>NW_024704753.1:6252139-6799639 GCF_018977255.1 Callorhinchus milii
TGGGGCTGTGTGTGTGTGTGTGTGTGTGTGGCTGTGTGTGTGTGTGTGTGTGTGTGTGGGGGCTGTGTGTGTGTGTGTGGGGGGGCTGTGTGTGTGGGGCTGTGTGTGTGTGGGGCTGTGTGTGTATGGGGCTGTGTGTGTGTGTGTTGGGGCTGTGTGTGTGTGTGTGTGTGTGGGGCTGTGTGTGTGTGTGTGTGTGTGGGGGGGGCTGTGTGTGTGTGTGTGTGTGTGGGGCTGTGTGTGTGTGTGTGGGGGGCTGTGTGTGTGTGTGTGTGTGTGGGGGGGGGGGGCTGTGTGTGTGTGTGTGGGGGGGGGGCTGTGTGTGGGGCTGTGTGTGTGTGTGTGGGGCTGTGTGTGTGTGTGGGGGGGGGGCTGTGTGTGGGGCTGTGTGTGTGTGTGTGTGGGGCTGTGTGTGTGTGTGAGTGTAACTCTGGCGGCTTTAGGACCTGGTGGTGTGGCGGTGTGAGCCCCTCCCGGGGGGGGGGGGGGTGGCGCATGCGTTCCGTTTCGTGGCTCACACCGCGTTCCCTGTGAACTGGAACACAGAGAGAGAGAGAGAGAGAGAGTTGGCGGAACACAACAGGAACCGAGAGTAAACCTCCAAAACAAAGCACAAACAATCGCCTTGAAAACCAGTGAGTGAGGAAGGAGGGAGGGAGTGAGTGAAGGAGGGAGTGAGGGAGTGAGTGAAGGAGGGAGTGAGGGAGAGGGAGTGAGTGAGTGAAGGAGGGAGTGAGGGAGTGAGTGAGTGAGTGAAGGAGTGAGTGAGTGAGTGAGGGAGTGAGTGAGTGAAGGAGGGAGTGAGTGAGGGAGTGAGTGAGTGAGTGAGGGAGTGAGTGAGTGAGGGAGGGAGTGAGGGAGTGAGGAGCAGAGAGTACAGACTGGGACACTTCAACCAACAATCTCAACAGTTTGGAGAGTTGGGTTCACCCCCTCCTCTTCCCCCCTTTTCTGTGACTCGCCCTGAAGAGTGGACTGTTTTTTTTTCCTGTTGAATATTAATAATATAGACAGTAATAAATATATAGATATAATTATATATATATATATATAGAGAGAGAGAGAGAGAGAGAGAGATTTTGAAAAAAATATCCCAAATAATCCGGTTCCAGGAGCCAATGGTTTTTGTTCCGTTCATTTGTTTGTTTGTTGGCGTTTGTTTTGGGGACGAAAATGTGAAGCTTTGGGGCTGGAAAAAATGCGGAGGTCGTTGCCCGACAGGAGCCGAGGAGCCGTCCCGGGTGGGTAGGAAATGATCAAACGTAAAAAAAAAACCGATTGGGGTTTAAGTATTGTAAAAAAAAAGGAAGAGAGGAGAGAGAGAGTGAGAGAGAGAGAGGGGAATAACTGGGTGGGGGGGAGGGAGGGAGTGGTGGGAAAGTAACCTGTGAGCATTTATCTGCTGGTTGTGATCACCTGTTTTTTTTGGGGGGGGAAGGGTTGGAGAGGGGAGAGAGGGGGGTGGGAGGAGGGGGTTAGAGAGGGGGTGGGAGGTGAGAGGGAGTTAGAAGAGGGGGGGGAGGTGGGGGTTGGAGAGGGGAGAGAGAGGGGGTTAGAGAGGGGGTGGGAGGTGGGGGTTAGAGAGGGGGTGGGGGTTGGAGAGGGGGTTACAGAGGGGGTGGGAGGTGGGGGTTAGGGGTGAGGGGGGGTTCCACTTGTTTTAAGACCCAGACTTGGCCCCGGACTCTCTCCTCGCCGCCCCCACCTCCGGGCCGGGAGGACACCATGTCTAAAGTCATCCAGAAGAAGAACCACTGGACGACTAAAGTGCACGAGAGCGCAGTGAGCAGAGCGGCTCAGGGGGACCTGGCCCTCGGGGTCTCGGGGGGAGCCGAGAAGGGAGAGTTCTCCTACTTGGGCGACGTGAAGAGGGAGAGGGTCTTCTCTCCCAACGTCGGGGAGCTGAGGGCCGGGGAGCTGGTGCTGGAGGTGGACGGGGTCCCGGTGTCCGGGCTGCCCCTGTACGATGTGCAGGGAATCATCAGGAGCGGCGAGGGGGCCATCCGCCTGAGAACTGTCAGACAAGGTAACCAGACCCCCACACAAGCCACAGCCCAGCGACGCTCTGGGCTTCACTGGGATTATTTGCTGCCACTGAACACTCCTCTGGACTGTCTGTCTGTCTGTCTGTCTGTGATTAGCTCCACACATCTCAGAGAGTCTCGTTTTACAACCTCCACACACACACACACACTTAAAGTCTTTATTATGTTAGATGTTTGGATTATTGATCGCTCGTCTTAACCAATTATCTGTGACATAAACCTCTCCCTCCGAATTAGCCAAAGGTACATCAATGCATCGTGAATACAAAATATCTGCTTAAAGAGTTCCCCTCTCCCCCCCTCTCCCCCCCCCTCTTCCCCCCCTCTCCCCCCCCCCTCTTCCCCCCTCTCCCCCCCCCCTCTTCCCCCCCCCCTCTCCCCCCCTCTCTCCCCCCCTCTCCCCTCGCCTCTCTCCCCCCCCCCTCTCCCCCCCCTCTCTCCCCCCCCTCTCCCCCCCCTCTCCCCCCCCTCTCCCCCCCTCTCTCCCCCCCCTCTCCCCCCTCTCCCCCCCTCTCTCCCTCCCCGTTTATCTGACGAAAATAGCAACACAGTGTTTGTGGATGGAGTGTGAGTGAGTTTGGATGAGCTTTGCTGTTTGTATCCAGGAGGTGACCTTACGTCGGTTGGACTGTTGGGAACATGTTTACGCCTCTGTAAAGTGGTACAGATTTATTAAGTTGTGCTTTGAATCGCAGCTCTTGGTGAATGAATACTGTTAGGTGTTTCCTCCACAGGTTTAAGCGTCTGAAGGACTGCAAAGTTGACTAACTGCACCCCCACCCCCCCATCCCACCCAAAGGAGGGGGTGGGAGGAGGAAGAGGGGAGTGGGGGGGGAGGCAAAGGGAACAACTACTTGGAAACATCATTTCAAATAGAACAAATAGTTACTAACTCACCTGTGCAAACATGTTGACCGATCACTTCCATACCTGCATTTATGTTTGTGGGACATTGCTGTGCGCAATTGGCTGCCGCGTTCGCCCACAAATATACAGTCAATTCACTTTACAGTGTGTTCTGTGAAGCGCTTTGGGACGTCCTCCCGACGTGAAAAGCGCTATATCAAATGCAAGAATTATTATTATTATTATGCAATAGAATGCCAGATCCTTCTATTTACACCTTATCACCAGCATTTCTGCAATTGAAGAGTTTTCCTGATCAGTCTTTTTCAGTGGATTTTGTTTTGGTGGTGGGGAGTGGGATGGAAAGTGCAGTGCCACCAAAATTCACCTCGTCTTAACCGTGTTCAGATTCAGGTCTGATTTGTATTCTGTGATTTGTTCTATAACCAGGGAAGAAAATTGAAGTTATGTTAAACTCTAAGCAGAATGTTGTCAGTGATAGAAACTCCTATTTACCTTGAGCCCTTGTTTGCAGGGAGGGATGCTGCAACTGGATGTGTGGAACCAAACAAATCCAGTTAGTTTGTAAGTGCAGGATGTGTCTGGGGTAATGAGTTGGATGGAATGTGTCTGCTGTACTGTACAGGAACTTCTCTCCTTATTGTAAACATAAGATAAGAACATTCCTTTTCTGTGTGCAGTTTAACGAATCACAGAGGTAAGTAAGGCTGTCACGGGACATTGGACCACCAATGCATAACATCTCTGACTGATGTACTGTATGTTTAAAACAAAAACAGAAGTCGCTGGGAACACTCAGCAGGTCAGGCAGCATCTATGGAGAAAGGAAAGTGAGTCAATTTTTCAGGTCCATGACCCTTCGTTAGGTTCTGAGTGTTCCCAGCAACTTCTGTTTTGGTTTCAGATTTCCAGCATCTGCAGTATTTTGAGTACTGTATGTTTAAATTCAGTTGTAGAATAGCTTTGAGAATGGCTTGGGAGTGGGAACCTGTCATTCTGACTGAAGCAGTTGGGTGGTCTGGAGAGACAGATATAGAGACTCTGTTTTAAAGAAAAATGGAGGGCATTTAAACTTGCATTTTAAATAAACAGCTGGGTGAAATGTGTTCAGGTAAAGTGCTGCAAAGCACTGGTACTATCTGAATCTTTTTATGTGTCTGTCTTGAACTCTTAGAAATGTAGCTTTTTACCTGCAAAATACAGACTGCACTTCACAGTAAGTCCTGTGAAGTGCTTTGATGTGACTTCGCCAGGTAAAAGGTGCTATATCAAATGCAAGGAAAATCTTTTAGTATTATTATTACTTCAGCCTGCGTCCTTTATATGTGGAAAAGGTATATTCCCTATTGTTAAACAGGGAGTCATCAATTTGTATCAGGAACAGTGAATTTGATTGTGTGTTTTTCTGGTTTTGGTGTGAAATGTGCTAGTTTCGTGTTTAATAGTACTGTGTTTAATGCCTATTCTTATTTCTTATCAATGGATAACAGGCAACTGAGGCCAAAGAGTTAACTCCAGTGACACTGTGATTTGCTTCCCTGGACATTATAGGCAAATCATAATCTTGTATGTATGTATATGTTCCAATACTGGGCTCATCTCAGTAAAATCATACAATATCACTGAGTATCTTCTTCCTGTTGTGCTCTAAACAAAAAAAATCGCAGTTGTATCCAAAAATTAATATCTAAAGTTCTTTGGGTACTTATCTCTGTTACATTCCCCCTTACCCCACCACTCACAAGCTGTGTGCTTATTGGTTGGTATGATATTTATATATAAAATATTTTAAAAAATCAAATTACATCAAATTGCTTTCCTCCCCTGTGATGGATGAAAGCAATTTGGTTGTTCTTACTTCAGAATCCAGTTATAAAGGGGCTGAATATAATTTATCATGTTGGCATGGATAAATGGAAGCATACTGAAGCATGTTGTTTTAGGGCATAGTTGAATCATAGGTTACTCTGGGCATAGTTGCTGTTTAAACAGAGGTAATGTTACAGATGTAGAATATTCTCAGATTATGTCATCTGAATAAACATGGCTCCTTTGCCATAGATTCAAAGGACATTTCTGAGAAACACATTTTGTAAAACAACTAGTGCTCCATAGCAAACCTCATCCTTTATTTAAAAAGAAGCTGACTGATTTGCTGACCAACATCAGGCAATCTACCTTAATCTGAGTGTGCAGCAGCTGTCTTAATCCTAAACGTCCTCTATCAGGTTGTATGAGGTTCCATCACCTTCAGGGAGAATGTATCTGTTCGTTCATCCTGTCACAGCCAAATGACACACTGTGCTATCCAGGCATATGTGGCTTTCAAACATTTGGCGAATGCTGATTTATTTTTTAGTGATTTTTTTTCCTTAAGTCACTCTAGCTTTTGAACTCTGTGACCAATAGTTGCACTGAAGTTGTTTAACAGAGTAATGTAATGTTCCATTAGTGACAATGGAACCAGTCCATCTATCAGCCGTCAAGAGCAATCTCTGCAAACAAAATCCTTTTTACTATCTCCTGTGACTTGTGTTATTTTAGTAGTTTATAACCACTAAACCTGGCATTCCTCATGGCTTGATAAGAGCATCAAGTGCGCTTGTGAAAAGCCTGTTCTTTTCTCTGAGGCAGAATACATGATCCAGAACATCCATATTGCAGTGGCTAAGAGTGAAGGAAAACTTCTGGAATAGGAAGATAATCCCATAACTTTTCAACATCTATATGCTCCTTCTTGGTGATATCATCTGCAGACATGGGGTCAATTTCCACATATATGTGGATGACACCCAACTCTATCTCTTTGCCTCCATCCTCAACTCCAGGACCACTGCTGTCCTGAAAGAATGCCTGTCAGACATCAAGTCCTCGATGGGAACTAACTTTCTCCAGTTGAATGTCAACAAGACTGAGTCCCTCCTGATTGGCTCCCGTCAGCGCCTCCTCACCTCGGACACTGGCAGCATTACCATCCATCGATGCACACTCCACCTCACCGAGCCAGTCCGAAACATTGGCGTCTTGTTTGATCCTCAACTGTACTTTCTACCCAACATCCATGCCATGACCCGCTCTGCCTTCCCCCACCTCTGCAACATCACCCAACTCCGCCACTGCCTCTCCCTTCAGGCCGCCAAAACCCTCATCAAAAAACAATATATATGTATAATAATATTGGTCACTCAATCCACGACTGTTTGTGTGACACTGCTGTGCACAATTGGCTGCCATGTTTCGCCCACAAAATATACAGTCAATTCACTTTACAGTATTTTCTGTGAAGTGCTTTGAGATGCCTAGAAGACGTGAAAAGCGCTTTATCAAATGCAAGGAGTATTATTATTCATGCATTTATTACCTCTAGGCACAACTATGCTAACTCCTTGCTTGTCAGCTTTCCCAACTCTTCCCTCCACAAGCTGCAGATCATCCAAAACTCTGCAACTCATGTTCTCTCCAGCACCAGGCTCCGTGACTCTCATCACCCCCACACTCACCCAGCTCCACTGGCTCCCCGTCCTCCAGAGGATAGAGTTCAAAATCCTCATCCTCGCCTTCAAGGCCCTCCATGGCCTTGCTCCTTCCTACCTCTGAGACCTGCTAACCCCATATCAACCTTTCTGCTCCCTCCGCTCAGCAGGCCCTGACCTGCTCCGATCCCGCATGCAGCCTGCCCCACCATCGGCGGTCGGGCCTTCAGCCTCTCTTCATCCTTGGAGTGGGAGTAGAGAAACTGATATCCAGCTCTAGGAAGAAGGTATCAGCTTTCTTGTTGTGTCACCTAATAAAGTGCATGTCATGTGCATTAAACTGTAAAACTCAGGAAGACCAGAGGCTGACTCGGTTTCTAATCTCACCGATGGTTGTATAACTAGGAGCGAGTGCTTCAAATTTATGAGTTCTTACATGATAGTAACCAGATGTGTGGACGTGACATCTATTCTCTTCAAATGTCTTCATCCTTCATCAATAACATCACTGTGCAGAAAAATGGGAACTCCAGCTATCATTTTTATGCTAAAGGAGAGACAGCAATATGGGCCAAGGTCTGCTGCTGGAGCCAACACCATGGCATTAATTGGGTAGATTGGTGTGTCCAAATGGTGGTGCTTTTGATCAGTTAAAAGGGAAGAATGAAAAGTAGGTTTAGGACAGCCCCAATGGTGTAGTAGTTAGAGGTGTAGTTTATGCACCAGAAGCTCGCTGGTTGGAATCCCAGTCCATGCTGATTTTTCTGGTCTAGGATGAGACTACTGGTGAGGACAAAATTGGCGCCTGTTTTCCAGAGCGAGGAAGGGCAAAACAGCCAAGGTTCCTGCTCCTTGTCTGTAGCTCAGTGGTTAGAGCACTCGCCTTGCAAGTCAGAGACCTGGGTTTGATTCCCGGCAGGGTGAAACCTTGGGCAAGTTTCCTTACTCCACACGCCTGATAATAATCCCTCAAGAAAAAAAAATGATAAATGGTCACTTCATTCCATGACTGTTTGTGGGACACTGCTGTGCACAATTGGCTGCTGGTTTAGCCCACAAATATACAGTCAATTCACTTTACAGTCTATCCTGTGAAGCATTTTGAGACATCTAGAAGATGTGAAAAATGCTATATCAAATGCAAGGATTATTATTATTATTGTCCCTCTGTTTCGCCCTCAAAATATACAGTCAATTCACTTTACAGTATATTCTGTGAAGTGCTTTGAGACGTCTCGAAGACATTATAAGGCGCTATATCAATTGCAAGGATTATTATTATTGGTAGTGCTGACACATGTGACAGCTGGGTGGGGAAGGGGCACTTGGCTGTGGTGCCTTCTACAGTCGAGTGGCCTGACGTGCTCACTGTCACAAACACATGGACAGTGGCCACTTTTGCTGGATGTTGGAGGGTAACAAGTGGCTGTGTCACCTCACTCTAGCAAGAGGAAGCTGGGGCGATAAAAGGGCAAATGATGATGGGGAGAAAATTAGAAAAATAATTGGCAATATTTTTTGTTTTCAAAAAAAAGCGAGTTTCAACACCGTTTGTTACAAAATAGTGAATGTAAAACAGTTTAATGGTAATTTCTTTCAGTGATTTAAATTAAATAATCCAAGAAATAAGGATAAAGACAAGTGACTGCTCTTGCATTTCCCCTTTTACCCTCTACCCAGGGGAATGTACTAAATTAGACAACTACTTAGGTGTTGAAAAGAAGCTTTTTAGTTTTAAATGAATCATGAAAAGCTTAATGCATTATGGATTTTTTATATGCATAAAAACAGATTAATGATTAATGAAATGGATCGCTCAACAAAACAGTCAAACTCACTGGAGAAAAAATAGAAGGTTTATTTAGTTTTACGAAAATCCTCCAAACACGCAAATATATTGAATTTTGAAATATATATTGAAAGTGGGCACCACACTTCAAATAGAACTTTTGTTCAAGAGCAGAGTCCTATTCATTAACTTAAAAGTTCTCCCTTCGAACTCTTTTGCCATCTTCTCTTTAAGTGAGAAATGCAGAAAGAAAGCTTATTTTATGTTTGTGAACATTGAGAAGGAGGTGACTTTACACAAGAAGGTTGTTGCACTTGCATTTTATGCAAATTTTAGGTCCTATTGTTTCTACTTTCCCACTGAAGTGGAAAGCTCAGCGACCAGAAAATGTCTGTATACCAGCTGTGTTGTCCACCGATAAGAACTGATTGAATAACGCAGTTATTTGAATCACAGAAGTGATTTTTTTCATTAAAAAGCACCTCCAAAATCAGGCTATGCCTTGGAATAATGCTGCTTAAAATTGCAGTGAAGTTTCTTCCCCCCCCAGCCTCCAAACAGTCTCAAATCTGCTTGCACCTTAGATTCGGCTGGGCGATTTGAGTAAATATAGAATTTGAGGCTTTTTCCAGAGCTCCACCACTACAGTTCTTGAATTGGCCCATGCTGCTTGGTTATGCAGTAAATGAGCAGTTTTATTTGGGGGATTTGTTGGCCAGGACGCTGGGCGAAACTCTTTTCTCTTTGCCATTGGATCTTTACTAGCCACCGCAATAGGCGGATGAGAGCTTGGTTTAACATTACATCTGAAGGACAGCATCTCCGGTAATTTACTATAGTAGAGTGGCAGCGTAGACTATGAGATCACAGGTCTGACGTGGGGCTTGAACCACAACCTTCTGATTTGAGAGGCGAGAATGCAACCACGTGAGTCAGGCTGAATCACAATAATAACTAATAACAAAAGAAGACAGAAACCCTGCAAAGTTTCTCCAAATCACCAACATTTTTATTATAAAAGACACAATATAAAGCTGCGTCTTCGTGAGAAGTTGCAGAAGTTTGCCTGGAAGCAGACTTATTTGTGAACAAAGAGTTACTGTTCTTTTTGATATTACTGGTGCTTTCTCGTGTTATTGGATTTTTTCCTTCACTCCTTGTAATGGCAAGTTTATGACTATCACATTAATGCTGCAAGGGACACACATCTTTATTGGCACAAGAAATATTGTTTCAGTTCTCTTCTCAAAAGGTATTGATATAATTTTTCAGACATAAGCTTGTTAAAATAACGTTTCCTTCATTACCATAGAACCATAGAATTTTACAGCCCAGAAGGAGGCCATTCGGCCCATTGTGTCTGTGCCGGCTCTTTGAAAAGAGCTATCCAAATCAATCTCATTCCCCCGTTCTCTCCCGATAGCCCTGCAAACTTGTCCTCCCCAAATAATTATGTACTTCTGTCTTGAGAGTTGTTATTGAATTGGCTTCCATCACCCTTTCAGGCAATGCATTCCAGATCCGAACAACTCACTATGTGAAAGAATTTCTCCTTACCTCGCCTGTTTCTTTTAACAACTATTTTAAATCGGTGTCCTCGGGTTACCGACCCACCCGCCAGTGGAAATAGTTTCTCCTTGTTCACCCTATCGAATCCCCTCATCATTTTGAAAATTTCTATTAAGTCTCCTCTTAACCTTCTCTGCTCCAAGGAGAATAATCCTAATAGCTTCTCTCGCTTCTCCTGATAACTGAAGTCCCTCATTCCTGGTACCATCCTGGTAAATCTCCTTTGCACCCTCTCCACTGCCTTGACGTCCTTCCTAAAGTGTGGGGCCCAGAACTGAACACAGTCTCCAGCTGGGGCTAACCAGTGTTTTATAAAGGTTCATCATAACTTCCTGACTTTTGTATTCTATGTCCCTATTTATAGAGCCTAGTATCCCGTATGCTATTTTAGCAGCTTTATCTACCTGTCCTGCCACCTTCAAAGATTTACTTCTATGAAACCCCAGGTGTCTCTGTTCCTTCACCCCCTTTAAGGTTGTACCATCGAGCTTATATTGCCTAGATTATTAATGCTGAAGTTGTCGCAACTAATACAACGGAAATCTGCCATGTACAGGCTCAAAACAAATTGTTTTGCTGTTGTTCAAAGCCCTCTGAACTTGACAAGCATTAATTGACAGTTTTAGCATATTCTCTCTTCCAACCTTAAAAGCAGTGATCTGCGTTGGAGTACAGTTCTGCAGGACTTTGCCCAAGTGACCAGTCTTCCTTGATGGAGCCTTGATGGTGAGTGTTGGTCCACTAGTCAATCTTATGATCTTACAGTTTAACCTAACCCTGATCTCTGACCTCCAAACACAAACACTTTGTGCCGGGCGAGATGTTGCTGTGTGCAAATTGGCTGCCATGTTCACCTACAAATTAGTTATTACACCTCAGAGTAAATCCTGTGAAGCGTGTTGACATGTCCTTCTCATGTGAAAGATGCACATCAAATGCAAGGATTATTTTTATTATTACGTTCTGACAGACATCACTAGTAGCGATCAGAAATCCTGGGCATTTCTAGAATGGGTGGGGAAAGGGGGAGCAGGAAATGTGTTGAGGTCAGGTGTAGCTTTCATTACTACCTGAGATCTGCTTGAAGAATGGGGACACGGGCAGTGTACCAGAGAATGGCTCATTCGAGCAAACCGTGCCTCAGCCTGAGTCAACACCTTCAAAACCGAAGGGGTGAAAAATGGACAACAAATGCTTGTATTGCTCCCGCGCTCTCTGCCTATGATTAACTTAAGAATGATTTCACATTCCCCCTTCCCTCTCCCCATGGCTCGTTATCAGACTCAGTTCTGGAACACTACCCCGTGTGAAGGGCGCTGTATAAGTTGTTGTTCATTGAGCCAAATTGTGAACCTGTAGCCTTTGAAAGGAAATTGGACAACAACAACTTGTATGTCAAAAAGAAAAATATTGAAAGGTGATGAGAAAGGGCAAGGGTGCAGGTCTGAATAAGCTGCGCTGTCAGAGAGGCAGTACGGACACGATAGGCCAAATAGCTTCTTTCTGCATTGTGCAGCTGTGAGCGATGACGATGACTGAATGTGTTTGTGACTGCTGGAGTTTCACGTTTGCTCCAGAGCTTGTGTATCCTTGGATTGTAATAGCTGGGAATATTCTAGGTCTCAAAACATCATCCATTTTTCATACTATTTATTTTGTGTTTCTTGAGTGTGTGTGTGTGTGCGTGCATGAGTGCTTGTGTGGCGTGTGACCTCAAGAAAATGTAATGGCTGCATTTGTACCAAAACCTTCATCACAAAACCATCTGCCAAATGTTCCTGCATTCCCCGTCCCACTGCACTTGGCCCATTGTGCCATAACACTCTGAGGGTATCTCGGATTTGCTCAGTGAAGGAGAATGACTGCGAATGCACTCCTGCCATCCGCTCAGCCTTGTGAAACATGAGCTGAATATTACAGGAGGGGAATGCAGGACCTTTCTGTGGCTTTAGGATTTTATTCAATAACTGTTACTTTAGGTTAAGAGAATTCTGAGTAGTGGGCATGGTTAATAAAGTTTAAATTGAAACCCATTTAAACATGAAAACTGGGATGGTAAGAAAGTGTCATTTACTGCTTTAGCGGGAAGGCAAAAATACTGAATAGAATTACTGACAACAAACGCTTCTGTTTTATTTTAGGTATGTCAGCTATGGAATGTAGTCACACAAGATAATCACGTTTTCTTTGTTCTCAGTTACTCACCACTTCGCTCAATGAACATCTGTTGCAACATTATTAATCAGAGAGTTCAAGGTGAAGTGAAGCCGTGACATACCATCATGTTTTTGGTGTTACTTGATTTCTGTCAGATACAGGGCACATAAGGAACCAGGCAGAGATCTCAGCCCGGCCTAGTTGGGCGCACTCTTGCCTCTGAGTCGGGATTGTTGAATCCAATTTGAGCTCATATAATTGAGGCTGACATTCAAATGCATTGCTGCGGGTGCACTGCATTCTCAAAGGTCCGGTTCTTCGGATGAGATATTAAGCCGTGGTTCAGAGTGCCTGTTTAGGCGGATGTTAAATATCTCATGAAAATATTTTTTGCAGTATCCTGGCCAACAATATTCCCCGCCTCCCGAGACATTGTGACAACGTGATAAGGCGCTACATCAAATGTAAGGATCTTGGGTCTGTGGTAATTTGGTTGCCCTTCAAGCTTCTGAGTTATTCACGTTCAGATTTCTTCGTAAACAATTCAGTCCCATCAAGTATCTTCCTTGTTGAACAAATTGCATGGGAGGAAGGGCAGCGGCCACAAGATGAGACAATCGTTTATGGCATTCGTTGAAATGTAATTGTAGCCTGGAAGCAGAGTACAATGCTAATGAAGGTTTTGCAAGAGATTTACATGAGTAACTCCACCCAGCTAAAGGTCAGATACTGTCCTGCTAAATCGCTGTGTAAGTGCGTATGCGCACCTGAGGCCTGCTCACATTCCTCTTTGCTTCAGTTGCAAGTTCTCCTGGCTGTACGATTGCACCAGCTCTTCCCGCTCCACCTGTTCCATTCGTATGACTCAGTGCATTCCTCAGCCAGGCACCTGTTTATGCCTCGGGGGCTGGGAGGCAGTAGCTTTTACGATAGCTAGCCTGACGTGCTGCAGGAAAGTGTGCAGGAGAACCAACACTAAAACCTGTCAGTTTCGACTGTGATATTGATTTAGTGATATAGAATCACTGGTGTTAGCCAAGTTACGTCTTCCCTCCCTTCTTCGGGCTGCATTTGGCAGAATCTTTGGCTGCAGTTTTGCATTCAACCACACATTTTAAAGAGCCACCGAAGACGACTTTAATGCTGCAAATGTCAGATCTACTGCAGCCAGTCAAAAGCCGCCTCCTCGGATGATAGCTGGTCAGGACACCAACCTGGTGGAATTTCATAGTCTCCTGGATGACCATCTAGTAACAAGATCAACCCTGGCCCATAGCCACTAGCAATCAATAGAAATAAGTGTGGGAAGAGAAAGGGGAAGAAATGAGGTCCAAATCCACACCAATGGTGTCTCTGTTTGTTGGCTATATTGTTAATTGTAAACGTTCGTTTTTTGTTGTGTTCAATATAAATTTTTGCATCACTTGCATCCAGTGCCCTAGGCCATTTCATGACATTACAGGATTCTTATTACGACATAACCCATTGGTTAACCCTATTTCTGTTTGAATAACTGGAAAATCCAACATGGAATTTCCGATTGTGCTTAATCAATGTGTGCGGGACCTTTCACTGCCTGGTTTTAATCTTCTTCCAGCTGCAGGTGCCTCGCTATTCAGACATTCAGTAAGACTGAAGTTCAGGATATCCCTGGGCTGATAGTTTGCTGTGCACCAGTGGCTGAAGACGTTTCTCTTTGACTGTGCGTACGGTCACCTCCCCTTTCTCTCCGGCTTGGAGGCAAATTCATTTTTCAGCTCTCTAGTGCGCTTTACGGAGCTGGAGTGTAACTTGGCAAGGGGGGAGGGGGTATTGGTTTAAGCGAGTGGAGACGTATAGTCAATCATGTATGATTTTGAATTTGTATCTCCAAATAGGCCACAAATGTAGAATTAATATTGAATTAGAAATGTAATTAAGAAGGAGCCACTTTTCTTGTTGCTATAGTTCAAATTGCGCATTGTGCAACCCACCCTCAAGGGATGCGCCTTTGACCTCTCGTGCCTGTGTTCATATCCAGCTTGGACCTCTGAGATGAAAACATTCACTCAGTGATGGTTGTGAGGATCCTGTACAAACTGTGTGTGAGCTAGAATAATAAGCGCTGCATTTCATACAATAATCCTTCCAGTTTGATGTTAGTGCCGTAGCACTTGGAAACGTCTTAAAGTGCTTCACAGGATTAAACTTTGAAGTGAATTGACTGTGTATTCGTACGCAGACTCAGCAATGTCCCACAAACCGCCATGGAATCAGTGACCGATTTTATCCATGGTTTATATAATTCTTGTAACGTCAAAATCTCACAATGCTTTGAGGTGACTCTTGCGTTCCTCTCTGAGACACTTCCAAGACGTTGTTCTGACCACTGTACTTGCAGGGAAATGTGGCAGCCATTTTGCATACAATGTGGGGAAGGAGGGGGTGAGGCAGAGGGACTCCAGGATGAAGTTCCAGGGAGTGTTGGAGTGGGGGGAGGTGGAGACGGATTGGCCAAAAGCTCCCTGCTAGCAGTGAGGTGGGTCATCCCACTATCAATAGCAGGGCCACAGCATTCTGGCCTGCAAGTGCCTACACCATTCACCCAGTGAATTGTGAAGCTGTTTGTCTGCTGATGAATGCTCTCACTGCTGGCCTTTAAGGAGTTAACAGTGACAGCCGTCAATTGTCTGGTCCAGAAGTGCCGACCAGCATATTCCTTTCTTATGCGATCGTGTCACAAAGTGGCCAGTGAAGTGCACGGACGCTGAGTGAGGCATAGCTGAATGCATGTGCACCACACCAACCGCAGCCATGGAGGGGCCTTACAGTAAGTGAAGGATTAATACTTTGAAATTGTCACAGCGAGTGTCCTGAGCAACTGTAGGGAGGATGCACTGAAAGGGCATCAGAGAAAAGCACTGAGCAAAAGCCCTGCTGTTTGAGTTAACTGTTCTGCAGTGTCCTGGGCTCTATGTGCCCACTGTTGCAGAATGCATGGTCCATCTGTTTCAAAGAATGCCGGCAACACCCACTCATTCAATACTGTTTGTCTCACCTTCTTTTTACACCTTGAATCAGCAAAGTCTCCCCTGAAACGGCAAGTAAGGTTTGGGTGATGTGATTGTGAACAGCTTACAGCAGCAACAGAAGATGTTGCTTGGCTTCATTACATGTGAGATAGTGAAGATAAGACAGCTTTCGTTGTCCTTCAAATGGTCCTGAACATTTAATTGGAACCACTGACAACGTGCAGATTTTATAACATAATTCAAAGGTTTGAGAGGGAATCCTTTCTAAAGTCTGCAAAGTGTCCTGTGTTGATGGTTTAAGTAGGAGTATTGGGGTATTCAGCTGAGGCTGGGGAGAAAATTGTGCCGTTTGTTAACAAATGTTGGGGTTGAAATTCCACCTGAGTCTGTTAATTTTGGAGTGTGCGAGTGAGAATTTGGCAAATTGTTGGATTCAGTTTTAACTTTGAAGCTGTTTTTCTGTCATTCTTAAAAGATCTTCTAGTGTTCCTGGTCCATCATCTATCCATTTTAGGTTTCTTAGAATCCAGTGTCCTGTCTTCAAACACCAACGTCTCATCACCTGTCTCCAGTTTAACTTGATGTATTTTGTGACAACCTCTCTGCACTGGTGTCTGGATTAGCTCTAGGTGTTGGGTGACAAACAAGTGGTTGTGCATTTATATTTTGAAATTATTCTTATGTCCAAAACCTTTTCAGTTCTGGAACTTTGGCTGAACTTCCTGGTGAGGTTTTGAGGATCTGAAGAACACATTGTTGGAGAATGATTGAATTCTCCTTTTCCTTTTGGTCTGAATTGTATGCACCATCAAAGTGCATTGACTCCAGGTCAGGCTTCCTTATTGTTAAGCGCTCTGAGTTGCTACCCTGCATGGAGGGCACTATGTAAATGCAAGTTGTTGGAGTAACTGCAGTGGTCATGTACATGGTACGCTTTGAAAAATGTACAATTTAAGGTCAATTTCATATCCCGGTTCCTTGCAATAGATCGAGCATCAGCTAATTTACAAAACCGACAGGCGTGGAATAAACTAGCTTAAAACTGTTCTAGTTCCTGAAAGGTTTGAACTTTTTTAATTGATGAGAGAAAGTGAGATAATTTGCCTGAAACTGCTTCCCTGCTTTCGCTAGGAGATGGTGGGAGTCAGCAGTGTTCCATAATTATCACATAAACCCGTTATGAGCAGTGCAGATTTTCCCCATAATGTGCAATCACTGAGGATGTTGAATTTTATTCCTGCCTCTTTCGTTCTCTCTTTTTCTCTCTCTCCTACCCCCAATTGATGAGTATTGTGGTCACATTGACAGAAGGAGTTTTCGTGCAGTTAATGGCCGATGACTGCTGCACTGCAGGATTAATTGACTGTGATGTGATTGCTGCAAATTATTGTTGGAGAATGTACAGTTACAAGTACCAGGACATAACTTGTTCAATGTGTGTTGTACTCAAACATCTTGGAGACTGCTCTGACTGACCTTCAGCTGAGCTGCAGTGCCCACCATTAAATTCTCTCTCTCTTCACCCCCTTCCCCTCCCGTCCACCCCCCACACACACAAAATTATTCATGCCACATCTATTGCTCCTTGCATTTGTACTCCAAAGTTATTTGGCTTTTTAAGCTAAGTTAAGCCTGCTTGATGTGCTGCAATATCTTACTATTTATTGTTGAGAGTTACTATCATTGGTCAGGTCTGTGAATCGAAGCCCAAAGAGAAAAAAAGGCATCTGTTTTCCTGAAGGCCACAGGTCAGCGTGAGAGGAGCCACAAGTGTCCTCCGTCCTATTATTCTGAACATTACTGACTTAGCCATTGGTGTTAATTTCTAATTCCTGGGAGTAAAACCAAAGGTCAGTAAAGCAAATGCACGAATGATGGGCTACCAGTATCAATCTCCACAAGCTGGCATCTTCTGCTTCTCCAGGGGGTAGTATTCAGTAATGGAGCTCTGCGGGGCTGTAACATGGGCAGTGTCAAGTCCTTAAGTCCTTAAACTCCTGGTGGAGTCCTGTAGCTCAGTGGTTAGAGCACTCGCTTTGCAAGTGAGAGGCCTGAGTTCAATTCCAGGCAGAGGGCGAAACCTTGGGCAAGTTTCCTTACTCCACACAGAGCCTAATAATAATCCCTCCAAAACCAAAACAATAATAAATTGGTCATTTTCAATCCATGACTGTTTGTGGGACATTGCTGTGTGCAATTGGCTGCCGCGTTCGCCCACAAATATACAGTCAATTCACTTTACAGTATATTCTGTGAAGCACTTTGGGACGTCTAGAAGACGTGAAAAGCACTATATCAAATGCAAGGATTATTATTATTATTTAATATCTAGCTGAGCAGGCTGTTCCTGAGATTGCTCTTCTGACGTCCAAGCCCTTATTTTTTTAAAAATCGCAGTTGTGGTTTGTGAAGAATAGTATGTTTCTCATGAGGAACACTTCTCCAAGTGACTGGAAGGTTTTTTAAAAAAAAGAAAATGTTGCACTGAATATAAGATGCTTTAGGGGAGTGGGGAAGCAAATTCAGTGATCAACGAGATCTGAAGATCGTGCAAAGAATGCCAGAAGAGAAACATCTGGGGAAAGATTCAGAGGAAGAAGGCAAACCAGTACATGCCTATATTGTGACAGCATTTATATTCATATTCAGATCCCCATTGCATGGTAAACAAAAGGTCTGTTGTTTCATTTTAATTTGCTTGGGGGCAGGGAGGAAGAGTAGTTGTAGGATTTAAACCACTGTGGTCTCTGACTGTACTGACGTTATCTCAATTCAGACATGCTTCGGATTTTTCTACACAGATTTCTCTCTTTGGTAGAGCAACATTTTGCCAAACTTGCCACAAATTAACCACAGGCAAAGCCAAGACATCCTCGTGAAAGGCAGGATGGAGAAAGGTTTCTTAGATCAAGTTTTAATTCGACTTTAATATTTTGTAGTTAAAATTGTTCATGCTCTTAAGCATAATAATCCTTGTATTTGATATAGTGCCTTAATACATCGACGAGACGTCTCAAATCGCTTTACAGAATATAATGTAAAGTGAATTGACTGTATTTTGTGGGCAAAACATGGCAGCCAATTGCACACAGCAGTGTCCACAAACAGTCGTGAATTGAGTGACCAAATTATTATTTTTTTTTTGAAGGAATTATTACCCCCGGAAAAGTGCTGTGCCAATTGACTAACAGTCGGGTTCCTACTTACTGCTAGGTAAACAGAGATGTGTGGAGTAAGGAAACTTGCCCGTTTTGCCCTGCCCAGGAATTGAACCTGGGTCTCTTGCTTGCAAGGCGAGTGCTCTAACCACTGAGCTGCAGGACTCCACAGGGGTGGATTGGTTTATGTGTCAGACACCAGTGGACTTGGAACAAACGCTCGAGACTTGCAATGCCCGACTGTCTCTGATTTTGACCTGCTGTAAATTTATAGCTTATTATAACCTGAAAACTCTGATCTGAAATTTCAGACAATTATGACTTCCCAGTCAATTAAAATTGTGCTTTTAAAACTGTTTTGTATTTGTGACATTGAAGTCCTGTAGCATTCAAAGGGGTGCCTTTAGTGACATCCTATCATGGTATCTGAAAATAAGCATATAGCTCCGAAGCGCTCCCTGAAAAGTAGTTACAGTATAATGAACATAGACTGTGAGCATGAAGAAGCAATAGTTATTTTCATAATAAATCACCACTTCCTGGCTGAATAGTTGCAGCATTCCTTACCTCATGAGCAGACCTTTAAAAGAAGTTAGGTCAGGTCACAGAGCTCCCCGGCACTGGGTTGAATACAGCTCTGCTGTCTGTCCTGTTTTAAAACCAGAACCAATGGAAAAGTATTTTCATTCTTCTGATTTTTTTTTAGTTACATCATTTTGATACTGATTATTACAAGTAGAAACAATGTTGGCACAGAGGTCTTGTCAATTCAGTCTTTGCACAGTTTCTGTCTTCAAACACGACGATTTGACCTATTGCTCACTGCTCTAGAAAATATTGGCTGTTTATGGAATGTCACTGTGTGCAAAATTGCCTGTCGCATTCCTCTACGAAATACCCAGTCATTACACTTGGTGGTAAATCCCGTGAAGAGCTTTGAGACGTCCTCCCGACCTGAAAGGCGTTATGTCAAATGTAAGGATTATTATTATTTATTATTGTACGTAGCAGTCTTTACCGCTAATATTCTGATACACTGTGGTCTTACGGCTCTTTAATAGACCCAAGCAATGTGTTAACATGTGTCTTGTAGAATATCCAGAATCTAGTGCGGCGAGCCCGATACATGTGAAAGGCAACTGAAATATACAGGAAATAGAAAAATAGATGTGATAATTATTTAAGGAATAATCGAAGCTAAACCAAAGTTTTACGCTTTTAATTTTCTCAGTGCTTATGAGCCGAAGAGAATGTTTTTTTGCTTTCAGTGATTTTTTTTCCCCCCATGAAACAGCCATCCTTGAAAAGCCCTTCTCTCCTTCTTCACCCCCATCTCACCCATCTAGCCCCTTCCTCCCTTTCCCACTCTGATACTTATCTCAATCTCAACCTCCACAGTGCTGTCCTTGATTGATTCAGATCGTACCTCTCACACCGCCTGCACTTCATCTCCTCAAACCGCTTCATCGAGCCCCTGGATCATCTCGTGCGGGCGGTGTTCCTCAGGGCTCTGTTCTTGGTCCCCTCCTCTTCAACATCTATATCCCTCTTGGTGACATCATCAGCAGACGTGGGGTCAACTTCAACTATCCTTTCTACCCCACATCTGCACCATGACCAGCTCTGCCTTTCCCCACCTCTACAACGTTGCCCGGCTCCAACACAGTCTCACACCGCAGGCCTCATACATGCTTTCATTACATCGAGGCTCGACTATGCAAACTCACTGCTTGTCGGCCTCCCCAACTCCTCCCTCCACAGGCTGCAGATCATCCAGAACTCTGCAGCCTGTCTCCTCTCCCAGACCAGGCTCCGTGATCCTATCACCCCCATCCTCACCCGACTCCATTGGCTTCCCATCACACAGAGGATACAGTTCGAGATTGTGGTCCTCACCTTCAAAGCCCTGCATGGTCTTGCTCCCCCCTGCCTCTCTGACCGCCTAATCCCCTACCACCCCGTTCGCTCCCTCCGCTCAGCAGGCTCAGGCCTGCTTTGCGTCCCCTGCCTTGCTCGCCCCACTGTCGGCGAGAGGGACTTCCGACACTCTACATCCACCCTCTGGAACTCCATCCCGCAGTCCATCCGTCTCACCCACTCCCTTGCCATATTCAAGACCCTCCTCTTCAACCATGCTATTGATCTCCCTGCTTCCCCCCATCCCCCACCCCAACTCTTGTCTGTCCAGCGCCTTGGGACATCCTCCCGAGGTGAAAGGCTCTATACAAATGTAATTTTGTTGTTGTTGTTGTTGCTGTTGATCCCAGAGCTTCTCGTAGACTTTGGCAAGAATGAAGCAAATGTGGAATGAACAATTTCCTGTTGAGGCCACTGATGCTGGAAGGGATTTCCTCATCTCAGTTCCCGTGCTTGTTGCCACTCTGATAGGCAATGGCCAGGGCTGCTGAACCAAGCAAAATCCTTTTAACATTGTTAGTCTCACGGAAGTAGTTTGGGTGGAGGGAGGGGGAAGAGAAGAGACAGGACAGGAACCTATAACAAACAAGGGATTTTGGAATCTGCACAACAATATCAAAGCTGTCAACTCCTCAGCTGTTCAGTGGACTGTGGTTGTGATGCTGAATAATTCACGTCGCACTTTATGTCTCTCGTCCACAAGCTTTACTTTGCGGCTCTGATTTGCACGTAAGATTAAAATCTGGCCTGAAGAAAAATATTCTGCTGATGTTCACTTTCCTTCCACAACCACGCCCCCCACCTTTAATTAGACTCTTGCAACCTGGGGGACATACATTAATGTGAGGTTCTTTTATTATTTTGTTCATTAGTTCATTTTCACAGTGCCTTTTCTGTGTGTCAGGAAAGTTCTTTTTGCAGCAAACAGTTGTGGATTGAGTGACCAAATTGTTATTGTTTTTTTTTCTTGAGGGATTATTATCATTATTATTATTATTAACTCCGCTCCATGTTCAAAATTCAACTTTCCTAATCAATTGGTGCCAAAACCTTATTTTGGCAGCAATTAGAATAGGAAACAATTGCAAGAGACCAGGGAATTCCTCTCAAACCAGGTTCTGTTTTCTTTTTCAACCTATAAGTGTTTGCATCTAATCTTTGCTTGTGTTTTGCTCTCTGGCAGCTGTTACGCAGGACGATTCCCAGCTGAAAATGTTTTCTGAGTTGAGAGTTGAATACGTGTAGCGTTGGATGATCAAAGATGCAGGACTGAAGTTTCATTTGATCTCTGGAAAGAAAACAGCTACCAATTTCCAACTAAAATCAAGTTGAAGGAACGATGAGTTGTTCCAGGCTTGAATGCGCTCACCATGGCAATTTCTTCTACGGTGAGCACTGTGTTGCTCTTATTCTCTACACAATGTTCTGTGGAGAGCCTTAGAATATAGCTTTTTTTAATGCTTTTTAATATAGCTTTTTAATGCTCTATGTATATTCGTTTGGTTAATTGCTCCAAAACATGACTGTAGTTAGTTTACTGATTAGATGAAGAGCTTCTTTTCATAACTATAGTTTTCGTTATTCGTTCGCAAACAACTCATTGGACCAATGTGTGACCTTAGCATTTGGTTTGACTCTCAGCTCTTTCCTTCCTCACGTGCTCTCCCTACTTTCTACATCTTCACCACATTGTGGAGTCCTGTAGCTCAGTGGTTAAAGCACTCGCTTCGCAAACGAGAGGAGCTGGGTTTGATTCCCCAGCCGGGTAAAAAGTTGGGCAAGTTTCCTTAGAGTTTCTTTTCTGGGGGTAATAATCCCTTCAAAAAAATAATAATAATAATTGGTCACTTAATCCACGACTGTTTGTGAGACACTGCTGTGTGCAATTGGCTGCCACGTTTTGACCACAAAATATGCACTTTGCAGTATGTTCTGTGAAGCGCTTTGCCCCAACCCTCTGGACTCTTTCCTTAAGTCGCTCAGATCTGGCTGTTTGACTGTACCTATGCTTCCACCTCTCCTTTTTGCCTCCCCTTTGGTTTGGCAACTTCATCCCGTTGCAATTAATTAATCGGGATAAACGAGAGGTCCAGTCTGACCAGACCGTGGCTCACAGCATTGGGGGGTGAGAGGGAGGGGTTTGTCCATACTTATGCCATCACATCACACCAATAAATATTTGTAGTTAGTGCAGTCAATATTATTGATGCACCTGTGTAAATCCTGCTCCTTCATTTTAAGATCCTCTCTCTTCTGACATGTCTGTGCTGGTCTTTGGAGGGGCGGGAGGGAGGCATATAACTAATAATAAATCTTATTGCATTGCTGAGACATTACAAAGTGCTTTGCAGGATATTCTGTAAAGTGGTATGACTGTGTGTTTTGTGAGTTTAAAATCAGTTTGTGCCATGCTCTCATTGAATCAGACCCCGGATCACTTCAAGCCAAAAAGGAGTTTTGAAGGAGGAAATGGAGTGATGACCCCTGGTTATCTCGGTGTCATTAATCGTTGTCTGCAGACACACAAGGAGATCCAGCCCTTGATTAGCATCCCAAACTATTATTTTTATAGAAAAGTATATGTGCTGTGGAAAGAAAATAACCAATCTGCTCATATTCACTCTTATGAAAACAATATGCAAGCATTCTAAGCAGGCTAGGGGCTGTTAATGGCCCATTGAATGACATTGCCTTCATCGTGCAAAGGGAGGATTGCTTCCCATCTCTGAGTAGCACAGTAGTTGCAGTTTGGGATGGGGGTGAACTTCCATGGCTTACAGGGTGAGGTATAGAGCAAGGATGTCCTTTGTTTCCTAATTCTGTGGTGCCTGGTTAAATGCCTCCCCATCGAGTCTCTGCTGAAGACATACTCCACAACTGGGTCTGGTGGATTGTGGGTTCCTGGACGCTGTAGCCAACCCTCTTCCTAAGCTATTATCGACACCTTGTGCTTGTTCCCTCTGTGCATCTCCTGTCACGCAGCATCATTGAACTTTCCATTGTAGTCTTTAATTGCAGAGTTCCCAGTCTGGCAGTGAGGAGGGATTCATTGTGAGGTTTTGCTTGATGATTTTTCCTCTTGACCTGAGGTTCCCTTCAAATTCATTCATCATTTTTTTTATTGAATCAAACCTTCTTGCAGGATAACTTAGGCTCTGTTACAGTTGGATAAGTTAAAAGGTCATAACTGTTGCGGTTAGTCTCTCTTTGTCTCCCCGCTTAGCAGGGTTGCTGGTGGCACAATGAGTTGGCCATTTATCCGGTTAGTTTGACACCCAGTGTACTAAAGCCACTGCACTGCCATTCCCCCCCATGTAAATTAGGCCAAATTATCCACCAGAGCTTTCCTGTTTGAAATTATAGCTACTCATATAAACTGTCCCATTTTACATTTTGCCCTACAGGTTTTATCCCTCCTTTAGGTCTTCTCCACAGAGGAAGTGATTGTACTCAACTTGTGAATTATCCCAGTGCTTTCCGTTTAACTTTAGGACTCTGATATACGGGTTGAATTTTAAACAAATGTGTAAATGCTTCATTTGTTGCTAATTGCATGACTAAGAATGCTTGCAATTCTTTCTGCATAAACACTTTTACTCATGGTTTGCAAAAGTCCAATAGATCCCAGTGTTTGCACATGCTTTGTACAACTTGCCCGATTTCCTTTCCGCACCCCCCCACCACCTCGTGCAATGCCCTAAGGATGCTGCTGTGATTCTGGGATTGTTACTGTGCTGGGAAAAAGTGAGGTTCAGTGTAACCAGCGCCTGCTGGCTGTAGATCCTTGCTTGATTAACTCATCATATAATTGTTAAGCTTTCTTTACAGACAGCATCATACATCAACTGTAAGGAACTCACTAAGAGAAATTTAACAGCCCTACAAACAATTGGGGAGAAAGTCCTCCTATTTATGCAGCATTTCAGAATGTCCAGTATTTGCCACATTGTTGAATTAAGTCTTAACTTCAAAGTCATTCTTGAAAGAAAATGTATTTAATTAAGAATTTGCCAAATTCTGGGTGCCCTAAAATGCTAGATCTTTGAAACAGTTCCTTAAAAAATAAGCAACAATAAGTTATCTCTGACTGTTAAACCTGTTCACTTTCTGCATGTAACAATGATCACTGAGTTCACATGGCAATCGGCTATTGAGGCGTGCATGACTAGACCAGTCCTTTTTGTTTTAAACATTGTACTAAATGGTAATACACTTATTTTAAAAATTGCCCAATTTTCTACCCTCCTCCTGATTCTTTTCCCTCTCTATCTCCACAAATGTAGCCATTTCACTTCACAGCAATCGCATATGAAAAGATTTGAGAGATTTCAACATCATAAGTGCTATATGAAATGCAAGGATTGTGGTTTACTGGAGCATGGATTCATGGTCACTGGGCATTCTCCAAATGGCCATTATTCACATGTGAATCTTGACAACCACATGAACATCATTACCAATCTTGCTCTTGACACCTATTCGTGTCAATCCAATGCCTGTTGGAGTTGCTGGATAATAATAATAATAATAATCCTTGCATTTGATATAGCGCTTTTCACGTCGGGAGGACGTCCCAAAGCGCTTCACAGAACACACTGTAAAGTGAATTGACTGTATATTTGTGGGCGAACGCGGCAGCCAATTGCGCACAGCAATGTCCCACAAACAGTCGTAGATTGAAAATGACCAATTTATTATTGTTTTTGGTTTTGGAGGGATTATTATTAGGCTCTGTGTGGAGTAAGGAAACTTGCCCAAGGTTTCACCCTCTGCCTGGAATTGAACTCAGGTCTCTCGCTTGCAAAGCGAGTGCTCTAACCACTGAGCTACAGGACTCCACAATAATCTCTGGCTAATTTTCCCACCTCTAACTCAGGGGATCAAGGTTAGCATTCCACCTGCTGCTCCAGCTGGGATCAGCTAACTCTACACAGACCAAGTGGAACCTGCGATCTACAGAGTACTTCTAAACTCATCATTGCCTTAAACTAAATTCCTCTGCACAGTACTGGGGCTGCTGTCATCTTGCCACTATCTGTCTTCTCTGGTACTGACACTGACTGACAGGAGAAAAGGTTCAACTGTAGTAAATTGTGTCCTCTAATCATTTTCGGTTCCCACCCTTCCATATCACTGGAAAAGACCCGAAATGCTGTACCTTGTATTTTTAAAGAGCTTCAGTGTAAATACTATGAACTGCATCATTCATATTTAATTTTAAGTCTGCAACTTTATAATCTTACCCTTGGCTCTTACTCTCTGGAATTAGATATGCAGGGTGTGTCTCTTGGGGGTGTGGGGAAGATCCAAACCAAACGCTGCTTCACAGTGTGTGCAAGACCTTTCTGAGCACAGGCTAGAAGCTTGCATTTAGTCTCAATACAGATTGCTGTTTATGACTAAGTGTTCCGTGGCCTGACAGTTCTTGCACTGGTCCATTAATGTGTGCAAAGTGCGTTTTACAATTATTCGAACGCAACCAGATGGGAAAAAAACTTGAAGCCTGGCAGGGCAGGACATAAAACACCGCTGGGCAATTGTTACGTCAGTCTGAAGTTTCCCAGATGGTGGGCAGTGCTACCAGGTCTGTCTCTTGCTTTTTGACTACTTGCCATATGCCCTTCCTTTCCAGTGCTCCATTCCCTGTAGGGTCTGTTTGTTAAGCCCACGTTTCCCCACCCCCTCGCTTGTCTCTCCTCCCCTATTCCTGATCTTTTACATTAATTTTACAAGAAAAAAATATTTCCTGCATGAAGAGCACAGACAAATATATCATTGTGAGCTGTTCTTTCCAGAGGCGGTGGAGCTGCTTTTTAAAAGTGGCAGCGTTTTGTTAACCTGCCTTGTTCCAGCCATTGGCATTCCAGTGGACCCAGGTGGACTGCCACAAATTCTGCCTACAGTTTCTGGATCTTTTCCTGAAACAGTGCTAACCGATGGCCAGATCATAGTGGGGTCGGGAGGGAAGAGGGTCAGTCAGGGCTTCAGCATTTGGAAGAGTAGATTTTAAGCCCATTAATAAAATGTTTGTTATTTGTAAACCACTTCTTCTATTCTGCATTCTATAGTAAAACATGGCTCTAGAGCTGTGATGTTGCTATGCGGCTGCAAAACAAAATGAGGGCGTTAAAAAGCCAAGGCAACTCTCTGAGTGAAGAATGAGCCCCAGAGGAGAGTTATAGCAGGAAAATAATCCTTGCATTTCATATAGCATCTTTCGCATCCGGAGGACATCTCAGAACAGTTCCAGGAATTTACCGGAAAGTGTAATGACTGTGTATTTTGTAGGCAATTGCAGCAGCCAATTTGTAGACAGCAATGTCCCAAAAGCAGCCATGAAGACATCACATTGGCATATATCAGAATCTACGGACACTGATATTAGGGGTGATTGAGAGTCAGGCAGCAAATTCAGTCAAGTCAAACCTAAATTGTTACAAAGCAGGCAAAACCGTATCCTGATTCTGCACACATAGCCTCCCAGCACCTTTACTGCGTGTGACGGAGCTCCTGCTGAGATCAGAGAGAATGAGTGTTCTAATGAGATTGTGCTGCTCTTTCATCTTCAGTAGAAGGCTGAATGTTGGATTTTGATTGAGCTAAAACCAAATAGAAATACTGGCAGCTTTCTTTTTTATTTTCTAAGGTGTTGGGGGCAACTATGTCAGAGGAAAACTTGACGTGCACAGAGGCAGAATGGAATAGAGGAGTGTTTAGGGGCTTCGTGTCTAGTACAAACGCCAGACAGGCTAGTTGGGCTGAATGGCCTGTTTCCTTGCTGAAATGTTATTTGTAATATTTTTGCATCCACATCACTGCAACGGGATTGTTCTCCAGTTTTGAGCAACTGGGTCTTAGATTTTGGAACAGTGGCTAATCACAAATACTCTTTTGAATCAATGGGATTACAGTATGTTGTGCTTATATAACATGGGGTGGGTGTATGGAGCAGGCATCGAAGGAACTGAGGTCCCTGTGGCTGCCACTCTATAGAGTTCTCATAACAGGAACAGACTCAGAAATGTCATGCATGGTTTACATGCTGCTGCTACTGGTTATTAGGAGGTATGATTTTACAAAATCATGCGTCAAAGAAACGCTAATTTGTCTCATTGGGACAGATTTATTGCCAACTGATCCAGACATGCCCTGTTATCATCCTAAGGTGAGAATGTCTCTCTCTCTCTCTCTCTCTGAATGAGGATGATTGAGGTGAGACCCTGAACGGTGAAGCAGCAGATATTCCTCTCTCTGCATGTGCTGTACTGTAAATTGATCTATACACATCATTGTATGGCCTCATTCAGTCAAATGCCTTCATGGTGCAATGTCTCAAATGTGCACCTTGATGGGATGGCTGGAGTATAATGAGTTTTTTTTAAAAAAAATCAATTTTTTATCACTTAAGCCTTGAAGTTTGATTGCTCCTATAGGCCATGCACATTCCTCGAGAGTGTCTGCAAAAAGAGGACTTTGATTCTTGCAGCAATGATTGAGGCTTTATTAGTGATATTACTGGAAAACGAAATGCATTTTGGAAATGCTAGAGAAGCCAAATCGCTGCCGACTGCGTTTAGCTAAAAGCTAAGTGTAGTCAATGAACTGATTACAGGCCTTAAAACAAGAAACCGAGGTGACCTTGTTCTCAATGTTTGTACAATATACAAAAGAGGGTACAGTACTTTACAGTGCCCATTATTGAGCAGAGTTCAGTTGTACAACAGCTGGGATGTGGCATGATGCCATGTCAACCAGGCAGCACAATAACCTGAGGAATGTCTCAGGTATTTATACCAACTTATATTGGCTGATTTTCCCTCCTCCTCCTCTTCCAGAACGACACTGACTCATGCTAGGTATGTTTCATCGAGTGCCAGCTTCCCACCAGTTCAAATGCCCATTCCTCATGAGACAGTGTTGGCATGCTGTGCTGTTTGACTGTGAGGAATATTGTACTCAATCCTGTCATGATCCTTAGAGGGTCCCTAGATGAGGAACAGTGGAGGGTGAGAGGACGCACCCTGGCGTGTCTGATAAAGTCAGGAAAGGCATTGTAACCTTTGACCCATCTTTGTAATTGAAAGGGACCCTGAGTCCAGAGAGAGAGAGAGAAGGGGGTTGGTGAGAGGTTACCTGTTGCAGGGAAACTCTGCTCTGTGACCATGTGTCTATGCTGGTGATCTCTGGGATTTTTCCTATGCTCATGGAAGTTTGCAACTACATTGTACTGTTACTGTCGTGTTCTACAAAATTCTCAGGCTTCAAAGAACCCCAAGCATGTAGACCAGTGCTTGCAAGCCAGATTCCTATCGTGACTCCATACGGCTGAAAGCCATTGTTCCCTGCCCTTCATTGTTCTTTGTCTTTTCAGAGGGATGCTTTCTAGAAGTACTACCGCTAATCGTTTTGTTACACACAGGGCCAATTTCGGTGTGAAGTATTTGTACGCTGTATTTACGAGGAGTGTTTTTAAATGTTCAAGGCTGTTACTGGCCTCAGTTACATCACCGCTTAGTCCTACAATAGGGAGGCAATGGGGTTGAATTTTAAAGTCATCATTTCGGCTCAATAAATCTGCGCTCACGCCCAAGGTATTGCTTTGAGTAAAATTTGTTGAGGAGAAATCTCAACTGTTCCTGTCATTGAAGGGAATTGCATGCTTTCCGATTTCTAGGTGTGCACAGGAAAGGCTAGCTTGTTGGCCACTGATGCTGTCTTTTCAAGGCAGAACCTGTCTGAAAGAGGACGTTTACCAACGATACTTAACAACAACTTGCATTCATAGAGTGCCCTTCATGAGGGATAGAGTCCTGGAACGCTTGACGGTGGTGGAATTTGACCACGAGCCAGGCAGAGAGGGAGGGGATAGGTGATTGTAAACACAATCAAAACAGAAGGTCTTTAAGAAGGATTTGAAAGTGGGTAGGGAAGGGGCAAGGTGGAGGGATTAAGGGAGGGAGTTCCAGAGCTCCGAGGCATAGTGGCAGCTGAAAGCACAGCTGCCGTTGGTGGAGCAGAGGGGGAGAGGGATGAACAGGAGGCCGGAGCCAGCCAAGCGGAGGCAGCGGGTGGTAGAGTACTCTGTAGACTAAAAGCACACTTTAACTGTTAACATGACAAGTAAGGTTCAGATGAAGAAGACCCATCAGCCCATTTGATTTCATGCTTCCTGAATACCCAGTCTTGCTGTTTTCCCCTTCCAGCACAAAGCTGTTTCATAAACGAGTCCCAGTGACCTAGCCTCAACCGTGCTTCCAAATAACTTGCTCCAGCTGTCAATTTCCTATTATGTAAATAAATACTTTATGGTGTCCGTATTAAAATGACTTAAAATTACCTTTTGCAGCCTTGGTGTTGGAGAAGATTTAACCCAGAGCTAGAAAGTTAATTTTTGTTAAATTGTATGAAGGTACTTGGGAAAATATAATCATCTATTCCTTGGTATCTTTCTTTGTGGGCATATGGCAATAATTTGTTGGGATTGTCGCATAAGGTACTTTTCACAAGTAAATAGGTGTGAACTGGCTGTTTGTTCCACTTCAAATGATTATAGTGGTACCTGGGGAAAAGGCATATTAGTGTAACCTTATTCCTGCTCAATTATAGACCAATAAAAAGTGCTGAGAATTCAGTAAGAAAATCCCTAATGAGGGTTGCTGTTTGCCAATTTGCATGAATGTAGGACTTTAAGCATTACAACTTAGCAGCGTTGTGTCATAAGGTTTCTTAATTGGCATTGTTGCTGGTAAAATTACAAGTACGGTATGAGCAATTAAAATTGTCCAATTAAAAGAATAAACACATTTCATCCGTGCCATGGCCTGCCTCTGAGCATGAGAGAGCTGTGGCTGTGTCTGCCATCGACAGCAGGAAAGTTTTGAGGACATCAAGTCAGGAAGCCAATCAGAATATCAATAGATTTCTTGAGGGTAAAATATATAATCCTTGCATTTGATGTAGCGCCTTATTCTGTCGAACTCCCCCCTCCCACCCCAAAGTCGCTTCAGAGTTTTTCTGTAAAGTGCATATTGTATTTGTAGGCTAGCGCACCAGTGAATTAATACAGAGCAACATCTCACATACAGCCATGAAGTGTATGAGTAATTCGTCTGGAGGACTGGGAGAATCTCTTGTTGTCTGAATTTAGCTGGGTGCTGCAATTGACCTCAGTACCACTGGGCAGGGGAAGAGGGGGAAACAGCCAGGGATGCCACTCCTGATTAATTACTACCCCAATGACCCTACTGGAATGTGTGCAGATGTCTAGTGTGGACAGGATCAGGCTGGGCTGTGTTAGCTGCCGACGAGCTCCCACGGGAAGAATGGGTGAGTTCCGAAAGGGCAGATAGCACCTGTGGAACCATAGCATAGCACAAACCTGCACTTTGTGTTTTGGAAGCGGAGAACATTTGGAGGGGTGAGGATTAAAATAAAAGGAAAATACTGTTAAAAAAATGCGAATAATGATATTGCTTTTACCTTTTTAATTTCACTGCCTGCAATGTAATTGAAATACACTGCATCGGAACAGAGCCTGGGAAGCTGAAGCAAATTTGCCTGTCTAATTAATCCTGTCTTAATGTTCGAAGCTGGGCTGTTGCCATGGTATTGATTGGAGCATTAGAATTGGTTTCCAAGGGAAGGTTGTCGTTCCTCACCATCTCTAATAGAAATATATTAAGATCTCTTTTGCTTTAACGTGAAATTATTTGCCACCATAGTTTTGTGTGGATTTATTTCTGCTGCCGCTCTAAGGCAATCTATGAATGATGAGTGTGCATTGTAGGGGTTGTAGTGTGACACTCTGGGAGCTGCACTCAACTGCCTCATATTAATGCCCAGAGTCCTATATAAACCACTGCCCATTTTTCTTCATGTCTGCTCCTGTCACCCGTGGGTCTCTTTGACCTTTCGAATTCATTTTTTTCCCCCTCTCTCTGATAAGTTGCCTTCGACTGGTGCTCTTGTTTGAGCCAAGAATAGTGATAATATAACAGTCCTTGCATTTTGGTTTTGTGCCTTTCATGTTGTGACGACGTCACAGGATTTACTGTGAACTGTAGTGAATGTGTATTTTGAAGCTGCTATCTAGATTTTGCATGATATTTGATGTACATTGCATTAATTGGAAGAGTTGAGGTGTGAATAGTTTTAGGCCACCTCAGAAATTCATGCATTGTGTGCTCTTAATTATTATTCCTTGTTGCCATAAAATGTTTAACTCTTTTAGTATTCTGGAAAATAGATACTTTCTATAACTTATTCGAACAGTTCCCTTTTTGTCATGAAATATGATGGTGTGGCTTACAATAATAATAATGTTCGTTGCATTTGATATATAACGCCTTATCATGTCTTCGAGACGTCTCAAAGCGCTTCACATAATACACTGTGAAATGAAATGAAAGTGTATTTTGTGGGCTTGGGCTGGGTGGGGTTGGATCCAGGTCTATACAGATCAAACCAGGAGTAATTTTTATACTCCAGATTTGGAATCCAGATTTGACCTGACAGTGGCCACAGGTCTAGAGCTTTTCTCCCTGGCGGACATGGTGGTCGAGTGATCTGCTGTCGGTTCTCAACTACCAATCAGAAAAAGCTGTGTTTGGTGTGAGAGAGAGAGAGAGAGAGAGGAGAGAGAAAGAAAAAGAGAAGGGTGGAAAATAAAAGATAGCATCACTTGGTATTTTTGCAATAGCCTCCAATGACCCAGACGAGATCAGCAATTCACGTCCTGTGGCTAGTTGAGCCGTCATGTCTCGGTTGCACGAATTCTGCGGGGCTTAATGCAATTCGCGGAAAGAAATGAGTGTCTGACTGCGGAAAATTGCTACATGATTCATCATTTATTAAAGAGTAGAGAGCCGCACAGGAGCAGAACTCCATTTTGCTCCAGTTTGATCAGACTGAGCGAGCTGTGATTAGCTTCGATTTATGGTCCAGATTATGCTTGTTCTAATTAGAGTTCATCTACACTGATAAAAGTGCAACGGTTTGCCACAGAAATGGAACTCCCACATGCATCCATTGTCAGTGTAACAGCTTTTCGCTACCAATTATTTGCGTCGTTTAGCCTTATCTGAGGCAGGATTTTGTCTATACCAAGTAATTCTTTTTTAATATATGCTGAAGATATGCTCAGATTTGTTATTCTTTCTATTTCCATTGCGTATTACAATCGCTTATCAGCAATGACCAGCATTTGTTTTTATTCAAACAAAACTTTGTTTTTTTTAAAAAAAGCTGCTTTCAAAGATAAAATTGTCCACTCACTTCATGGTTGTTTGTGGGATATCACTGCCTGCTGAGTTTGCCTACAAAATGCACAGTGACGACACTTCAGTAAAATGCTGTGAAGCGCTTTGTGATATTTTGATGAAATAACAATTTGTGGTGTGTTTTGCAAATTTTGATTTTCGAATTTTGTGTGAGATTAATTTCTTAGGACCTGCTTTTGCGTTTTGAATGAATTAAGGAGGTGTCACCGCATTGAGAGACCCTCACTGTGGATATGAATAAAGAATTAAGAATTAAAATGATAATGAAGAGAGCAGATAATGAGATGTATCGCAATTGTGTTAATTCCATTGTTCAGGTTTCTGTCAGATTTGCTCTCGCATTTTCTTGCTGTAACTTTGATTAACAGTAAATATTTGAAGAGGGCTTCAGGGATTAAATTTGTTTCATTGGAGTGCAATGTGTAGCTACAGCCCGTGAACACATCCAGATGTCTGTTCAGACGTTTAGAAGGAAAATCAAATCTGGCAGGTCTGTAGAAACCATTTGGAGAAACTTCCAAATGAGAGGAAAACAAGTAGTAGCATTTATCCACAAGCAGAATTCTTTCCTTATCTGTCCAACTGAGGATCAAAAGGATTCCTCACCCTGCCATCTCTGTGAATTGGAACTACTGAAAGTGTTCCTCTCATTTGTCCCTTCACCCCCGAGTGTGGGTGTGGCCACAATGCACAAATCATTACCACTGTTGGTGGTAACCAACCAGACCATAGTCAGCAACAAACCCAACCAGAGCCATAGTCTCCTCAATAGTTCCATATTTATATATATATGTCTGTTTGTACGCACGCACGCACCTACGTATTTGCACACGTGTGTGTGCGCTCACGTGTTTTTGTACGTTCAGTGCTCTGGATGTGTTGAGGAACATGGCTAACCCTGTCTACCACGGGACAAAAAGTTATTTTACTTTTCTAGCCAATTCTGGAAATACGGTGGAAGAGACGGAGAATAAATTGGGCTTTAGGAATAATAATAATCCTTGCATTTGATATAGTGCCTTATCACATCTTCGAGACGTCTCAAAGCGCTTCACAGAATATACTGTAAAGTGAATTGACTGTATATTTTGTGGGCAAATCCCAGCAGAATGTGAGAGAAGACACATTGACCTGCGATCCTGCATCCTTAAATTCCTGGCGTGATTCCACACTGGGAGAGTTGGCATTGCTGGATGCTATTTGTACAACTGATTTAATCTTAAATCATTCCCCCACCCCCTTTTTTTGATTTGTTACCACAGGACGAAAATTGCCTTCCAAAACTAACTGCATTCCAGACTGTGGCTTATTCAGGTCCATCTGTATATATTGGAACAGAATTTCAAAGCTGTATATGGGGACAATTCTATCTTTTTGAAGTACCCACAGATGGTTACTTTGGAGGGGATTTTAGCATTTAGTTGATATGAATTCAGCAAAAAAAACTTTGGCTGCTAATGTTCAGCTGAGTCACATTTGAACTCCCAAACTTCACAGCCTGACTTCTGCATGTCTTTGGGAAGTTATTTTTACAAATACATTAAGAGGCATAGGTTAGTGAGGGTAAATGTAGGTCCACTTCAGTCAGAGACGGGAGAAGTTGTACTGGGGGATAAGGACATGGCAGAGTCCCTAAATGGGTACTTTGCATCTGTCTTCACCCTAGAAGACACAACAAGTCTGCCAACAATAGGGATGCACCAAGGGGAGAAGGACAGGGAGCAACGTGGGGAAATTTTCATTAGTAGAGAATTGGTGCTAGGGAACCTGTTAGCACTAAAAAGTGACAAATCCCCTGGTCCGGATGGCTTGCATCCCAGGGTTTTAAAAGAGGTAGCTTATGAGATAGTGGCTTTGTGTCTGATCTTACAAAATTCCTTGGATTCTGGAACAGTCCCCATGGATTGGAAGATCGCAAATGTCACACCACTATTTAAAAAAGGTGGAAAGGAAAAGATGGGGAACTATAGGCCAGTTAGCCTAACATCAGTGACAGGAAAATTTTAGAATCGTTGATTAAGGATGTGGTAGGGCGGTATTTAGAGAAGCACAATATAATTAGGCCAAGTCAACATGGCTTTACAAAAGGGAAGTCATGTTTGACAAATCTCATAGAATTTTTTGAGGATACTTTGAGTAAACCAGATAAGGGTGAATCAGTGGATGTGGTCTATTTGGACTTCCAGAAGGCATTCGATAAGGTTCCGCATAAAAGGTTAGTCCAAAAGATAGGCGCCCATGGAATTGGGGGAGCATATTAATGTGGATTGGGGAATGGTTAACGGGTAGGAAACAAAGAGTAGGGATAAACTGGTCCTTTTCAAATTGGCGGGATGTGACGAGTGTAGTGCCACAAGGAACAGTCCTCAGCTGTTTACCATCTACATCAACGATCTAGATGAGGACATCGAAGTTAATATATCTAAATTCGCAGATGACACAAAACTAGGAGGAAGTGTCAACACAGAGGATGACATTAAAAAAATGCAGTGCGACACAGATAGGTTAGGTGATTGGGCAGGTAGGTGGCAGATGAAGTATAATGTAGGGAAGTGCGAAGTCATCCACCTAGGTAGCAAAAACAGTAGAGCGGGTTATTTTTTAGAAGGGGAGAGATTGGAATGTGTTAGCGTCCAGAGGGACTTGGGTGTCCTTGTACACCAATCACAGAAAGTTAGTCTGCAGGTGCAGCAGCAATTAGGAAGGCAAACGGTATGTTAGCATTCATTATGAAAGCATTAGAGTATAAAAGTAGGGAAGTCTTGCTGCAACTGTATAGGGCCCTGGTGAGACCACACCTGGAATACTGTGTGCAGTTTTGGTCTCCTTATTTAAGGAAGGATGTACTTGCCTTGGATGGGGGGCAGTGTAGATTTACTAGGTTAGTACCAGGGATGAAGTGGATGAGTTACGAGGATAGGCTGACCAATCTGCGCCTATGTTCTCTAGAATATAGAAGAATTAGAGGGGATATTATAGAAACCTATACGTTTATCAAAGGGCATGATAGAGTAGATAGTGGGAGATTGTTTCCCCTGGTTGGTGAAAGTAAAACTAGGGGTCACAATCTTAAAATCAGAGGCCATCCCTTTCACACTGAGGAAGAACTTCTTCACTCAAAGGGTGGTGAATGTATGGAACTCGCCTCCCTAAAGGGCTGTTGACGTTCAGTCCTTGAACACATTCAAGATTGAGATAGATATATTTCTTATTGCAAAAGTTATTAAGGGATATGGGGATAAGGCAGGGTTAGGTTATTAGCTGGAGTTAGATTAGAAGATCAGCCATGATTGAATGGCAGGTCAGGCTCGAACGGCCGAATGGCCTACTCCTGCTCCTACATGTTATGTTACTGCGGTGCTCTGACAATTACCGAGGAAACATTGTCTGAAGCGCTCTGTGACCAGACCGATTTTCTAAAGGACCATTTCTTTTCACTTCTCTCCTCTCCTGAAGCCATTTGATCCCCTTTTCCTTTCTTTTACACAATATGTTGGCTAAATATTTGGCCATGGGAGAGGGGCCCCTTTCCCCCACACTCCGAAGTCTACTCATTTCTGATATTCCCCTGCAAGTCCAATTGTAGCAGCGTGGTTCAAAGCAGCTCATTCAGCACAGACTGGGATTTGAACCCGGAGCCTTTAGGTCCTTATGGTTCAGTTAAACACCTTCACTTGCTTGTTGGACTCCTCAACTTCTCCCGCCGTAGGCTGCAGATCCTCCAGAACTGTGGAGCCCGTGTCCTCTCCTGCACCAGGCTCTGTGACCCTATCCCCCCATCCTCACCCGACTCCACTGGCTTCCCATCACACAGAGGATACAGTTTGAAATCCTGGTCCTCATCTTCAAAGCCCTCCATGGTCTTGTTCCCCACTACCGCTGCGACCTCCTAAACCCCTACCATCCCGCTCGCTCCCTCCGCTCAACAGGCTCTGGCCTGCTTCACGTCCTCCCGCCTTACTCACCCCACTATTGGCGGGCCACTCTGCCCCTCCCTCTGGAACTCTATCCCACGGTCCCTCCGCCTTGCCCCCTCCCTTGCCTCCTTAAGATCCATCTCAACAACAACAAGGGAAGGGGAGAGACTAGATAGTGTTAGAGTTCAGAGGGACTTGGATGACCTTGTACACCAGTTACAAAAAGTTAGTTTGCAAGTACAGCAAGTAATTAGGAAGGCTAACAGTATGTTGGCATTTGTTACAAAAGGGTTAGAATATAAGAGTAATAATATATAATAATAATAATAATCCTTGCATTTGATATAGCGCTTTTCACGCCTTTTTCAACGTCTCAAAGCGCTTCACAGAATAGACTGTAAAGTGAATTGACCGTATATTTGTGGGCGAAACGCGTCAGCCAATTGCACAGAGCAGTGTCCCACAAACAGTGGTGGATTGAAAATGACCAATTTATTATTGTTTTGGTTTTGGAGGGATTATTATTAGGTGTGTGGAGTAAGGAAACTTGCCCAAGGTTTCACCCTCTGCCTGGAATTGAACCCAGGTGTCTCGCTTGCAAGGCGAGTGCTCTAACCACTGAGCTACAGGACTCCACGTAGGGAAGTCTTGCTGCAACTGTATAGGGCCCTGGTGAGACCGCACCTGGAGTATTGTGTGCAGTTTTGGTCTCCGTATTTAAGAAAGGATGTACTCGCCTTGGAGGGGGTACAACGTAGATTCACTAGGTTGGCACCAGGGATGACTATAATCCGGGACAAAATAAATCTTCACTTAGAAGAATATGGGTTAATTAGGGACAGCCTGCACGGATTTGTTAAAGGCAAATCTTGTCTAATGAATCTAATTGAATTATTCGATGATGTAACGGAGAGGGTGGATAACGGTAGTGCAGTTGATGTCGTTTATATGGACTTTCAAAAGACATTTGACAAAGTGCCACATGAAAGACTTGTAAGAAAGATAGAAGCCCATGGTATAAAAAGGACAGTGGCAGCATGGATCCAGAACTGGCCGGGAGACAGAAAGCAGAGAGTTGTGGTGAACGGCTGCTTTTCTGACTGGAGGGAAGTGTACAGTGGTGTCCCCCAGGGATCGGTATTAGAACCACTGCTCTTCTTAATATACATAAGTGATCTGGACTTGGGTATAGCAAGTACCATTTCCAAGTTTGCAGACGACACAAAGTTAGGTAGGGTAGTAAACAGTGAGAAGGATAGGAGCCAACTGCAGGAAGACATAGACAGAATGGTAAAATGGGCAGACACATGGCAGATGAGTTTCAATGTGGAGAAATGCGAAGTAATGCATTTTGGTAGAAAGAATGAGGGGAGACAATATAGGCTGGTAATACAATCATAAGGGGGGTGAAGGAACAGAGAGACCTGGGGGTTCAGGTAAATGAATCCTTGAAGGTGACAGGACAGGTAGATAAAGCTGTAAAAAGGGCATATGGGATACTAGGCTTTATAAATAGGAGCATAGAGTACAAGAGTCAGGAGGTTATGATTAACCTATATAAAACACTGCTTAGGCCTCAGTTAGAATACTGCGCCCAGTTCTGGGCACCACACTATAGGAAGGATGTTAAGGCATTGGAAAGGGTGCAGAGGAGACTTACGAGGATGGTACCAGGAATGAGGGACCTTGATTATGAGGAAAGGCTCGAGAGGATAGGATTATTCTCGTTGGAACAGAGACGGTTACGAGGAGACCTAATAGAGGTCTTCAAAATCATGAGGGGATTTGATAGGTTAGAAAGGGAAAAACTGTTTCCACTGGTGGGTGTGTCGGTGACTCGAGGTCACAGATTCAAAATAGTTTCTAAAAGAAGCAGAGGGGAGGTGAGAAGAAATTTTTTCATGCAGCGAGTTGTTCGAATCTGGAACGCATTGCCTGAAAGGGTAGTCGAGGCCGATTCGATAACTACTTTTAAAAACGCGGTGGACGGGTATTTGAGGAGGACGGGTTTGCAGGGTTATGGGGAATGGACTGGGGAGTGGGATTGATGTTACATTGCGCTTCTCAAAAGAGCTGGCACAGACTCGATGGGCCGAATGGCCTCTTTTTGTGCTGGACGATTCTATGATTCTATGAAGAGGGGAATGAGTTATGAGGATAGGTTGAGCAATTTAGGCCTATATTCTCTGGAATATAGAAGAATGAGAGGTGATCTTATAGAAACCTATAAGATTATTAAGGGGCACGACAAAATAGATAGTGGGAGACTTTTTCCCCTGATTGGAGAAACTATTACCAGGGGTCACAGTCTTAAAATTTGGGATAAGCCCTTTCGCACTGAGTTGAGGAAAAACTTCTTCACTCAGAAGGAAGTGAATTTATGGGATTCTCTACCCCAAAGGGCTATAGATGCTCAGTCCTTGAACATATTCAAGACTGAGATTGATAGATTTCTTGTGGATAAAGGATTAAGGGATATGGGGATAAAGTGGATAGGTGGAGTTAGAATAGATCAGCCATGATCTTATTGAATGGCGGGACAGGCTAGAGGGGCTGAATGGCCTACTCTTGCTCCTAATTCTTATGTTCTTATTATGTTCTAACGACAACAAAATTACATTTATAGAGCACCTTTCATGTCGGGAGGACGTCCCAAAGCGCTGAACAGTCAGGTTTCGGGGCCCGACACCTCAAGCCACATCTCAAAACCCTCCTTTTCAACTGTGCTTTTGATCACCCTTTCCTCCACCCTCCCCCATCCCAACCCCCAGCTCGCGTCCAAAACTCTGACTGTCCAGCACCTTGGGATGTCCTCCCTATGTGAAAGGTACTATACAAATGTCATTTTGTTGTTGTTGTTTACCCACTTGACGCTCTGAGGAGCTCTACTAAAATAAATCCCCATCCTCCCTGCTCTGCCCCCATATTGCAGTTTTGTACTCACAGTACTCACTGACAGTCTTGTTCTGTTTGAGTGAGTGTCCCTGGGGCGGGTTGCGGTGGGATTGTAATTTGCTCTTGTTACATCTGGAAAAAGGGTTAAATACCAGGAACAATGACTGAACTAATGGCATTCAGCAGTACTTTGATGATTGATTATGTTTACGTGTAATCCTTTTGGCTGTTTGGACAGTTCCACCTGATCAGTTAGTGTACAGTGTGGCGGCAGCTGACTGCTTGCATGTTTGATCTGCTTGTTAGGCTTTCCAATTAATTGTGGCTCTTATTTAAACTTCCAATCATATTCAAAACTTCTCCTGCTTAGTTTCTATTGATCCATCTTTTACTTGAAAGGTCAAGTCTAGCTTCTCTTTGTCAGTCTATTACAAACACAGGAGCTGGCTGTTCAATCTTCATACTGATGTAGCCAGAGGCTGCTTACTGAGTTCCCCCTCCTCGAATCTTGATGGTTTCTGGACTGCACTTATCACCGGAGTATGTATAAGGTATCACATAACTATATACTCACAATTCATTGTCTGAGGCACATGATTGTAATCTGGCTGTATCGCCATGAAGCTGGCACTATTCGCAAACAGTGAATAACTTTCTAACGCTAACTTCCCACACCTGGATTAAGAAGTTGAATGACCGCGTTATGTCCATTGCACAATGTTGCGTTCTATAATGTGGGGGTTGTGGATTGCAGCTGCATAATAGACCTAAATGCCGGCTGAGTTTGTTCCACCTTCTAACATTGGGTGCTGATCTGACCTCGGTAACTGATGGAATCGTGAAAGATGTGCTTGTGTATTGGAGCTCTTCCTGTGTTGAATTCAGTTTTGTTTTCTAACCGAATCCAATGTCCTGGCTTCAACCACTCCTCCTGGTAACCCCATTCCAGCTGTTAATTGCACTCTGGGTAAATGTATACTTCCTGGTGTCTGTCCTGAAATTACCCTTTTCAGTTCTAAACCTGTGTCCTCTTGTTCTGTTGTCTGAGTGCATCCGAAAGTATTCTTCTGGGTTTACTTTCTCAATCGCATTTAAAATCTTACGTCCAAGCCAGATGTATTACAGCTATAATATAATAATAATAATCCTTTCATTTGATATAGTGCCTTATCACATCTTCAAGACGTCTCAAAGCTCTTCATAGAATATACTATAAAGTGAAATGACTATATAGTTTGTGGGTGAAACGCGGCAGCCAATTACACACAACAGTGTCCACACAAACAGTCATGGAAATAAAGAGCAGAGAGAGAAGATGAGAGCCAGAGATGAGGAGTATTCATCCAGTCTACCACGATTCATGTTGGAGAGGCCTGTTTGTTCAAGGCAGCTCTTTATCTCTCTCATCCCATTCCCCCACCTCTACATTGCCTAAGTCTCTGCTCTTGATCTGGGCCACTCTTGAGGGCATGGGATGCAAGCACAGTATCTCATCGACCTTGCCATCACCCATTCATTCTGTTCACTAATACACCAGTGTCAATAAATCCACATGCCCTATGGATTAGTCAGGTATTTGTGACATATGTAGAGCATTTTTATACATCTCAGTAAAACCCAGGAGAATAATATTGTGAAAGAAACCGAAAAGGCCACTGAAGGCTGAAACATCTCCTTGGCCTTAAAATAGATGCCAGAATTCATAATTTTACTTCTTCTGTACTATAAATGAATAGCGTGAATACACCTTGCTGCCGTTGCCGATCTAGCTAAACTGTTTGCTCACAGAATTGCAATGCGAATGCTACCAGATTATGGTTAGGCTTCCTTGTTAAAATTAGCCAGGCTGCACATCGGATCAATTTCAAGATCCTCTCACTTGTTTTCAAATCCTTTCGTGTCCTCATATCTCCCTACCTATCCGACCTGCTTAGCCCCCACTCCACCACCTTCTGCCTCCGTCCACCTGGCTCCGGACTGCTGTTTGTCCCTCGTGCCCTTCGTTCCACCATTGGTGGCCCTGCCTTCAGCCACTAGACCCCAAAACTCTGGAACTCTCTCCCTCAATCCCTCACTCCTCATCTTCAAATCCAACCTATAGACCTTCCTTTTTGATCGTGCTTACGGTCATCTCCCCCCTCCCACTCCCCCTGGCTTGGTGTCAAACTCCACCACTGTCAAGCACTCCGGGACGCTACCCCACGTGACGGGTGCTATATAAATGCAAGTTGTTGTTATATTGTTTCCTTAAGGATCAGGATGTGTATGTACATGTGGAAGTCAAATAGAATTGCCTCAATAGCATTTAAATAATAATAATAATAATCCTTGCATTTGATATAGCGCTTTTCACGTCGGGAGGACGTCCCAAAGCGCTTCACAGAACACACTGTAAAGTGAATTGACTGTATATTTGTGGGCGAACGCGGCAGCCAATTGCGCACAGCAATGTCCCACAAACAATCGTAGATTGAAAATGACCAATTTATTATTGTTTTTGGTTTTTGGAGGGATTATTATTAGGCTCTGTGTGGAGTAAGGAAACTTGCCCAAGGTTTCGCCCTGCCTGGAATTGAACTCAGGTCTCTCACTTGCTCTAACCACTGAGCTACAGGACTCCACTATTTATTGGTGCATTTTGGGTTTATGGTAGGACATAGTCCTCTTAAGCTTTTTGTTGACTTGTGAATATTATCATAAATGTTGCATCTTAAGATGCCTGTGGTTCTGGGATTTTCATTTTATAAAGTGGCTGAATGCTGTAGCATGACATCCCCAGTGTCCTGACAGATGGCTGTTGATTTTGAGGCTTCTCGAACGAAACTACTTACATAAGCCCGATTTTATATTTTTGAAAATGGAGTAAATCTGTTGCCAAAGTGGCTTGATTGACGCTTTCCTTTTCTAAGATAGGGTCACTCTCTTTCTGGAATTAGTTTGGTCTCTAAGACTTTGCTTTCCGTAACATTTACTGCTCAGTGGTATGCCTTTCATTCCACTGTGTGTGTGTGTGTGTGTGAGATTGTGTGATTGTGCGTGAGATTGTGTGTGTGTGTGTGTGTGTGAGAGATTGTGTGTGTGTGTGTGTGTGTGTGTGAGATTGTGTGTGTGTCTGTGAGAGAGAGAGTGTGAGTGCGTGTGCGTGAGTGTGTGAGAGAGTGTGTGCGCGTGAGAGTGCGTGCGCGTGAGAGTGCGTGCGCGTAAGAGTGCCTGCGTGCGTGAGAGAGTGTATGTGCGTGCGAGAGTGCGTGTGAGAGTGCGTGCGCGTGAGAGTGCGTGCGTGTGAGAATGCATGCGAGCATGTGCGTGTGAGAGCGGGTTGGTGAGAGCGCGTGCGGGTGGGTGAGAGAGCGCCCGGGTGTGTGTGTGAGATAAGTGTGATATATGTGAGGTGATACACTTAGGTAGGAAAAATGATAGGAGGCAATATAGACTTGGTAGCTCAATCTTAAGGGGGGTGAATGTACAGAGAGATCTGGGTGTTCAAGTAAGCGAATCATTAAAGGTAGCGGGGCAGGTAGATAAGGCAGTAAAAAAGGCATTTGGTGTACTGAGATTTATTAGTAGGGGCATAGAGTATAAGAGCAGGGAGGTTATGGTTAATCTATACAAAACACTGGTCAGGCCTCAGCTGGAGTACTGCGTCCAGTTCTGGGCACCTTACTTCAGGAAGGACATTAAGGCACTGGAAAGGGTGCAGAGGAGATTCACGAGAATGATACCAGGAATGGGGAACCTTAGCTATGAGGACAGGCTGGAGACGTTAGGACTTTTCCCATTAGAGTAGAGAAGGTTACGCGGGGACCTGATAGAGGTCTTCAAGATCATGAAAGGTTTCGACAGGCTAGATAGGGAAAAGCTGTTTCCGCTGGTAGGTGTGTCTGTGACCTGTCGTCATAGTCTTAAGATATTTACCAAAAGAAGCAGAGGGGAGGTTAGAAGAAATTTTTTCACTCAGCGAGTTGTTCGAATTTGGAATGATCTGCCTGAAAGGGTAGTGAAGTCCGATTCGATAACAGCTTTTAAGAGAGAACTGGATAAGTATCTGGGGAAGACGGGTTTGCAGGGTTATGGGGAGAAAGCTGGTGATTGGGGTTAGTGAAAGTGACTTGTTCTGTCAAAGAGCCGCACAGACTCGATGGGCCGAATGGCCTCCTTCCTTGCTGTAACATTCTATGAATCTATGAGAGTGTCCAGGTGTGTGTGTGAGAGTGTGCGTGTGTGACTGTCTGTGTGTGCGTGAACCTTTAAACCAGCAGATTGTGATGTTGTCAGGTGGCCAATTAAACAATTAATTATATTTGTAAAGCGCCTTTCACTTTGAGAGACGCACACAAATAAACAATTCACTGTGGATTCCTGGTCTGGCAGGCAACTGCTGCTTAAACTCTGAACCTCCAATTGGTGGAACCATTGCTAAGTGGGAAGGGCTGTGGGCAGGAAGATGGTGGCAATGCTCTCATCCATTTCATGCTTAGATGGCTTGCCCACCGGGAAGTTTTCAGGGAGTTCCTTGTACCGACCATCCACCCAGTGAGACTCAAACCGGCGCTTGACAGATGTCGAACGAACAACTAATGACTGTACTCTTTGGGGGGAGGTAAGTGGGGTCTCCTTGGAGCTGAACTGGCTTCAAGATGACATATCTGGAAATGAACTGTCGGAATTGAGCCAGCCCTCTGTGGCGGTTTCGGTAGTCCGGTTCCTGAACTAGGCAGGTCCACAGTATTCCAGGGCACTGCTGATGACAGCACAACCTGGCTCATCAGCAGGATCTGGAAGGGCCGACTAGTCACTGGGGGCAGGGAGTCCTCCAACTCAGCTCCTATTAACCCTGCAAGCCAAAGTCCTAACTGAGAGGGTGGTCCTAGCTGGACAAGCAGCGGGAAAGCTTGCGGGACAGCGATATCAATGGCAAGCTATGCTGTTTTAGCTGGTTATCTCCAGCAGCACCTCAATCCACACTCTGGGGTCCCCAAATCTTGTGAACCTGCACTGAATACTTTCTGGAAACAGGATGCATCTCTCCAGGGAGAGAGTGCGCATTCCATTCGCACAGTGGGATACATGGAAATCTCCGTTTAGTTTTGATATTCTTAAGCATGGTGATGGGTTTCCGCATGTGTCAATCACCCAACTGCCCCCCGCGACCCCCCAAAAAACATACACCTTCCCAGGCATCTGCTGCTGTTCCATTATTTAGCTCCACTCCAACCAGGGCTTTATTTGAGGAACTTTTGGGTCCATTTGTATGAACTAGTAGAATGTGCCTGTAGTACATTGACACTTTCCATATGAATTAGACATTTGCTCTCAGGCAATATTGGCCAAAATGGAAATAAGGAATACAGGAGTTGCAACCTAGATTTGTGAAGAAGGTTGGGCCCTTTTTGGCTTGCAGTATGTGCGTGCCTTGCTTGCTTTCTGGGTTGTTTGAATGATTCAGATAGCATCTCTGTCAATACTGCCCTAGGAATGATACTATCGCAAGCATGGCTCACTTTTTACTTAAGTTATTGAGCTGACCAGTCAATGTTCATGAACATTGGAATAACATCAATCCTGCTGTTTTCAAAAGTTTGGGGTGTTAAATATTAAAAGACAAGTTTGTCTATGAAAGCTACTTTCCATGTAAATATTCCAGTTTCATTGTGGCGTGCTTAATAATTGTTTACTCAGGCTGAACCCTGGGAGTGAAATAATGAGAAGGAGGGTGTAGGGGAAAAGGGGGAAAAGAGAGGGCAAGACATGAACATCTGTGTAGACTGGAACATTGAGGGGAAACGAAATGGCAAATACAACAGCAATCCTTGCCACATTTCGCCCACAGAATATACAGTCAATTCACTTGACAGTATATTCTGTGAAGCGCTTTGAGAAGTCTTGACGACGTGATAAGGCGCTATATCAAATGCAGGGATTATTATTATTTATTATAGTATCTGATTGCATCGTTGAAACAGCTCAAAAGAGCTTCACAGGATTTTACTGTGAAATGCAGTGACTGCGTATTTGTAGGGGGTGGTCGATGTTTTTAAAATGGTGTGAGTGAAAATAGCCGTCTTTGTCTGATTCATGGGTTACTGAGCTTCTGAAGGTTACTCATTTACTCCAGAGTTGTGCAGACATCTAGCAAGAGCTGTTGGCCACCTTTTAAACTGCTGTGAAGTACCTAGCAATTTTGTTAACTATTTAAAATTACTTTGTTCCCTTCCGAGCTGTTACCCTGCACAATTGGCTCTTAAAGCAATTTAGATTAATTCATTTCAATCAAAAATTAAATTTATATTGTAGCTCTTTTTTGTTGAATTTCCTCTCTTACTTCAGGGGTTTTTAACTGGTATTTCAGTTGCCTAGGAGCACTTTGAACCATGGCCATTAGCGCAGCACACGGTCCGTGGTGGATTGTGTTGAAAGATGGATTGTGTGAAATGAACAATGCTGCTGAAATCGATCAGGATTTCACACTGGATTCATTAAATCAGAGCGAGGAGGAAAAAATACATCAACGCAGCTTTGACAGAAATACGTTACAGCTCACAGAATTCTTCACCATTGTACCTCTGTGTTTTTTTTTGTCTCTGGCTACATTGCACGCTTCCAATGCTGAAAGAACAAAGGTTGAACTCTTGCTGATGAATCTGTTGTTTCTGCTGTTTTCCCTTTCTATTAACCTGCTATTATGGATGCCACAGATGCCAAGATATTAAGAAATGGAAGCTGCTGAAAGGCTATTCAATTTCATTTCCGAATCTCCCAGCTTCTGACAGGTCAATGAGGATGGAAATTCCAGGATTCCCTGCATGGATTTGTTACTGGTCACTGAAAACCACAAATAAGCTGGTAACCGGAAATCTGTCAACTTGGCCCAGAAACTGTGAGATCCACTTCCAGTCACTGGAGACCAAGTGACCAAAAGGGAGCAGTGTTCTTGGAGTTCCTGTGGGTCAGTATAATGCACTCCTGGTTCCCAGCAGGAGTCACCACATGTGACTTAAAATTGCTATAGTCCTCGCCATTGTTGATGGTCACGATGGTCTGTGTAGCTCTAGTGGTGTTTAATTCCAATCTTTTGAGGTTCCAGTGCTGCTTATAACCAAGTTGGGAGCAAGAGAGAAAGCCCTGGGGAGCCCTTGAGGATGAACCATCAGGCAAAGTACATTTGGAATGTTTAACTTGGGGAAGGATTATGTGACTGTATCATGTTGCACAGCTACATACTGATGTGGCCCATAAAGTGGAGAAAATCTGTGAGGCCTGAACTGTCCCATGTTAAACTACAATTGTCCTCTCAACTATTTCACACTTTGTTATACGCAACAGCTAGATCCAGTGATGGAAGATATCTTTTAGAAATGGTCCTTGTTAATAATAATAATAATAATCCTTGCATTTGATATAGCGCCTTATCACGTCTTCCAGACGTCTCAAAGCACTTTGCAGAACAAACTGTAAAGTGAATTGACTGTATGTTTTGTGGGCGAAATGCGGCAGCCTATTGCGCACGGCAGTGTCGCACAAACACTTGTGGATTGAGTAACTAAATTATTATTATTTATTTTTTGGAGGGATTATTACCCTTGGAAGAGTGAAATGCCAATCGATTAACAACCAGGTTCCTACTTACTGCTAAGTAAACAGAGGCGTGTAGGCTAAGGAAATATGCCCGATGTTTTGCCCTGCCAGGAATCGAACCCAGGTCCTCTGGCTGTAACCGCTAAGCTACAGGACTCCAGGACTTGTTCTTTGACAATGTTACATTGAACAAATCTCGGGTTTCTGTACACAATCAGAGTATTATCTATGTTCTGCTGAAATGCAGAACTACAATGTTGTAGTGAAGGTTTGTGAGCAATGTTAAAATGCTTTCATCATTAACCTTGTTGCTGTAAAGAATTGCAACTAATAAAATTGTTCTTTTTGCCATTGCTGTCGCAGCAGAACATTGAGGAGAGGTATATTTAACTTAATGGAATGCTTGAAGAAAACCACCCAACGTGGCGTAGTCAATGCAGTACCAAGTGACCAAAAGGGAGCAGTGTTCTTGGTAAATAAGTGGGAAAATGACACATTGAGTTGATCACAATAATTATTCTGTAAGTGACTGCTGTTGGTTACAATAATAGGTTAAATTGTACTGCAAGGGTCCTAATGTACCATTAATAGCAGTACAGATATATGGCACTGAAGCCACTTATTGATCCCGTCCAATGAAAATTCACAAGTTGCCCCTGTGGAGTTGTACCCATTTTTTTATATAATTGAACTACATTGAGATTAATAGTTTTAACATGCACGTCATTGTAGTTTTAAATTGTCAAGAGTTATTTTTTCAATTATCCAGTTGTCAATTTCAGGTCCATTTCATTCATTCCAAATAACTCAACTGGCAATCGAGACCTTGCTCGCTACAGTAAATGTAGTTCAGCATCATGAAATTCAGTGTCTGCGATACAAAAATATAGGGAGAAAAAATTCCCTTCAGGACTATGTTTTTTTAAAAAATGGGATCTAGAAATCAGTAGTTCGTAATGGAATTCAGTGATGGTGACTTGTGGCTCGGTTTTGAATGGGAACCTTGCCAGTAACTGGCAATATGTGCTAACTGATCATGGGATTCTCATTCTAAAGCACCGTATCACTGTGGTTCTTATGATTTGATGGTTATGTACTGGCAGGACTCTGCATTTGTATTGAATCTCCCATTAATGAAACCCATTTACGAACCATTCAGATCTCATCATCTTGCGTGCATTTATTTTCAAATTTACTCTTCCCAAGTTTCTCAGATAACTTTCTCGGTTAACTTTTTTCCCTCTCTCCTAATTTTCTTTCACCTTTCACTGTATATATTCCCCCACTCCCCCCAGCCGCCATTGTTCTCTCTTTGTAAGCGATTTTTAACCTTTACCGGAATATGATTTCACGGGTGGAGGTTGCTCTCTGATACATGGTGCACGTGGCAATTATTCTGGAGGGTGTTGAGGCATGTTATTCTATCATTGTAGAGGGGAAACGAGAAAAATTACAGCTGACCTCACTCCTGTCCTCACCCAATGCCCACCACAACACACCCTGAGAATGGGAGTGCTGGAAGCAATCATAAAGCGCTATATTAAATGCAAGGATTATTATTATTATAGAACCTCTACTAACACCATGACTCAAATGATCTGACTCAGCACAGATCTAAACTCAGAAGTTTTCTATTCTTCCATAGTTGCTCATTATATTTGCTGTTTTTACTTGTATTTATTCTTACTGCTGTAGTTGTCGCTGTGTGATCCAACTCCCCGCCCACCCACCACCCCCACACATACACAAACACACACACACTTTCTGTTTGAGGAATTGTTAGATGGCAGTTACTGCCAGCTATCATAAGACTTTCACTGAAGGTAATTGACTTTCATTCTCTGTCATTTGGTGTGTTGGGCTTTAGAGGCCAGAAAAAGGCAAGAGTCTGTGTAAGGAATGGCTTTTGCAATTAAGGGCTATACTTTACTGGTTCAAAGTATCAGTGAGACCCATTTTATTAAAAGAAAGTGAGCAACTGTGAATGATGGTAAGCATTTATTCATTCTGGATAACCTGAGCAATGCTTCTTGCTAAATGGCATTGGAGGAATCCCTGTGGCAACTGTTTTGTCTGCCCGAGAGTAATTTCTGTATTTATATCTGTGGCCCTCTATTCTGCTCAGTTGGCGGCTCTCTTTGTGCTGGTGAAGAAGATTGTGGGCTTGAGCCCCACAACAACAACAACAACTTGCATTTACATACCATCCCTCACGCAGGATAGAGTCCCAGAGCCCATACCAGAAGTTGAGCTTGTGAGTGTAGCCCATTGTGCTCAGTGCAGGCCGAATTGTCTCTGTGATCCGGGTACTACTGTCACTGCTACCTGCTTTATAGTGCATGGGCAATTCTGGTGGCAGGTATTCATTGCAAATATTTATTTTTTGTCATTTTCTGTCTTCCATTGGCCTCCCTTCCTCAGGTGTCTACTGTTGCTGAGGTTTGGATGCATGTTGTCTAGGTATTAAGTGTTGGCAGACTGTTTAAATTTAATCTTATTGCCTACAAATACACAGTGACCGCAGTTTATAGGAAAATCCTATGAAGCACTTTAGGATGTCTAGATGATCTGATAAGAACCTATGTCATATGCAAAGATCATAATTATGCTTACCGGATGCGTATTTTCTGGTTGAATTTATTTTACTCTTCCCCAGCCCCCAACTGCTGTCCAGCTGATCCAATCTAATTCAGGCCTGAGGGCTTAGTGCCACTTAACTGTACGTAAGCAGAGCTTGGAAAATCTTTTAAGTGAGCTTAAACAAACCTCCTTATTCTACAGGGGGTTTGTTTCTAGGGGGAACAGCGCAAGTTAATGTTACAAACAAGTCCGCTTCAATATTTTGTATTTGCATACCCCAAGCAATAGCTAGCAGACAGAAATGAATCCAACAATTAATAATGTTTTTTTTCCAGATTGAAAGCAAATGTAAACCAGCTGGGGGAGTTGCACAGCTCAACTCAGACAAAAAAAAGTTCACATAATGTCATGAGAGTCATGTGTCAGTGGTTCATGTGCAATGTACTTTCTCACTCTTTTCTCCAACCCACCCTTATTTATGTCACTGTGTTTCACTCCTTTACAACTCATTTGCAATAATTTGTAGACCAATGCAATCTGTCGGCAATTGCAGAAGACTTTATGCCTGGTGTACAGCAGCAACTAGTTGGCAGAGATTGGTGACTTTGACATCAATTTTGTGAAGAAATATTCAAAACAGCATCAGTGCCGACTAGGGCGACTGGCCTCCAGCGAGATAGAAGTGCAGCTGGAGACTTTGTACATCGGGGATAAACTGAAAGCCAAATGTTGACATTGAATTGAACTTCTTCATATGATAACAGCAAACAGCAAGGGGGACATGATCCAGGTTTGTAAAGTGTTGAGAAGCATTGATAGTGTAGGTGTAATATGCTGATTTAGCTTGCATTGTGAGATGTGTATATAAAATTCACAAGTTGCGAGCAAACAAGACATGAAATGTCTTATTCCCCCCACCACCCCACATAGTGAGTCCTGTAGCTCAGTGGTTAGAGCACTCTCTTTGCAAGCGAGAGACCTGAGTTCAATTCCAGGCAGAGGGCGAAACCTTGGGCAAGTTTCCTTACTCCACACAGAGCCTAATAATAATCCCTCCAAAAAAACAAAAACAATATTTTCAATCTACGACTGTTTGTGGGACATTGCTGTGCGCAATTGGCTGCCGCGTTCGCCCACAAATATACAGTCAATTCACTTTACAGTGTGTTCTGTGAAGCGCTTTGGGACGTCCTCCCGACGTGAAAAGCGCTATATCAAATGCAAGGATTATTATTATTATTATAGTTAATGTATAGAATAGACTTTCAGAAATAAGCTGAATACTGTGACGTTTAATACTTTGGAGGTGGGGATGGAAGAGAGAATATTGGATTAGGAGTTGGGTTTAAGGCCGATGGAAAATGATTTATAAGCCCGCCCCAGGAAGGTTACTGGTGCATAATAGTTTGTGAAAGTTTGAAGGCTGAGCTTTAAGGCTAGATTGGACATTCTGGACTTTTGTTTGATTTCTCTTTAGGGGAATGGGGAGAAACTTTGCAAAATCTTCTCTTCTAATATGGAATGACATGAGTTCAGTGATGTTCATGGCTTGTGAAAGGAATAGATTCAAAGAAGGATGGTCTTACCTTGGCTACTTTCGTATGTTCTTATGTTAATGGAGAGAGATGATATTACAGGCTAAACAACAACAAATTGCATTTTTTGCAAATTGCTTTTACGTCAGGAGGACATGCCACATCCTGGACACGTTAATGGCACTACAGTGAGAGGCAAAGCATTGAGACCAAATTGAATTCAGGAGGAAAGTATTCAGCAGGATATTTCTTGAGGCAGTGGGTGTCAGAAATTACACTACATAGAGATTAGCTCCACAGTTGCAGCACTTTGTGACACAAGCAGGTGTGTTTTTACAACCTCTGGTTTGACCCATGCAAATCATGTATGGAGCATCACAAGACACCTTATGTATGTTTGGGAGCTGTATAATGGGCTATTCACAATCTATCCCTTATTACAAACATGGCAGGATTCAATTTTAATCTGGTTAATCATGGATTTAGAAAAAACAAATCTATCTGACACTTTCTTTGTTTCAATTCCCCAGTGGAACCTTAGGAGAAACTTCTTCAATAACACCACTGAAGTGTCTAAACTACAGAGTAACTGATGCATAATGCAGTAGATGTTGTTGTTTAATGGACCATACTCTGGTAAATCATTCGGAAAGCTGGGTGTCTACCAAAGCTATTCATCGTGCAGTTTATGGCATTGGCTGTAACTTCAGCAGATTTCAGAATGCTATTCCCCTGCACCTCTCTAATATAATTTGTGGCCAGTTTTATTTCAGTGCACCACTGCTCAATGTATCCTGTCTGATCATCTCAAGGGGCCAATATTCTCCCATAAAACTCTGCTCATTTTTCGTGAAAGCCAGGAATGGGCAATTTACTCAATGAATCACAGTTGTGCAGAATGTTCAGTTTTCATCAGCACAAAGTATTCTTAAAGTTTGTCTTCTTTCTCCCCCCACCCAAAAACAAAATTGCCTTAAATCATGCCTGCTGATGTGTATGGCATTTTATTAAGTTAAGATGTTATTTTATTAAGTTATTCTTATGAAGTTGTTGAATTAGATTCATGCTGCAATACGTGGCCTTATAATAACCTGGTGCACAAAAATATTGAAAATATCATCGCAGCCACAAGCAGTGACACTGCTTGGCTTCTGCTAACCCTGTGAGCCAAAGCCCTGCTGGTAGGGTGGTCTTCAGCTCGACAAGCAATTGGAATCTTTCCAGTCAATGCTTGAAATGGCAAGGTTTTAGCTGGTCAAACTTCAGCAGTACCCCATATAAAGGGAAATTTCCATGCAAATGTGGAACTCATTGGTTCAGTTTGGATAATCTTTAAGCATAGTGGTCTGTGTGTCAGACCAAAAAAGATTTTTGCATTTTGCTGCAGGGATGGAAGGAGAAAGGCTTCAAAAGGGAAAGTTATCATTGGTGTGCTGAGTCTAGTAGTGCTGTAGAAATTGCTTTTCGTTGTGGTGCTGCTAAGACCTCGGTAGTTATGGTGGTAGAAGAGAAACTATTATAATGATAATCTTCAGTGTAGTACTGTATCACATTGAAATGTCTTGGTAGTGCTTTAGTTTTCGGTTGAGTTTATTGATTATATTTTTAGGTGAACAAGTACACAAGAGTGTTCCACAAACAGCTGGGAAGTGATTGACCAATTTTATTTGGAGGATTGTTGGCCAGGACACTGGGGGACACTCCCTTCAGTTTTTGGATAGTGCCTTGAGATATTTAATGTCCACCTGAAAAGGCAGCTGGGATCACAGTTTACTGAAGGACATCACCTCTGACAATGCAGCAATGTTTTGACAAAAAAGCTTTTTCTCAGCATTGGATTAGAGCCAGCCAAGACGAAGAGCTCAAAGTTCTGACATGGAGCTCGAACCCACAACCTTCTCACTCAGAGGCCAGAGTGCTACCAATAAGCCAGATGCACAGAAGTCCTTTTCTCAACATATCCAACATTCAAATTGAAAACAATCTACCGAATTAACTTTCTATACTCGTCTCCAAAAACTCTAACATGATTTATATGAACCATATGTACAGATCATCTGTTACTATGGTTATAAGCTAACCATACTTCAAAGGTATCATGGGTTTGAATATCAGTGAAGTCTACTTACAAAGGCCCCAATGCATGTTGATGTGAAATATATTGACAGAAGTGAGTTGTCCAGAGCAGTAAAAGTACAGGTTCCTTGCTGTACTCCCATCTAATGGGGTCTGCAGTGTGTTGCCGTTTATGTGCACTTTGGACGATGCAGTGAGAGTTCTACTTGACATGGACTCAATCCAGTACAGTCTCAGTGGGAATGACCTGAATAGTAGTTACATGCATTTTTAATGGTACCTGTATTTTTATCAGTGAAAGAAATGGATCTACAATTTCAGTGCAGATTGTGGTTGAATACTTGTGTGGGAGTATATTTAGATGGCACAACGAGAACTAAAACAGCAGGGCAGATGTTTGCATGCCATGCTTTTTTGATTTATTTTCCATGAGCAAACTTTGCTTTGGGCAAAGCGATTTGTCAAAAGAGCCTTTGAATAAGCAGTTCAAAGGATGTAAGGTGAGGTGTGTTATTTCTCTTCACATGTGATCACAAGCAAGGTTTGGATGCAGAATGCCCTTTGGTTTATTTGATCTCATCCATCCAAACAACCCACTTTACTCCTTCCCCAATTCACAACCAAATTGTTTCCTAAATGAGCAGAGTTCACTATCTTGGCCTCAACCAATCTGTTACAGCTGTTTATTGCTCCTTTATATAAAAAACTGGTAAAGGTCTTGAAATTGCTGTTCAAATTGATTGATGGTTTGTAATCCTTGCATTTGATGCAGCACCTTATCATTTCATTGAGTAGTCTGAAAGCACTTCACACAATACACTGTAAAGTGGTGTGACTGTGTGTATTTTGTGGGCTAACATGGCAGCCAATGTACACACAGCAATGTCCTACAAAGCAGCCATGGAGTGAATGACCAATTATATTTGGGGGAGATTGTTGGCCAGGTTACTGGGAGAAACTCCCTTCTGTTTTCAAATAGTGCCATTGGATCTTACAGAACAGGCAGATGGCAGGCAGCTTCATTTTAACATCTCAAGATTGTTTAGCCACTATGTTCCAAAACTTTGGAAATCTCTGGATTCTCCCACCAAACGAAATAGATTTTCTACCAGAGGAAGTAGTCCACTATCCTCTTCCACTATCCTGTCTGGGAGTTTGAGAGGGATAATAATTCCTATTTTCTTGCCACATCTTAATAAAGTAAAATTAAACTGGAGTGGTGGGAAATCTTTAAATGCTATGAAGTGAATACTATGAGAGTCTTGGCTCCAGTTTGTTTGTGTTCCAGATGTTTGTGGTCCTGTGAATATTTGTTTCATTTGAATTACATTCAACAAAGTAACATTGGAAATGCTTTTTTCTCTACCATTGCACTGTTCCTAGTTCTAACCTTTTTTTCCTAAACAGGTCCTAATACTTTATGAGAACCGTCAACCAGGCGCTAGTCACCTCCTTTCAGATGAGCAAAGCAATTCAGTGGTTTGGGAAATCACGTTAATAAGGAAAATAGTTGTCAAATCTGCAACCAGATTGTGTGGGTGAAGTTATTGCATTTTGTAGGTTTAAACAAAAACACACACATACAATAGAGACACAGGGGCTTTTGTGCAAGGTCTGATTTCCATATTAAACTCTTCACTGACAGTGCATCATCATAGTCCTAGAAATGAGATAAATCATTAGAAATTAGACAAGACTGCTGAGCAGACAAAACCATCCCCATAGCACTTGGAATTGACAATAGTTTCATCTCTGAACCAGAGCTGTCCTTTTAAAGCTCAGAGGTTAATTCAGCCGGGTTTGAAATTGCCATCTGGATAAGATCAGCTGGATTTGTTCTTCTAAAACATGACCGTTTTGATAAAGAAGACAAACCTTGTCTGACGTCTCACAGCAACTGCAGCATTTTGCTATTTTTGTGGGCTCCTGGCTAATGATGAAGCATAGCTAGTCATCTCTTTTGTCATTAGTTGATAGGTGATGGCCCATTTCAGGCAATATTATTAATATTGTGTTGTCTCCATAGAGGCTTATAAATTGTGATTCTTCTCCGTCCCTCACTCCCTAAAGGGGAGAATAAACATTTGTGCAAGACCTGCAGTACTTTCATTTGATGGTTTCTTTCTCAGCTGAAATGTTAATTTGAACCACCAGATTTATACACCTTAGTGTGGTGCCATTCCATTTTGAAAAATGACTGACTGTATTGCCCACATCAATTGCAAGGAGAAATTAGATTTTCAAGCTCCTTTTAAGGAAATGCAAAGTCCTTCTTGCGTCTGTCGACTTGCTGATGTACGTCAGATAAATTGGTCATTCACTTCATGACTGCTGTTGGACTTTGCTGTGCACAAATTGGCTGCCACATTTGACAACAAAACACACGGTGACTGCACTTGAAAACATTATCTAATTAACGTGTGCTCGGCACAATTGGGATATTTACTAACCAAAAATATCCAAAATTGCTCACAGAAAGCCAGCTGGCTTCTTGTGCTTAGAAATGGCTGACTTACAGCCCAATGGAGGTCACTTCTTGCACGCTGAGCTTGTGACAGGAAGTGATGTTGGTGATGGCCTGACCATCTTTGCGTGCACACACTAGGACTGCACAAGTGCTGACCAGCGATCGCGCCCCTATATAACTCTGGTTATAATGAATACTGTACACTTTGTTACGTTTTGATGTTATAAACATTAACAAATGAGTGAAAATGTGAGCATCGGGCATTCAATTAACTTTACAGTATATTCTGTGAAGTGCTTTGAGACGTGTAGAAGACGTGAAAAGCGCCATATCAAATGCAAGGATTATTATTATATTACAAGTAAGATTCTGAAACTGTCTGATTTAAGTGAAACCCAGAGCTTCACTGCCTTAATAGTGCATCTCTACTGAGTCACCTCGTTCTTTTATTCTTCTTCCTTTCTTCCGTATCCTTAGACAAATGTTAATTTTTTTTGTTTACTCCATCCCCTAGAGTTACGGTCTATCCGAGGAAGATTTCCAATTTACCACACAATTTATGGGCTGCTTTTCTTGATTCCCTTGTAAACTGCACTGAAACAGGCCTGCTTCTNCCCCTCCCCCCCAGCCAGACTCACTTTGCTTGTATCCTTAGCAACTACTTCGGAGACTAAGCTATAATTTCCCTGTGCAAGCTATATTTGAACCTAACTCCCAGAGGTGAAAAGACTGTGATATAATGCACTGCATCATTCAATTCCCCTGAGGAATTTTTACACAAACAAATTCTTGACTGGGTAATGTGGGAATTTTATTTTTTCATCCAATGCGGTATGACAAATAACTTATTTTAAAAAATCCATTTTAACACAAAAAAGACCAACTCTGCTGTTTGTTTAGAATCAATTAGATTCCCCATTTTCAAACCTGGTATCTATTTACAGTGCTCTGCTTTGTCAGTTATTTGTGCAAGGAGCAGAGAAATCATAAGTCCAGCAGGACAGCAATAGTCATCACTTGCATCCATCATATATATGGATTGGTGTCTAAATTAAACAGGAGAAACTTGGCATCCTCACTAAAAAAAATTTTTTTGTGAAAGTTAATTTAGCATTGCAAGGATTCTCTTCACACATAAAGATAATGGTTGAAAGGCTGTCTCTCAGGGAGTTTCCACTTAATTTCAGGTTAGATGAGCTATTTGCATTGTACAGTATATCAGTCAATGGGCTCTTCATTAGCAATAACAGCTTTTACACTGGCTTGAATCCGACGTCGTTTGAGCTTTGGAGTCTGCAGGTTTCCATTTTACTCCAGAGTCGAACCACTTTCCTTTGAATTGTGTGTTTTACTCCCAATTCAGACTATAGTCTAGCCAGCCAGCATCAGTCCGGAATACATATAGTTGCCTGGCAAAACACTTGTTGACATAGGAGAGGCTAAAATGTATATAGACACGTATAAGCCACGATCAGCATTCAGAACTATCCTGTGAAAGATGGAAAGAAGTTTAAGATCATGGGCATATACACAGCATAAACCCTGCCAGTGTTGCCTCTTCAATTCAGTCTGTGAGCTTGTTAAGAACACATACTGAAACTTTGTTAATCTGTGCACCCTAACATTGCTAATATTAATTCTCTATTAAAATAATCATTGATTTAAATCACATTTACAAAAAAGCCTAATTTATTATCGTTTGATTATTTCTAAATAATGAAACTGAGCAGGTTTAAAAAGTAGCTTTACAGTAACAACAACAACTTGGATTTATATAGCACCCTTCACCTGGGGTAGAGTTTCTATGCAATAATTAGCAAATTATATTTTTCGAATCTCTTCTTTAATAGTTTGGATTGTGGGCTACTTCCACTGGAGGTGCAGTGATCACCTTTTATACAACTCTCAATACAGATTTATTGAGAATGAATGTATGTCGGTGATCAATGTTGTAGAACCCAGCTATCTTCTTGCAGTTGATGAATCAAAGGATGGTGCAGTGTGTTACCCCAATGTCCTTTATGTAGTTACATTGATATCATGTAGTCATTTCAGGCCAGTGAATTGGGAAGAATAATGCTGCAGAAAAGTGTGGATGTCATCTAATGAATTTGAAGTATTTTGGATTCATCAAAAGTGATAATATTGACATAACTTATTCCTGGTCTGGAATGTGATCGACTTTATTCAGCCCAGTGTAACCACCTGGTTTGTATTTATTCGGCTCATTGTAAGCAAAGCCAAACCCAGTCGTCTATGTGGATGACATGATGTGAGGTCTCTGATTGAGCCTAGATATTGTACTTGATCAAGTCACTTGGATTATTTATGTATTCCGACCTAAAACGAATGTTAACCACTATTGGTCTTGGCTGAATTCACAGAATAGCCAGAGAGGAATCTCCAGTTTCTAATCACATCCTCTGAGTCCTTTCTTGATCTGGATGTAGTTCTTGTGGTTCTGCCAGTGCATAACTAGTTACTGAGTCTGAGTGAGCAGCCTACCTCTTGGACACCTTCACCTTATTCAGTGAATTTAAGGTGCAGGGCAAACGGCAAAGCCAAAGTGTCCTCGCCTCTTGCCTTTAGGAAGGTCATGGGGTTGGGGGAAGGGAACCATATCCTTTTGTTAACCAAGTTATAACAAAATGTATCTTCAAAATCTTCATGTCGTCTATGCTGTGTATCGTGCTGTGATTTTCATCAGCGTCCAGATCATCTATCATCTGACTCATTATCTCCCGTAGTGCCCAGTTTTCTGCTTTCAAGACAACCTCCCCATCTTGTAGTGTGTGTGATCGGCTTGTTATTTGTGTTTTGTTTAGCATTTTGAGCTGAGGCTCGGAGCTCTTCGGCGAGCAGCCTGAAACAGCACTTCTGGGTTAGATTTAATTCCCTGCGGTTCTTGGAATCCTGCCATGTTACTGATTGCTGAAGATGATTGATCACCACCTTGCCTTGATTCAAGGAATCCTACATTTTGCGGCTTTTAATTTCTCGCTCGCTCGCATTTTGGATCGTCCGCCTTCTGTTTACAAATCAAACTGTTACTTCTTTTTTTGGACACGCCACAGGTTTTTTTTTAGAGGTTTTTTAACGATTATTACAAAAGGGACGGTATCAGATTGCCAGCACATTGCCAAGGGTTCAACCTCCCATCGACATCACATGACGTTCTACTGCCTGGGGTTTTAAAATAAAGATTGGTTTTGATGTATTTTCTTCAAATATACCCAGATGTTACTGATTGCTCGAAGAATGTGTACCAAGTGGCCTCATGTATCATAACTTAATGCAAGAAAGCAGTTGTAATGCTCGAAGAGTATCAGCGAATGTAAATTTCATTTTACAAAAATGCAAGCAAACATCTCAAATTTGTCTATGTCGGATTTCTTAAGATCTTTGTCACTCTCCCCACCATGTTTCCTTCCTTGCCTCCTCCTCTATTGATTATTTTTCCTTTCTACTGCAATGTGATTCTGCTCACTGCAAAATGCCCAATCCCCGTGTGTGAGCCTGGAGAATGAGTCATTGGGACTTTGATTTCATGTAGTCTGAGATAACACTGCATTGCAGTCCTTGTGGGAGGAAGGTGGGGGGCGGGGCAGCATTATTGGAGTTGCCATTGTTTGGATGAGGTGAGAAGTTGAGGTCCCATCCGCCCGTTCAGGTGGACATTAAAGTTCCCACTTTATTATTCAAAAAGAGAATGGAGTTTCTCCCAACATCCTGGCCAGCAATCCCTCAAATAAAATTGGTCATTCACTTCATGGCTGTTTGTGGGATATTGCTGTCTGCATGTTGGCTGTTGGGTTAGTCTACAAAACGCGCAGTCATTTTACAGTAAATCCTGTGAAGCACTTTGAGATGTCTGCCTGACATGTAACATTTATTATTTTATTATCACCGAAGAGCTTTAGTGGTGGTTCTGTTCATTTTGCTGCTCTGCACATTTCTGTAGTCCTGCTTTGGAAACCATCTGCATCTTAAGTTACAGGAAATCTTTGCACATGTACCCAGAACCAAACCACTTATTTTGACAGCTGCAAAGGACATTGCACACCCTGAAGGTTCATAACCTGACCCCATCATACAGTTACGCTATAACATGGCTAAGGCACCATTTCCTGCCTCCTTGGATAATGCTACTGAGGTTTTTGTTTCCTCTGCCTGGGTTCAGTTAATACTGTTTGACAGAATATCACAAGCCTATGAGCTAATCCCACTTTGGTGCTCTGGGAGTTAATGGCCTTGTTTGCAGTTTATTTTAGAAAATGTTTTCAGGTCAGTGGGTGCGTGACAAAACCAGCCAGTGGGAAAGGAAACCAATGTAATGTGTTAATTGTTTTAATTTGCAGTGCAGGCATTTCTTTATTAAACAGTTATTGTGAGGAGACAATCCCTTAAATCTTATTGTCTCTGCTTCATCTGCATGTTTTTTTTGAGCCTAGTCCCAGCATCCTGACTTGTTGGCCTTGTGTCCTCTCCCTAAATAAACCTTTTTATTAACTATCAAAGGCCCAAAGTGGGCCACAATTAGCCCAGCACGCTCCACAGTGCTGTGGGTCAGCTTTCCACGGCAGCAGAAACAATACCCTGTTTGTATTCCAAGCTGCTGCTCCCTGCTTAATCATTTGTGTACGAGACTGTTTGGGTGTATTGTAGAAGTGCAATATTATGATAAGCAGGCCGTCTTGTGTTTCAAGGGAGAAGGGGGCGAGAGAGGACTCTTAATGCATTTCAGTATGGCAGCATCGCACTTCATTGTATAGATCTGCATCTCAACTGATCAATTGGAATCAAACCCTGTACCAGTGTTTTTTTTACTAAGAATAGCATTTTAATTAACTTTAATAACAAACAATAGGCGGCATTTTAAAGTAATCAGCGCACTTCAGACAAAATACAGGCAGATGGTTCAAATCATACTATGCAAAACAGCCATTTCTGCATTTGGGTAAATCCGGAAGCCAATTGATTTGTTTGATTATATTGAAGAGCAGACCTGGTTTCAAATATCACTTCCTCTCCCCCACACACACTATTGAGACACCAATGTTCATGAACAGCATTTTATAATGTTATTGTTTGAGCTAGTTGTTGAGAGTATCATAAGATCAGCTGGTCATGGAGATGGTTTTACATCTTGGATAGATTACTTAGTTTGGTGCAAAATTAGAGGTGTGTGTGGTTGGGTGGGGACAGAGAGAGAAGGAAGTGGATGGGAAGAAGGTGACGCGTGTAGGGGAAGAGGAGGTGTGACCGTGTGTAAATAATAAAATGTTTTATTTGTTACAGTTGTTATACATGGTGGACCTTTGTCCTGTTATAATAGATAATTGAAGTTCATTCTGCAGGCTTCTTGGGTTCAGGGAAGAAGCAAAGACAGAAGCAAGGTCATGTTTCTGCTCTTATTAGATTCGTCTGCACTTCGTTCCACATCATATCTCTCAGACATGCAAAATACTAATGTTGACTTGTTTTTTTTTAGACATTGACTATGAATAGCAATAACATCTCTTACATGCAAATAAAAGTAAAAGTAGTTGTTGCAATGGGGCTTTGTTGCGATCTAAAAGCTGTATGCTTTTTGTGAGTATGGCGGAATTATGTTATTTCATAACAGATTCAGCACGTCACTTTATCCCTGTACTGTTTAATAGTAAACTTAATAATAATCCTTACATTTGATATAGCACTGTAACATCTCAAAGTGCTTCACAGATATGGTGTAAAGTCTAGAGACTCCATTTTGTTGGTGAATGTGGCAGCCAATTTATGCACAGCCATGACCCACTAATAGCCATGGAACGAATGACTATTTTATTTGGGGGACTGTTGGACATGACAATGGGAGAAACTCCCTTTGCTTTTCGAATAGTGCCATAGTTTTAATATTTCATCTGAAGGACGAATCCTCCATCACTGAATTGAAGTGTCGGCCTAGACTATACGAGTCCCATGGGAGGAGACTTGGGACTTGAACCCACAGCTTTCTGACTCAGAGGTGACAATGTTAACATTGAGTATGTTATGAGATTTCGCAAATTTACCCCTTGTATTTCACAACTGACGGTGAATATCTTTAATTTTTACCTTCAAATACACAGCCACTACACTGTCCATAAAATCTCTGTGAAACACTGATGTTTTATCTTGATATTTCAGGATATTGAATGGAAAAAATCACAGTGAATACACTTTACAGTAATTCTTGTGTAGCACTATGAGACATTTTCCTGGTGTAAGGCGCTATTCAGAATGCCAGGATTATTCTACATTCTTTTTATATTTGCCCAGAGTTTCTGCAGCAGATCCTCATTAACGGTTCGAATACAGCTTGACTTGACTGACTGTTTTTAATGTGTTGCTGGCTTTTGCTAGTCCAATGGCTTGAATCAAATCAAGACCGATGACCACAATCAGAATGATAAAGCAAAGACTGTTTACCAAAGTGCTGAATTCTCAAGTTGGGAAACTCAACAATAATTTTACTTTAGATGGATCACAGAGTGTTTAAAACTGACCGAGATTCCTTTCACTGTCAGATCCAGATCGGCAATATAAATATTTTGCCCAGAAAATTGATCTCGTTTGGTGTGAAAGTTTCATGACAGCACATTTGAAGAGTAGGAAAATCCCAGGCTTAAATTCCCTTAAGCTGCTAATTCATTTGCAAGTTGAATGTTTTTGTCCATTCCTGGATTTCTTCTCTGGCTCGTGAATTTTAAAAACTGGTAGTTGTGTCGGCATTTAACTTGCAGATTGCCCCCATTTGGATGGTTGATCATCAATACTGAGATGCCCAAGGCCTGAAATACCAAGAGTCTTTGCCTGTTAGACTTCTCTTGATGTTAAAAATTCAGTCTTAAATTTGGAATCCCCTTTTTAAGTACTGCTGAAAATCGGCTTCCAAATTTTAAGACTCTAGTCTCCAGACTAAAACTGTGTGGTATTTAAGGTCTCATATTCGTACCTTTAACAATGGGCCTGGTTCCTTTGATACAGGCAGAGCAAAATACACACCCATTGCTTGTCAGGGGGATAAGATTATGAAAGAATCTGAATCCACAGGAAGAAGTGTGTGTGTGTGTGCAAAGGCATTTGTGCAAAAAAAAGTGTTTTAAGAGGTTATTATTTACCCTTCAAATAATCGTTTTAAGGTGTTCCCTTTGGTAAAGTAATCAAGTTGCTCGCAAGATTATATAAGAAGCTTGATCGTGTTTACTCTGATTGTTCAGTGAGAAACTGGAAATACAGAGTTTATTCTGCTAGTTGTCAGAAGACCAAATAAGTCACCAATGAGTTACAAAGCTTCTACTTCTAATAGCAATTCATTGCATTGTAGGGTCTTTTACGTGTTCTGTTTATAAAAGTCATGATCTGTTTCAATAAACATTAGTATGACACATTGAGTGAATTACGCCAATGACTTTGTTTCTGTTCAGTGTGATAACAGGCATTTGTCATCATGCCTGCACAACCTTGCGTGTTGTTCAAATTATATTTGAAATTGTAGAAAACCTTTGCAAAACTTTGGTGTCGTGAAATGAAAAATTGATAGTTTGACTTCATGAATCCAAGGTCTGCAGGGCATGTTTGCAGCTTGGATGTGGTGGGGTTGTTATTATTTTGTGTTTTGTTACTTTGTGTTATATTCTCAACAAATAATGTGTAGAACACTCTTTTATTTCAACTCACAAGTTAACAAAACCAAACGGTCCCACCAACAACGCTCCTTGCTTCTGTTTTTCTACCTCCTGATCCCCTTCCATTGGTCAAATGGTCCTTATTTCTTAATTAGTTTCCAACACTTTGCTCCAACCTACAGTATTGTTTCAATCTACAGAAACTGTTGAATGTCATTTTCACAACAACTTTCAATAGCACCCTTCATGCATGCAGTATCTTGGTACGCTTAAGCTCTACAACAAAATAATTTTCTCTTTGATACAAACTTTTGTGCATTTGTAAAGCCATAGGTTTAGCATGTTTCTGCAACTTCATTGCAACCATAGAAGGGTAGGGCACAGAGTAAGCAAGATCTTGATTGTCGCTGTGCCACCAGTGGAGTTACCGTGCATTGTTCACATACTTGCCCACAGGGTGGGACAGTGGCTGGTTAGTTCACATTTTCCTCTTCTCATGCACCTTGTAAAGCCAACCACAGAGCAGCACTGGCGGGGTCAGTGACCAGCCTTCTTGTGGGGAATGATGTGAGGCATGAAGAAAGAGAACTGAAGATGAAGAGTGATCATTTCAGATACCGAGACAGCAGACCAAGAGGGTACAGGTTTAGGGTTACCCCAGATGCAGCCAAAACACTCTTCCATGCGTTTGTCACCTCCCGACTCGACATTTCAAATGTCCTATTTGCCGGTCTCCCCAGCTCCACCATGCACAGGATCCACCTGATCCAAAACTCCACTGCCCGCAAACTTACCCGTACTAAACTATACCCCCATCACACCAGTTCTAGCCAGGCTCCACTGGGTCCCTATCACCGAATGGATCGATTTCAAGATCTCAAACTTGTTTTCAAATCACTTTATGGACTGGCACCTCCCTACCTCTGACCTGCTTAGCCCACAATCCACAGCCTGCTAACTCCGCTCGACTGGCTCCAGTCTTTTGCACGACCCTTGCAAAAAACTCTGGGAACTCTGGGACACTCTTCCTTTATCCCTCCGCCTTGCCCATTCCTTCCCCATCTTCAGGTTGCGCCTGAAGATCTTCCTATTTGTCCATGCCTAGGGTCATCTCCCCCGGCTCAGCATCATGCTCAGCCACTGTCAAGGGCTCTGGGACACGACCCTACATGAGGGACCTATACAAATGCAGGCCGTTGGTGTTGTAGTAGAGTTGCAAAGGGCAAATTTAGGATAGACATAAGGAAGTTTTATTTTACCAAGCAGGTAATTAACAACTGGAACAGATTGCCAGGAAGGGTTGGCGAAACCAGGACTCGTTTTTAAAAAATGCTTGATGGTGTGATGGGACGATGGTAGAGGGGTTATTCTGGAAGGATGAGATCAAATTGGTCAAACCTCTCTTGTGATCTCATGAATTAAAACTGAGCGCTCAGCTCTTAATCACCTGAGAATGAGAGCTAGGAAATGAGAACTGACTTAAGATTAAGTAAACTCACTTGGATATTGTTGCTGATCAAAACCATAAAGGTTGTGGGCACCGTAACTATGATTGGACTGGGTGCAATTGGAATGTGAATTAAGATTCCTACCTGCAAAATAAAGCAGTGTGCAATAATCATTAACATGACTTCCTGTAACCTACCTTTCTGCCGTAGACCGTTTCCAATGACCTTCCAAACCATGTTATCTGTCATTGCATTCTGAATAGCCTGGGGGTCAGTTTGCTTTTATATTGGGTCTTTTGACCGACAACGGGATGAGATTTTATTAATGGTGTATTATTGTGATATGGTTATCGTACAGGAGAATCAGGTCAGGTTAAAAACCACCGTAATCCTTGAAACATCTCAACCTCCTCGAGAATCCAGCCCTGGAGGCTCAAAATTTAACATCCGCATAGCCACGAAGACCATTTTGTCTTACAATTTGAGTTGTGCAAAATTATGGGCCATTCCTGATTTGCGAGATTGGAATACAATAACCAGAGTAGGTTAAATTTTCAAGTTATTGTTTTTATTCCATATCCCTATTGAACACTTGAACGGTGCATTTAAGGAGTTGACTGTAGATATTTTTATCAATGTGCAGCAGTGCCAAATGTCTACGTTACATGGCCTTCAAGGCTGTTCAGTGACTAATGTTGGAATAACTCCATTATGTCTCTTCATGTATTGTGTTGCTAAGGAAGCCAAGTCCGGCTGCAGGTGGGTGGAAATGTGTAACTGCAAGTCTCTGACTCTGACACTGTTCCAACACTGAACCTGGCAGGAGATCAAAAGAACTTATCTAGTTTTTCTTTTAAAAACATGAAGTTTTACAAGCAAAATTAAGCCACTTTTTTAACTTCTTAGTGGGAAAGCTAGATCTAGGCAAGAAGTTTATTATGTGACGTTACTAGTATGCTAATACCACATTCCAACCCTGTAAATTATTGGGCTTTTGTTCACTGAAATGAATCAAACCTTCCCCATTGATTAATAGAATTGATTATTGATTGGATGCACCAAAAATACCTAAAACTGCTTTGTAAATGGAATTCCAAACCAATTTCTGTATTCTATTATTTGTTCTAAGGATCTCACACCTCTTAATGAAGTGTTGCCCTTGAAAAGACTGCCAACTGTATTTGAATGGCTGCCAAATGTCCGTTTTGGATGAACAATGTATGTTTTCGCTCCCCTCTGACCCCAGCTGTAGTTCAGTATGGATCTGATGGAGGAGCTCTTGGCCATTTGCTTCCACCAAATGTGTGTTTGTTTCCTGTCTGTTTGAAAATGATCCTGGTGTTGCTGTCAGTTCAAGAAGCTGTTCAGATTTCAGGAGACAGGATTACCATGGGTGTGAGTCAGCTTCAGACCATTTTAAAGAACCCCAACCACCCAATTGCCAAATAGTATCCATCAAGTTGCCATGAAGAATTTAATCAAATCAAACATAACAGGATAGGATTGTGTTCCTTCTCCTAGATTACCAATAATTGATGTTTAAACCAGAAGCAATTTTCAGGTACTTGAAGTGTCAGTGAATTTGCTATACTGCAAATCATCATGAATGGTGTCATTGTCATTGATTTAGTGGGGGGGGAAATGGTTCAACTTTTACTTAGCAGCTCTTTAAGTGAGAAAGAATCGATGGCAATTGTATTTTCTTGGATTGTGCTGTAATGTCGGAGGCGATTCCCTTTGGATGAGATATTGTCTGCCTGTTTAGATGGACGTTAAAGTTCCCATGGCACTACTTGAAAAGAGAAGGGGAGTTTCACCTGGTGTCTTGGCCAGCAATCTGCCAAATAAAATTGATCATTCACTTCATGTCTATTTAGGACCAATCTGTGATCACATTGCACATTTAAGTTGGACTGGTGAAAGGGTCTGGTATATGACAGGTGCGATCCATGCTGCCATACTAAGTGATGCAGTTTACACCTTAAACTCTGAAGCGTACCTATTCAATAACCAATTCCCATTTTCTCAAACGGCCCATTCCTTCTGTGTGGGAATATTTCTGTAAGTGTGATTAGGAATTGGTGCTTTTGTGCTTAAAGTGTGGGTATCAGTGTTGGAACAGAGTCAGAGACTTGCAGTTATACATTTCCACCCACCTGCAGCTGGCCTCGGCTTCCCTAGCACCATGGGCTGTAGAGATGTTCAAGCTTTATCTTTCACACAGAACTTGATGGTTCATTAATCTTAATTGGGATCCAAGCAAGTTGCCTGTGGTCATTTCAGCAAATGAGACTGTTCTCTACAGCAACTGCTGCACTGTGGAAACAGCCACGGCACCCAATCAACGAATATGGAGGCAAATATACTTCTTCAATGGTCTGGTAAAGTCAGACCATTTTGTTGGAATAGAGAGGCGCATATCTTTCACACAGCTCTTATTGTGATAAATCAGAAGCTTTAAGCCCTCTATTGTTGGCCATAGTTTTGATTTTAGAGTTTGTGTTTGGAGCAAACTTTACTCAGAAACTTGAATGTTTAAACTCGTAAAATGGTGACTGAAGTGAAGAAATATCCAATGAAGTTTTGAAGTCTTTACAGGGCTTCACAGACTAAATATTTGGCTTTGTGAGGCTGTAAGGGCATTTAGCCAGGAAAAAGATCAGAGCAGCTCAGACAACAGCAAAGTGATGTGATTTCTAGTCAGGCAGATTGTGATTGCATCTAAAAAAGGCAATGCTCGTCCATTCCTGGAAAGCTTTTGTATTTTGGTGCAAAGCGTTTCTGCGTAGAACTTCTGAATGCAGGTTAGGAGTAAGATTTATCTGAAGAGTGGATTGTGAATTGAAAGGCTTTGTGGTAGCTCGTTCATTAAATGAAATTCGGAGAACAAGACATTGGAAGTCCAGTTCACATCACGATGCACGTTGTGGCTGGCTTTTACAGAACACACAACTGGTTGAGCTTCCACAACAACAACAACAAAATTACATTTGTAAAGCGTCTTTCACTTCGGGAGGATGTCCCAAGGCACTGAACAGTCAGGGATCAGGACCTGCGCCCTGGGGGGCAGGGTTGGGATGAGGAAGGGCAGAGGGGGTAGGAGGGCAGCTGAAGATATGGTCAAAAGGAGCGTCTTGAGTCATGCCTTGAAGGAAGCAAGAGAGCAAGGCAAAGGGATTTTGGGATGGAGTTCCAAAGAGTGCGGGCAAAGAGGCTGAAAGCCCGGCCGCTGATGGTAGGGTGGGTCGGGCAGGAGACATGGAGCAAGCCGGAGCCTGCTGAGCGCAGGAGCGGATGGATTGATAAGCGGTCAGCAGGTCAGAGATGTAGGAGGGGCAAGGCTGTGGAGGGCCTTGAAAGTGAGGACAAGGATTTTTCAATTCTATCCTCTGAGGGATGGGGAGCCAGTGGTGCCGGGTGAGATAGGGGTCATGGGGTCAAGGAACCTGGTGCGGGAGAGTACACCATTCAATATGTGTATGGGAATGCCACTTGTATTCTGGGTTTAGGATAGGACGAGCTGATTTATGTTGCAAAATAATAAAGCCATGCATTTTGGCTACGTGACGCACTTTACGGTAAAATCCTGTCAAGCACTTTGAGATGTCGTCTCGACATCAGAGGCCCTGTATGAAATGCAAGGAATATTAATATACAGTGAATAAAAAGTAAACGTGCTAAAATCCTGATGTAACAAGACGTTCTGAGAGAACGGTAAAACGTTTCAATGCAATACAAATTTATATTTTTATAGTGCTTTTCACATCGGGAGGACATCCCAAAGTCACTTGGCATTACTAATAAAAGTTAACAAAATTACTAAGTGTTTTTCACTCCCCGCCCCATCACTAGCTCAGTGTGATTCTTAAAATAGTTTCCTCTCCCCACACCATTCAAGTAACATGGATGATTAAAAGGTGCCATTTCCGAGCACTCTGATCCTGGCTCTTTTGAGAGCAAAACCTACATGAGCAACTGCCCTTTTTTAAGCAAAGGCTGATTATTCACCAATAAAATCTGCTCACATACCCGGACCCTGATTTATGCATTCAATTAAACAGGGATAACTACTTGACGATTGGTACACAGTCATTGGGTATTGTAGTTTGAACAGGAGGTGCACAAAGAGAATTGGGAAAGGCCATTTTTCTCAAAAGCCTGCTTGGTGACCGACCTTATTACTGAATGTATCACAAAGGCTACTGTATAAAATAGCTGGCTGTTCTTGATGTAAAACAGATGGTACTTCAAGAAAAACCTACTGTGTTCCCACCCTTAATTTCTAAGTATTTCTAATGCCCTGTTCTCTGTGCAATGGAGCCCTGCTTCAAGTACAAGAGAAACAAGGCGGTACTATTGTCTGAGGTCATCTGGAGCGCTTGATACTGCAAGATACTTCAGCTCATTCCTCAGATGCTGGGTATTTTGCAGGCTTTGGCTGGGATGGGCAGTGATAGTCTTTTTGCATTGCTGGCTTACGCAAACCTTCCCCAAATGAAGTATAATTCTTGATACAACAAATTATTGGGGTGGGGCTGCCAGCAACACGATTGCTATAAACTTTCTGGTTTCCAGAGTAATCCCAATAGGAGATTTAAAATGGGAAAACTCAGCGTACTCCATAGGATTTTCATTCGAAACCGTTTCTGAAATATGCTGAAAGATAAACAGGTACAATAATAATAATCCATACATTAGATGTGGTGCCTTTTACATTGAGTTGGTGTCTCAAAGTGCTTCACAGGATGTATTGTGAAGTGTCGTGACTATGTTTTGTAGTTGAACGCGGCAGCCAAATTAATGTCTACTATTTAACGTCTATATTTAATGTCTACCTGAACAGGCAGACCGAACCTCGGCTTAACATCTAATTGGAAGGAAGGTATAAAATCCCAAATGCCAGTGTGACAGGCAGTTCAAGGCAGTGAATCTTCCCATTTGTTCTATGATGACTTCAGATATATACAAAAAATCTTTTAGGGGACAAGCAAGATTAGATTAGCGCCATTCACTGCCAAAATATTTCTGTTCCTTTTACCATTGTAAAGTAGTGTGAGATAACCAGATACAAATCTTTACATAAATATCTTTTCAAAAGGTTGTTTGGAGTGAGTATCAGGATGAGGTCAACCAAAGAACACTGCACTTGCAGTCATAGATTAGCACTGATAGCTGCAGTGTGTGGAGTCAAATGGGCGAGAGAGCAGATTTAATTCCCACCAGACTGGCTGGGTCAGTTCAATAGGTCGACGGTCAGTCGACAGACCCCTTGCACTGTCCAGTCTGCCCTCCCCTCTCTCCTCCCCCACCCCCCCATCTATATTTTCAACAATACATCTTGCAACTGATCCAATAGTATTCACCCTCTGATAGTGAAGATTACATTTTGCCTGCGAGCAAAACAAATCTCATTCATAGTGCACAAAATCTTTCTCCTTCGCAAGAAGGCTTTCAAAATTGATAGCTCCCTCTGCTTGAAATTGAAGCAGCCCTCCCTAACACCCCCAATCCCGAGGTGATGAATTGACCCTCAGTCGATTGGGGGTTAATTAGAAGAATCTTGTACTTGAAAAGCTGTGAAAGGAATTTTCTGCTCCCCTCCCCCACTCTTTGCAACTTCACAAAGCAGAGGATGGTCACTCGCTGTAAATATGGGAGTGTATTGAGGCTACTAAAAGTCAAAGGATTTTTATTTGCATTGAATACTCCATGCTAGATTTGATTTTCACTACTGTTATTTCAGTGCTACTCATGATCAGTCTATCACAGGATAAAGGCCAAAGGTCAACTTCTTTTTGGAACGACTGGGTACAATTGTCCTGTCCTCTTTCCACCCCACTTCTGAGGATGGTGAATGAATAAGGTAAAGCTTTCAGAAAATTCAGCCTTTCTCCCCCGTTTCTAAAAGGTAATCAAACATTACTGCAGGATTCCTACAGTCAACTTCAGAAGTTACAGTCACATGATCTATCCATTGCTCTCAGCTAGTTGGCCTCAATCGCCTGTTTCTGTATCATACAACTCTAGGGTGTTTTCAGCCTTCCAAAGATTGGAGTGGGTTTGTGCAATGTTTGAGCAGAATTGTTGCTTTAACAGTTTGAGAACACGTTGTTACCACAATGTTATCCTTTGCCCCAATGCTCTGTGTAACAACTACAGCTCTGTTCTGTGCATTCCTTAAATTCTTCATCATTAACAGTAAGAGATGGACCGGAAGATGATTTCTGATAGCACTGGCTTGTTTCAGGGGCACTGAAGGAATTTCACTGCTTCATTTGCTGAAGTCTTTGGGAACCGTTTTAAAAGTGTTTTATATTGGCCCTTCCCATTCCTCTTATTCTAGTTTCTTTTGCATCAGGTATCTTTCTCAGAGAAAGTTGGTCACCTTGCTCACAAGCCTCTGTGAATGCTGTTCCGGAAACAGTTGCTGCACTCTGCCTCATGTTTTGCTCCCCAGCTTACTCTTTGTACTCCATTCCTGCACAGACACATCAGCTGCAGGTCATCAACAGCCTTGGCTTCTGCCCTCACTGCCCTGCTCAGCTTGGCATCCACACCCACCCTCATTGATCAGTCTGACCTTGGTACCCTTTACCCTGGCACGCTGAGATTTCTAACACATCCCACGTGGACCACTGCATAAATCAAATCCTCCCACTGTCTGCAATGCTTTGGGCCAACGCTCTGCCCATAAACTGGTTGTATTGTCTATGTATTCATGAATGTCCATTAGATTTCGTATTGAGCCAGACCGCCTCAAAAAGACAGTGCAGTGCACATTATAAATCCATGGAAGAATTTTCCTAAGCTGCTCGGAAAACATTGCGCAAATGTTTTTAAAAATTCAACATCTCCATTTGTGCCATCAGATCGACAGAAGGAGGGGGGAAAAGCAACCAATTTTGCAAACCTAATCTTTGAATTAATGTTGTACTACTCCTAAATTATTAGAGTTTAATAAGCATCTTGTTCTTATTCACTTCATAATACCTTGGTTGTCTCAACGCACAATGGAAGTGGCTTGGAGGATTCACTGGATTTAACAACGTTTTTATGCTTTAACAGAGAGAGAAAGAGAGGCAGTACAGTATCTCTTTGTAAGACATTTTTTTGACCTAGACTTTCTGACCCTGCTTGAGCACTGAACGCTCGCCAACTCCCAAAATATGAAATGTCTTTTCATTGCAGAGCATCTCCAAAAACAGATTTCTATTCAAGTAAATCTCCAAATGAGCATTGCCCCTTTTAGACGCCTGACAACCAAGGCTTGTGACTGACATCTATTGTTTCCACACAAATGCCAGCAGGAGGAGCTAAAAGGAGTATACGCTGGGTGACTGGCAAGCAGTGACGTTGCAGGCCTGTATCTGAGGTTCAGGAGACCTATTGTTCCTCTGTTTGCCGTGGGCTCATCATAAGGAAGCCATAAAAAGTTATTTTAAAAGTTCAATTAAAAAATTAAGGGAAGATGAGGATCACGTGAGGGGGGGGGGGGGGGGGTTGGGTGCGGTTAGCATGCCAGCCTATCTCGAGGATCTTGGATTAGGACTGGTGGGCTCAAAGTCTCTTCTCTGATCTATCGGTGCTTAGTGCTGAAGGCTTAAAAAATGAGATGGAAGAAGAGATTGAGGAATATGGTGAGAAGGTGGGGTTTAGTAGACGGGAGTGATCAAAAAAAGCACTTTTTTGGACCAATATCCATCTTGTATCCAAAGACGTCTTGCGTTCCTATCAATAGTAATAATAAACCTTGCATTCAATATAGCGCTTTCCATGGCGGGAGGACATCTCGAAACGTTTCACAGAATTTACTGTTAAGTTTAGTGACTGTGGATTTCCTAGGCATATTATTCATATTAGCAACTCAATTAGCCATAAAAATGCAATACACAGTTACATTTCATTTTGTTGGCTGCAAAGCTGCTAACCAGTGATGTTATCTTGTCTGCAGAAGCACATACACAGAAATGTCTTTGTGCACCAGAAAGCTTTTACTTACAGTGTTTTTGTGTGGCAGGATTTAAGAGATGCATTTATTTCAAAACATTGAACTATAAAGCAAAGAAAAAAGTTTTTGATAAATTGCCGGTTTAGATCTATTGTTTGTTCTGAGATTTGAAAGATAGTGAGAGATATCAGCAGGCCAGATGTGTCGCTATTCCTCACAATATTAGAATTCCTTAGGGACAATGAGGGAATGGGAAGGCTGATTGTTATTTCTAACTGCAGATGCCCAGAATGTTCTTAAAGGCTAACAATACCTAGGCATTTGACATAGAACTGTGAAGGAAATTGGTTTAAGCCCCACATAGAGTCTTTGAGCTGATATTCTAGGCTGATGCTCTAATGCAGTGCTCCTTCAAAACAGAAAATGATACAAAAACTTTTATTACTCTTCAATGGGAATCCCCGGAAGTTCTCTGAAGTTTCCCTGTTTGCAAGAATAAGCACATACCCGACCAGGTGACTTACTGGATCAGCTGGTAGCACTCTTGCCTCTAACTCAGACAGTTAGGGGTTCAAGCCCCACCTTGGTCTAAGCCGTTGCTTCCAGTGCTGAGGAGCGCTGCATTATTGCTTGAATGAGAAATTGAGATAGATTGAAGAATTCAGCGCAAAGGACCCAGAAGACTGAATAAAATTCATTTCAACTTTCATACTGAGATCCTTCGAAATAAGGAAATGTACAGTAGTTGTCTTAAATCTGGTTTGTGAAGACTTCTGTCTGATGAGTTCATTATGAAGTTTAATACCATTGGAATCTACTGCTGACCCAGACAATCATTCTTTTCAGATTAGTGAGTTTACAAGTTTAAAGTCACATGTTTTCTGTTCATTCCCAAACAGATAAAGGTATCTGTTCTGATATAAACAAGCAATGTTCTTTCCGGGACTTGTTAACAATAATGTAATGATCCTTGCATTTGATATCATATCTATTCACGTGAGTGTCTCGAAACACTTGACAAAGTTTCAGAGATCATCACTAGATCATTAAACATGGACTTTACCCTCCACAGAAGAGAGAAGAGCCAATTCAGAGAGACGGCAATTTTAACTCCCCATCAGTTTTAACTCCCCAGCTATAAACTTCAGCAAATGTGGAATTTTATATTATTATGTGAATTGATTTTAGATTAGGGCTTGTTTGAAGCACGAGTGTTTTAATGCTCCTAGACATTTGTGTGTGAGTCACATTATATGTTTACTTCAGAGGAGTTTGGCTACTGTTTTGGAAATCCCCTTAGAGGAGATAGGATTTGGGAACCAGGCGTTGGGCAGGAATACATGGGGGTAGTGTTTTTGAGCTGTCTTTTCCTGCTCGGTATACATTCACAGTAAAGGTCTGCATCCAAATAGTAGAACATTGGCATTTTAGTGACAGTTTCCTCAGAGAGAGGCTGGTGCAGAAAGTGGAAGATAGGCAGAGGTGACTCGAGATTAAATTTAGCATAAAGGAAAATAATAATAACACAATAATAATCCTTGCCTTTAATGTAGCACATGGTGGAGGACATCTCAAAGTGCTTCACAGGATTTATTGTAAAGTGTGAAGTGATTTACTGTAAAGTGACTGTATTTTATAGGTAAAGGGCTATAAATTTAAAGGTTTCTTTTGATGCCCAGAATTTGTGTTGTGATTGTGTAAGATTTCTATAATGGATGTTGTGAGTTAACATGCCTTTCAATAAGAATCTGGGCTAACTCAAAGGAGGGTGCATTACTTAGCTAAAATTCCAGTTGAAAGTGGCATCGCTTACCCAAGAGGATTAGCAGACAGTGTGGAGGAGTGCTTTATATTAGGTATTTTCTTTGAAATCTTGGGAAGCTGATTAATGGTGGTTGGCTGTGCTTGACATTTTGACAATTTTCATTGCCAGAGGCATAATGTACTGTCATTTTAACACAAATCCACTGGAAAGTTAAAGTTGAAGCAACTGGCTGTTTTGCAATAATACATTTCCAACCTCTTCAGTCTATTTTAGATTTCACAGATCATTAACATTAAGGGCAGCCTTCCTTCCCCACTGTCTTTTTTTACTGCTATAAATTATTTTTCTTCATTGATTTATTGATGCCTTGTGTAATCTCAGTCACCCTACATTGTTTATAAACTAGGTTTTGAATTTTTTTTAGCTCTTGCATTCCCTTGCACATTGCCCTGCATCAGAGATTTGGACTATTAAGTATTGATAATAATAATAATAATCCTTGCATTTGATATAGCGCTTTTCACATCTTCGAGACGTCTCAAAGCACTTCACAGTATATGCTGTAAAGTGAATTGACCGTATATTTGTGGGTGAAACGCGGTAGCCAATTGCATACAGCAGTGTCCCACAAACAGTCATGGATTGAAAATGACCAATTTATTATTTTGTTTTGGAGGCATGTGGAGTAAGGAAACTTGCCCAAGATTTCGTCCTGCCTGAAATTGAACCCAGGTATCTCGCTTGCAAGGCGAGCGCTCTAACCACTGAGCTACAGTGTTGCAGGTAAAATTGATGTGTGCAGGTAAAATTGGGAGTTTCAATAGCACAGAAAGGCTGTCCTGTAGCACTTGATGTCTCGAACCCATCTTGAGTTTGTTGGTTATTCTCAGAAATTTGGTCATGTTGCCAAAGTTGGTTTGAGTGGAGCAGGTGCTGTCGTTTCTAACCGGTGGATGGCCACAGCAGGAATGCTGATGTGTATATTCGACGCTGTGATGTTCTGTTTCTATGGAGCGCATTATCTGAGGAGTAGTGGCAGATCAGCCAGAAGATAATCTCTCTTCAGCAATCATTCCCTAAGGATTGTGGTATGGCATTCCTGCATGTGCCATTCTTCACTAAGCCTTGAGTTAGAGATGGCCGGGGTTGGAAGGGAGAGGCGTCAACTGGAGATCAGGCTTCCAATTTTTGACCAGTGACCTTTGACAGTGCAAACTCATGGTTTTAGAGGCCAGGTGAGGGCAGGATTGGGCAATACTATGATCGCCTGCCAACGTTGTTTATTCTCACACATGAAGAAGGTACCAGAGAGTTGCAGGCTGTGTATAAATGCTCCTCCCGTGCGCAGCAAATGGGAATCAGGAGTAACATAGATTGCCCATGGCAAACAGATTTATTTCAGATGACAGTCTACAACAACAACAACAACAAGATTACATTTGTGTAGCGCCTTTCACATCAGGAGGATGTCCCAAGGCGCTGGACAGTGTGCAGCATTTCAGATCCGAGCTGGGGTTGGGGGAGAAGAAGGGAGGGGAAGGGGGGTGACCGATGTCATGGTCGAAGAGGAGGGTTTTGAGGCGGGACTTGAAGGAGGCTAAGGAGGGAGTGAGGTGGAGTGATTGGGGGATGGAATTCCAGATGTTGGGGACAGAGTGACTGAAGGCTCTCCTGCCAATGGTGGGGCGGGTGGGTCGGGGGACCTGGAGCAGGCCAGAGCCGGCTGAGCAGAGGGAGTGGGCAGGTTGGTAGGGGATTAGGAGGTCACAGAGGTAGGATGGGGCGTGGAGGGCTTTGCAGGATCTTGAACTGGATCCTCTGAAGGATAGGGAGTCAGTGGAGTCGGGCGAGAATGGGGGAGATGGGGTCACAGAGTTTGGTGCGGGAGAGGACACGGGCTGCAGAGTTTTGGATTAGCTGCAGCCTGTGGAGGGAGGAGTTGGGAAGGCTGACAAGCAGCGTTTGCATAGTCGAGCCTGGAGGTGATGAAGGCATGAACAAGAGTTTCAGTGGCCTGAGAGGTGAGGTAGTGGCAGAGTCGGGCGATGTTACGGAGGTGAGGGAAGGCAGAGCGGGTCATGGCTTGGATGTGGGGAAGAAAAGACAGTTGAGGGTCGAACAAGACACCCAGGTTCCTGACTGACCTGGTGAATTGAAGTGTGCAACCATGGAGGTTGATGTTGCCAGAGCCTGAGGTGCTGAGGCGCTGGCGCGAGTCAATCAGGAGCCTCAGTCTTGTCACATTCAACTGTAGGAAATTTGCCCTCAGCCAGGACTTGGTGTCCGACAGTCTTAGTGTTAATACAGATATGTGTGTATCAGAGAGGACGTCACTTCCTGGATTGAATTTGAAACCGAATCTCCAAGGTGACCAAGACATCTTTGAAGCATGATGTGTCACAGGGTTCACTTGCACAGTTTCTGACTTGGAACGGTTATGCATCAATTTATATGCACGCACATGTTGGGAACAATTTCAGGACACAATTTTTAAATGCTGTGAGAAGCAGTTTATTCATTCCTGCAAGTTTTCAGCCGCTTCACAAATAGCTGGAGACTCACCAATGTTTTGCTGTGTTTTATGTTGATTGTTAATCTTGCTCTCAGTGGCTTGCCTTCAAAGATGAAAAGTGAATAAATGTGCTTTTCTGAGCATTTGTTTAAAAAAAAACACATTGTGGCTTTTGCTTTTTTTGTGCGCATTGTTAAGACTGGGTGTGGTTGGTCGAGGTAATAATAATAATTCTTGCATTTGATACAGCTCTTTTATCACTTCTTCGAGACGTCTCAAAGCGCTTCACAGAATATACCGTAAAGTGAATTGACTATTTTGTGGGCGAAACGTGGCAACCAATAGCGCTGATATGAATCTCAATAAATTGACTTTTGATTGATCGGTTTATGGATCCTCTGTGTAACAAATCCTGTGGCTTGTGGGATGTCAATATGGAGTGAGGAGAAGGATAAATATGCTCTGACTCTTGCTTATGAAAAGGTGCAAACCTGCAGGACACGATGTAGACATTTCGGATATTGCGCAAAATTGGCTGCTGCTACACGGTCACTGCATTTCACAGTAAAAATCCTGTGAATCACATTGAGATGTTTCGACAAAGTGAGATTATCATTATTATTATGTATGCCAAACTGATCCTGACTTGTGCTGTTCACAGCAACTACACAGAGACATACACTCACAGACACAGAGAGAGTCTCAGACACACAAATCAAAGAATTATACAGCACAGAAGGAGGCCATTCGTCCCATCGTGTCTGATCCAGCTGTTTTAAAGGAGCTGTCCAAATATACTGTACTTAATATTGTAGTTAAAAGAGCACCATTTATTTACAACCTGCAGCACAATCCTAACTCTTTATGGATTGTGTGGAGTAATCAATGTGAAAATGAACTTGTTGGGAAGCCTTTAAGGTGCTATTTAAAGCCCAAGAAATGTGGTGAGGCTGTAGATAGGCAGGTGCACTCGGCTCACATATTCATTTCTGTACCAATGAAACAGCAGCACAACTGGGGAGTTACTCGCTAAATTAATACAAATTACAAAGCTCACTGAATATGCATTTACATTGGCAGATTGGACTACCTTGCCTGATAAGGTTTTGACTTGCAGCATTAACAGTAGCTGAGAGGGAAGAATCCCTGCCTCAAGGAGATGTATTTTGAAATTATATACTATATATAAATAATATAAATACACTGTATATGGATTATTTTAAATACAGTAAATTCACATAAGTCTTATCTTTATAAATCGTATAATTGCCTAAGTCATACATTCAGTGGTGTTATGAGTTAGGAGGTGATTAATAACAATAATAATCCTTGCATTTTATATAAGCGCCTTATCACATCTTCGAGATGTCTCAAAGCGCTTCACAGAATATACTGCGAAGTGATTTGACTGTATATTTTGTGGGCAAACCACGGCAGCCAATTGCGCACAGCAATGTCCCACAAACAGTCGTGGATTGAGTGACTAAATTATAATTATTTTGAAAAAAATATTTGAAGGGATTATCCCGGAAAAGACATCTACCAATTGATTAACAACTGGGTTCCTATTTACTGCTAGGTAAACAGAGACATGTGGAGTAAGGAAACTTGCCCAACGTTTCACCCTCACTGGGAATCAAACCCAGCTCCTCTCGCATGCGAGGCGAATGCTCTAATCGCTGAGCTACAGGACAAGCTGCAGGGCTAATACGAGTAGTAAGTAGTTTTGATAGGAAAAGTATCCAACTTATGTGAGTTTCATTGTTGTCAACCTTTTGAAGCAATATTCTGTTTGAACAGTACAGCTCTCACCGGAACTGAATGTTGAATACGGTCTTTTGGGGGTGGGGGGAGTGTTGAAAAGATATCTTCAGCCAGTAACTCAACTCTTCCCCTCTCCTCCAGTGCAGATTTTGGGGCAGGAAAGATGTGGCGCTTTAAATCTCTCGCATCATGGCCATCTGAGTGGGATGTCATAGGCAGATTAAAAAGCGGACTGGGCAAGTGACAAAGCAGCAATAAATACAATGCAAAATTACATTTGTATAGCGCCTTTCATGTCGAGAAGACATCCCAAGACGCTGGATAGTCAGGGATTTGGACCCGAGCTGGGGGAGAATCCTGTGAAATTTCCTGTTAACATGACTGTGGGATTCACAAATAGAGATTTCTATAAAATGATGCTGATTAGTTTCAGGGTTTCAATATAAACATGTTCTGTGATTTTCAGAGAGGACTTTGTTTTCATATTGCTTCGTACCCATTAGGGACATTCAATACTGATCCTTCATTTCCTGTTGAAAAGTCTCCATGTTGAACTGAACATGCTTACAATAAAACCATTATAACTCTTGTGACAACAGTATTCATTTCCCCCTTGAATGGAGTCTGATTATAAGTAGGTAGATTTCTCAATGTACGAAAGACGTATTATACATTGGAAATAAATGCGTTGGTTGACTCTGTGCATTTTCAAGCATAGTCAGAACGAGGATAACCAAAAGGGATGTTGTTGAAATTACCTCCACAAGGTAGATCCCTCCCTTTCCCATTTTGGAAGAGTCATTAAACCGAGTTCCTGTCTACTTATTAAGGTGGACGTGGCATTACCATATTTCGCCCTTCTTTTCTTCCCAATCAATAATCCCTCCAATAAAATGAGAGTCCTGTAGCTCAGTGGTTAGAGCACTCGCCTTGCAAGCGAGACACCTGGGTTTAGTTCCAGGCAGGGTGAAACCTTGGGCAAGTTTCCTTACTCCACACGTCCCATAATAATCCCTCCAAAAAAACAAAACAATAATAAATTGGTAATTTTCAATCCATGGCTGTTTGTGGGACACTGCTGTGCGCAATTGGCAGCCGCGTTTCGCCCACAAATTCACTTTACAGTCTATTCTGTGAAGCGCTTTGAGATGTCGAGAAGACGTGAGAAGCGCTATATCAAATGCAAGGACTATTATTATTAAATGTATCATTCACTTCTTGGCTGTTTGTAGGATGTTGCTGTGTGCAAATTGGTTGCCGCTTTTGCCTACAAATTACAGTAAGCACGCTTTACAGTAAATCCTGTGAAGCGCTTTGAGATGTTCTCCCAAGATAAAAGGCCTTATATGCAATGCAAGGATTATTATTATTTTCTCTTTCTCATCAGCGGTAAGTTTATAAGTAAATATACTGTGCGATAGGATACATGGCCAGAGTGAAGCCATAAAGATTAACTTAATGGTTAACACTGCAGGTGTCATGATAAACTGCTAGATTCTGGTCTGTGCAAGAGGAGAAAGTGGGGTCTTGTTATGCGGTTTCTAGGAATGAACTAAAACCTTCCCAAACCTTATAGACACATCATGCAATAGAAGTTGAGCTAATCCCTGAGTTCTGTTGAGACTGGACTTTATTTGTTCAGATTAAGAGTTACCTAGCTGTACCACAGATCAATTTGGAGCCTCAAGGTTGCACCACAGGATCAAGGTAAACAAAGAAAAAGTGTTTATTTTATATAAAAAAACTGCTTTGGAAGAAGAATCATTGACAGTTGGGATTTCCCATGATAAATACAACAGAAAGATAGGTAGAGTTAGCCGAGGAAATTAGAACACATCTCATGGTTTACATAAAACCATACCGACATTTGCAGAATGGAAATGAACCATTCAGCCAAACTAGTCCATGCTACTGTTATAATTTAGGATTATGTTTAACCACGTGGTGATAATTTTGGTCGGGATTGATAACTAAAATATCACCAAGTCTGTGGAGCCATTTGGTCCTAACAATTCAGATCGCACAGAACTGTGCAAACTTCTTAAACGTATTCATAATTTGGAAGCTGCAGATCTCTGATATCTGAAATGTTCTCATGGGTCCAGTTGATCATGATTTACTTTGCCTCCACAGAAGTTTACTGCAGAATGACATTCCTCTCAAAGCAACAGCTCCAGACAAACTGTAAGACTGAAGAGATTTTGCAGCCATTTCATTTGGGATTTACTCTTCAGTACCTCCAATATATGGTTGCCAATCCTTTGTCCTTATCAGTGCATTCCCCTCCCCCCCAATCATCAGAAATTGGTTTCCTTGCTCTCTTGTGTTGCTACCTCACAGCTATTTATCATCTCATTGGCATTTGCAGAGATGAAAAAGTCACCATAATTGATGCTAATTAACTGAGTCCTTATGATGTGATAAGACCCAATAAAAACTGCAAGTTCTTGATCATCCTTCCACTGCCGTAAAACTACAAATTTCTTCTAATTTTCAAAGCTTTATTGCCTTAATGGGATTCATAATTCAAATCCTCTTGTAAATGAGTCTGTGGGAAGTGGGTGATGGGAATATGGTTGATGCTGTGACTTGTGAAGTACTCTTCTAATCCATAGAACTGTTCAGGCACCATAATATAAAACCCAGCACGTAAAACAAAGCTCTACATTAAGATCAGTACAATATCTGCAATTCTGAATAGATTACTTTTTCAAAAATGCTTAAGGTAGGCAAATCCATTACTTGTAATGCAGTTTCATCCCTAGAGAGATCATTTCCTCAGCTTGGATAGACTGTATTAAACTGGACTGACTTGCATATGCTTTCAGAATGAGGTGGTGCTTGCACCGAACCTTGAAAGCCTTTGGTGATGGTTCTTTGACTGATCTAGATGGAGGTGTTAAGTCATATCCTTCAAATGCTACAACACATTCCCTCCAGACTTGATTTTATCCCACCACATCCACAATGGAAACAATGGCTGCCTGACTTTCTATTCAGAGTCTGGGCTGACACTCCTCTTGGTGTAAACGCCACATTGTCAGAGGTGCTGTCTTTCAGATGAGACGTTAAACTTCAGTCCTATCTGCCTGCTCAGGTTGTTGTTAAAGATTCAAAGAGAGAAATCAGCTTACTCCTGGTTTCCTGGCCACCCAACCCTCCAGTTAAATTAATGATTCACCCTCAGGCTGTTTATAGCTGTGTGCAAATTGGCTGCTGCTGTGTTCACCTACAAAATACACACTACACAGTATTTTGTACAGCTACAAAATACACACTTAGTTAACAGCAATTACTATAAAGCACTGAGGCATCTCAATGTTACAGTATATTGATGCAAGGATTATTATTTTCTTATGATCCTAATTATGTATCCTGCTAATTACCTTACCTTCGTGTGTTAGCCTCTTGAATCAAGGATTGTGATGGTTCGACTCCAGCCGAAAACCGACCAGTGTAAATTTAGAAATTGAGATAGCTGGATTCTTGGATTCAACTGTCTTAATTTAGGGAAAGCATTTGAATATCTGTGACCGATTTTGTGCAGTGCGCTTGATCAAATCAATGTAGACTGTTAATTCGATTCTTAAGCGAGTTTCCTATATCCTGTGGAATCGGGGACAATATCTCAAATATTATCATAGTGAAACAGTGAGCCTTAAATGAGAGACACTGTATGTTGACAGAAGTGGAAACTACATGTACAACATGTTAACTAACCATCTTTGGCTGCTCTGTAAAGTGATCCATATTTTGTCATATATATGACCACATAGATATTCAATCTTAGTACATATAACGCTAGGTTTGTTTTTCTTTTAGGAATAGATGTGGTCAGCACTGGGCTGAAGTATTCTTGCCTTTGTTACAGCATCTTTCAGGCTGAGGGGCGAATGTCTCAAAGCACTTCACATATTTTTGCTGTAAAATGTAGTGACTGTATATATTAATTTTGTGGGTTACATCCTTGATTTTAGGTCATGTCCAAATCCACAATTTGACTTGTAATTTGAAGATCAGAACTGTTCCTTCCAGGGGAAGAATTAAAGTGATGACTATTGTGTGCGCTCGGTTGTATCTCTGCAGATGGGGAAGCTGTGTGATTTCCTGTGGGAATATGTGGTGCGATGGCAAGTGATCTGATAAATATCAGTGATTTCACTAAGAAAGAGCTGTCAGTTATTCACAGTGAACAAAGTTGTTGATAAACAGCAATGGCTGTTCTCGCCAGAGCTAGGCAAGAACTGAGCACAGGTGATACCGTCTCCTTACAACCTTTAGAGACGTGTATTTATTAATAACCTGTACAGGGCAAGCAAGGGAGCTTCCAACTAAGGGATGGATGGTGGAGAGCCTCCTGTCCTCCCACTTTACACTAGGACGGATATCCACTTATGCAGATATATAAAATATTCAAGGGGTGAATTGGCCCTAAAATTGCATCATCACATGATAATAGCATCTGAAAGGAGCAAGCTGCTTTAATGTAATCTTCTGAGTCCATCTTCTCCAAGGCAAAATGTAATGTACCTTTATCTCGATCGTAAGCACATCACTGTGTTTAATAACAAGCCATGCTATTGTAGGTAAACTAAACCAGGCCTTGTAGGGCAGGGCTATGTTTTTACAACAACCTCCTCAAGTCAAAACTATTTTAGGTCTCATGTTACAGCAAGTATTTTATTAAAGAAAATATTAAACATGCATCTCCCCGTCACATAAATTGTGCTTATTTTGCCTGGAGAGTTTTTTCTCTTCCCCTCACGAGCAACGATTCACAACTCGAAAAATGTTTCTGCTTCAAACTAGTCTTTGTGTGTTTACTTACATTTTGGGCTCGGTGATGCGATCCACAAAGTTGGACCTCTGCCTGCAGGCAGGAGTGTTTGTATTAAACTGATCTCAGCCATGTGAAGCTCTTTGAGACGTCCTGCCGAAGTTAAAAGCTCTAAATAAATGTAAATTGTTGTGGTCCATCTGAAATACAAATAAACACTTGTTCACCTGCAAAATACACAATCACTACAATATACATTAAATCCTTTGAAACTCTTTGAGACATAATGCCGGAGTTTGTCACTATAACACAAATGTACAAATATTATAGAAGGAGTTGGTTTTATAAATGGTGTTATATGTCCGTCTTGTGTGGGGCATATAACATTCCAAGCTACACTCTATTCCCTCTTGCCTTAACTAGGTTACTAATAAACACGCCACTGTGAGAGCAACTCGTGACCGAAGTCCCAACACACTCCACTGTTATCTAAATAGTTACTGGAGGGATTGGCCATCTCGAACTGTCTCAATCACATTAAAATGCAATGAGGTTCAGGAAGGGAACTGCGATGCATTTAAGGTCAAAACAATTATTCCATAGTAGAATGTGTTTTCTGTGGCACCTGCCTATTGGGCGCCCGATCAATTCTAACGAAGAGATTGAAACAAGGAAGTGATTCTCACCTCAAGCTTCTGAATGCTGCTCGAGCTGTGAAACCAGTTAGTTCTGTCACCAATTACACATAGGATTATATTGCCCTTCTTTTTCTGTTTCCTTTGCTGATATTACAGCAGGGCAATCACAGCTCTGGGGACCTGGCGTGAAGGCTTTATATGCTGCTCTTTTCATTCTGAAATGTTAGTGTGTTCCTCAGTCTGCTAATGAAAGCTGTGGAATCTGTACTGTCCTTTTACTCATCACAGCATTATTTTAGTTTTCATTCAAGTTTACAGACAGGAACTAAGATTGGCAGACTGTATTGAAGACCAGAATGGGGTCTTGTTTATTTGAAAAGAGAAGGGAGTTTCTTCCACTTTTCCAAGTCAGCAATCCCCGACGCGCCCCCCCCCAAAAAAAAAAACCCTCACATTTATTGTGTGCAAAAATTGCTACTCAAATATACAGTCACTTCACTTAACAGCAATTCCCTTGGGAATCTCTTTGAGATCTTTTGACATTGCAGGCCCTGTATTGAATGTGATGATTTTTATTATTGATGCTGTCTGCTATAAAGATAGTAATATTTGTAAATAGCCCAGGTCAGTTTCAGGAGCTTGTGCCAACACTGCTGACTTCAGCATCCCCATCACCTAGTTCATGCACTGACAGCGGAGTATGATTGGCAGAAGCCCAGGTTCCTGAGATGGGATCAGTGATGTGAACACAAACCGTGCCTTCCAGAAAAACTGTCTGCCACAAATGTGGGAGTAGGGCTAATTCTATTGATTTATATTGGAATGAATAATGACGTTACTAAATCCTATTACTTTTTTGATGTACAATTGGGGTGGGGGGGAAGGGTTACAGATGCTCTCTGACAGTTCAGAACAAGTGTCTCTATTGTATACCTTTGTAGATGCAGAGATGGTTAAGGGGAGACTGGATTGACGTCCTAAGAATTTTGATAGAATCGATGAGGCGAAATTATTTGTCAGTCTTACACTTTGGAGTCCTGTAGCTCAGTGGTTAGAGCACTCGCTTTGCAAATGAGAGACCTGAGTTCAATTCCAGGCAGAGGGCGAAACCTTGGGCAAGTTTCCTTACTCCACACAGAGCCTAATAATATTCCCTCCAAAAAACAAAACAATAATAAATTGGTCATTTTCAGTGTGTTCTGTGAAGCGCTTTGGGACGTCCTCCTGACGTGAAAAGCGCTATATCAAATGCAAAGATTATTATTATTATTGGAGCTACGTAGCTTACAACTATAGCCTGCTCCATGGCAAACTTGGTGGCGGGAGACTGTCTAGTAATTTTTTCCTTCGTCTGCTATGATTTTTGTAATTCTATTTGAATTTTTTTGCTGGCACGGGATTAGTATTAGAATCATAATGTTACATATTTCCATTAATCCAGGTGTTTGGAATTGTTAGCTACTAAATCTTAAATGCAATTTTTAATTGCCACAAACTAGGATAGATCGCCCTCATGTGGCCAGTGTTGTGTTTTCCAGTTTCCCGACTCACGACGGTTGAACCATTCATTTGGCACAGAGTTAGGGTTACATGAGACCCAAAAGGAAGGTCATTCACATGGAAACGTCAGCATTACCCAAAGTAAATTGTTGGGTAATCATTAACCTGTGGAGTGAAATCTGTTTGAGTGAATTTGTTTGAAACTCAACATAAAGGTATCTTTGTACGTGAGGTGAGGAGGGAAACTTGCAAAACAGGTTTGAGTCTCTGAACCGTGTGAGGACTGCTGTTAGGCAGTGGACATCAGCAGGTGGTCCTTCAGACCAGTTTCACTGTAAATGATCTAAAAATAAAAGGATACAGGCTTTATGGTATGAAGGGGGCTTAAAGATGATGGATTTCACCTCTGACCCAGTTAAGAGCTTTGTGTACTCTCTTGCCCTTGCGTTAGGAGGAGTGACTGATTTAAATATTTTTTGTTCTTGTTTACCTTAAAAAAAGGGTTTTGTTCAATAAAAAATCAATCTGAGCGGAATTTAACTTTGTGATGAGAGAGTCAGTAACTGCGCGAACCTTCACTGAAGCATGGAATTAATATAACCGACGTGTGAAATGAAGCAGATTAGTTTTTTGGAATGTTAGAACTTCCCCGATGATACGGAATTGTATAATTTCAGACTTAATGTTCAGAAACTACATGAGCAGACACTCAAAGCCCACAGACTGGACCCTGATATCCCATTGTTTTTAATCACATAGTCTGAGTAAAATCTCCCCAAACTTTGTAGATCAGCTCGTGAGAATCTGCTCCACATTCACTCCATCTTTACTTTCTTTCCCTCTTTCAGTTTGCCCTTCGCACATCTCAGACTGTGTGTCTTCTGTCATCTGTGTCCGGGAATAGGGGTTGTTCCCCACCAGTCACATCTGGCTAGGGTCTGGTTCTGCCATCTCTCTGCCCTTTTAGCCAGAGCTTTGCACCAGGAATTAGTAGCAATAATAATAATCCTTGTATTTGATACAGTGACTCATCACGTCTTCGAGACGTCTCAAAGCGCTTCACGGAATATACTGTAAAGTGAATTTACTGTATATATTGTAGGCGAAATAGAACAATTTACACTGGACTGTGTTATACTGACAAAAACATTTCATTAATATTTATTATTCATCACAACTGAAAACAACAACTTACTAGAGATGTAATGCCCTTCACATCGTATAATGTCTCGGAGCACTTAACAGTGACTAGATCAGAAGATGAGCTGGGGGTAAAGGAAAGGAGACCATAAAGTGGGATTTAAGGTGGGGTTAAAAGATGGATAGAAAGGGATTGAGACGGAATGATTAGGAAAGACCCATGCTTGGGTCGTGAGCTCTGCGGTTGCTGATCTCAAGTGGGGGTGGGTGGGGGAGGCAGTCGGGGGATAAGTCACCCTAGTGCAAGACCCACCATGCCTCTGGTTTGCTACAAGATGTCCCTGATTTTGTTAGTAACTCATCAGAATATCAATATCAATACGATCAATATGAAGCAACCTGTCTGTGAATGTGGTTGTGGTCGTTTGACATGTTTACACTTTGCAGAATGTGAAAACTGCACAAAACCCTTTTTTTTAAGGAGAATTCTTTACGTTGACCAATTTTGGAAATCTGGAAATACCAAAGACAGGAAGTTAGCAAGGACGCTTTGTCCTTGGTTTCCTGTGTAATTTCCTGTAGGCAATTTAACTGGAATTATGTTTTCTAATTTTAACTGAACAGAAAGGTAGAGGTAGACAGCTGCAAGAGGTGCCATAAAAGCTGTTTGTAATTTTTTCCTGTGGATTGTAGTGATTTAAGTACCATTTGTAGTCAACTGGATCTAGATGAGAAAAATTGCAGTTGCCAGAGGCTACTTAATAATAATAATCCTTGCATTGGGTTTAGCACTTTTCCTGTCTTCTGGACGTCTCAAAGCGCTTCACAGAATATACTGTAAAGTGAATTGACTGTATATTTGTGGATGAACCATGGCAGTCAGACAGCAGTGTGCAATTTTAATTGATAGTGAACAAGAATGGATGGATGTGGTCCAGTAAATGCAAGCAATGTGTTTTAATTTTGGTGCAGTGTTTTAATGAACAATATTTTAAGATGGCATAATTGTCTCATTGATGCACATTGTCATCCTGGCTCCGTTGCAGATTACAAGTCTCTAATTAGGGCTGGAATTTGAATTTATATCTCAGCTGACCTACAGTACAGTGTTGAAGCGAGCGCCCCATTGTTGGAGATGCTGCCCTTTGGATGAGAGGCTAAACAGAGATCTTGCCAATATATACGCTATAATACCTCTCTTTGCAAGATTTTGGCTGCCTCCTTACACTGAGTCTACAAATCCAAGTCCAGGAACAGACTGGCTATTTAGGAAAATCGGGAAATTTCCTGTGAAAATGGCTCCCGATCTATTTTTAAATACGTAGATGGCTAGTGCTAGAGGGAGCTCAGCCCCCACCCCAAATCTACCTGGTTTGGATGTTAACGATATGGCAGGGTGTGGCCGTGCCTTTGTACGATGTTCTACGTCTTCTGGAGATGCACCTACCCCACCCTCCCTTTTCCATCAAAAATCTGAGCTCCAGTCCACCACGAGTGACTTATATTTCAATTCCTTATGAATCAAAGGGGCATTAAATCACTTCTCCCCATCCTTCTCTTCCCTTCTCCGTTCCCCCATCTGCCATTATTCCATTGTAACATTTATAGGTCTAATTAAAGACATTTGTTTTAACTTTGTCAGGATGGACCACGTTAAATGTAATTAGACCTCAGCAGCCAAATATTTAATGTGAAGTTAGCAGACAATAGGCTATCATTTTTCTAATAAAATACATTCAGTCAGCATTTTTAGAGGAAACTGTGTACTGGTTCAGCATTTCAGTTTAAGGTGTGTCTTTTACAAGACTCATTTTTTTGTGGGGATGTAACGGATTGATTCAAGAGGTTTGCAGTGACTCTGTGAGAAATCAATTGCGCAGTGTTGTCAGTTGTTCCGATGGTGATTGATCTAAGAAAGTGATCAACTATCCAGGACCTAATTAAAAAGCAGGCAGTTTAACAATTTTGGTCTGCGCTCTGTGGGAGTCATTGATGTATTTGAAATGCTGCACTGGCAATGCCGCAGTAAATAATTTCTCATTTTCTATCAGCGAATGTCTGCTGCCTGGAGACATGGAACATAGCATGAATGTGCTCGGTGGGTACGGCAGCACTTGCAAAACAAGTAGCAACTGATCCTAATAAACCTTGTCAATAACCGGGGCGGATGATGGAGAGGTCATTTCAGACACACAACGCTGAGTTACTTAATATTGCAAATAAATCGATAAAAAGCATTAACTTTCTGCTTTGGCAGCACGGTGGGATTAAATAAGGAATTTCTTTTTTTTGGCCAACTTCTTCCGATTGCATTTAAATATAAGCTTTTTGCTTTCTCATCGAAGGAATTTATCATCGAGGTGCCCGAATCCTTGATCTGGAAGTTGATTGCAAAACTAATTGAGGATCCTGCCAATGTAGGTGCTCAGTGCAGAATTGTCCACGCAAATGAAGGGGGGATTGATTAACACACCAAACAGCAGCACTGCTCTCTGTTATGTGTCAGCCTGGCTCAGTTGTTAGCACTCTCACGTGAGTCAGAAGGTTTGTGGTGTAAGCTCCACATCAGGACTTTGAATCCACAGTCTAGGCTGACAATCCAGAGAGGGATATATTTTTGAAGGTGCCATTCTTCAAATTACATATTAAACCTAGGACCTATCTGCCTGTTCAGGTGGATGTTAAAGATCCCATGGCACAACTTAAAAAAGGGAGTTTCTCCCAGTGTCCAGACTAACAATCCCTCAATTATAATCCCTCCAAAAAAAAAAACAATAATAAATTGGTCATTTTCAATCTACGACTGTTTGTGGGACATTGCTGTGCGCAATTGGCTGCCGCGTTCGCCCACAAATATGCAGTCAATTCACTTTACAGTGTGTTCTGTGAAGCGCTTTGGGATGTCCTCCCGACGTGAAAAGCGCTATATCAAATGCAAGGATTATTATTATTGGTCATTCACTTCATGACAATTTGTGGGATGTTGCTATTTTGCTGTATGCAAGTTAGCTGCTTCATTTGTCTACAAAAAAAAGTCACTACACTGCACGGTACAACAACAACTTGCATTTATATAGCGCCCCTCACGCAGGGTAGCGCCCCAGAGTGCTTGTAAAAGTGTCCCAGAGTGCAGTAAATCCCGTGAAGTGGTTGAGATGTCTCAATGACGTGATAACGTGCTATGTCAAATGTATGGATTGTTATTTGTGAGATTTATCATATGAAGGAGTAAGGGGAAAAGTGCATGAAAATGGAATTAAAAGATCTGCTGTGATCTAATAAACTGGTTGAGAATTCTCAAAGGGCTGAATGGCCTCTCGTTCCTGTATTCCTTCATGTAATCGCCTGCACTATAATTTGTCAGTGCCTCTACAAGGACAGTGCCCTCTTACGAAACCCAGCATTGAGCAAGGATTCTCATGTGTGTCAAATTGTGGGCACACCCTCAAGTGTCATTGGATTAAGACTTCCCAAACTGGTTGTATAGCACTCTTATAGAGAAAAAGAGAGAGACAAGAAAGAGGGATTTATTTCAACAATCTAGATTTGAGGTCAGGATTTCAGTTTAAAAGACTTGGCTTTAATCCAGTGCACCATTTCATATCTCAATGTGGGAACCTGTTGTAGACCCAGCAATATTGAGATCTTAGTTTGGCTCCGATCCTTGATCTGCTGAGCAGGGACTGAAATTAGGAGACGTCTCCTTTGTTGGATTGAACCCATGAAGGTAAAATCTGTTTTGATCTCTTAATATTACGTGTTCCTCTTAGAAGTGGAACTGATGGTGTGACAAATTAAAATGTAATACTGGAACTGATAGCACATATGTTGCAGAGTGTGAAAGAGTATTCCGGAAGAAAGAAGTGAAGTAGGCAAATGAGGAAATGTTCAAAATAATTGCAATGATGTCACAGTTTTTACATACATGCAATGAAAATCCCATTGTTTGCTTCTGTGCATTTATCTTCTTTAAAAAATAGGTCATATGTTATTTTAAAAATATATGTCTTTTCACATCATATATTTGTAGGGAGCGTGATGCATTGCTATATCTCTGTCTCTCTCTCCCCCTCCTATCCATAGTTGAATCCATATTATCCTTCCAGGTAAAGAGTTTTGGGGTTTTAAGGGTCGTGACAACCAGTTGAATTTATAATGTGTTTTGGTCATTACATTTAAATTGTTTTACATTTCAGTTAACAAGTAGATTCTCATCAGAGGCAAAGCTGGATGTTTAATTAGGGTTTGACATGATTGATAGCTTATCGTTATTGAACTTTGTTTTTCCAATTTGCAAATTCAAATGAAAGTCCTAATGAGTAGGGTAGTCCTAGCTGGCAAGCAGCACAGGAAGCAATGATAAGTTGCATGGTTTTAGCTGGTTATGCTGCACCTGAACCTTGGTACTCACTCTGGAATCACCAAGTCTTGGCTCTTGCCAACTTGCATCTAAATTCTCCCAACCAGGTAAATGAGAGATCCTAAAGAGTGAAAGAAATGAACTTTACTTTTGTATTCCCGGCTGATTTTACTGTTTGGAACAGGAGGTATTTTATCAGTATAAATCATTGAATAAATCATTGGTGAGACCATACTTAGAGTACTGTGTACAGTTCTGGTCGCTGCAGTACAAAAAGGATATTGGAGAAATTGAGGAGATAGAGGGGGGAAATCAGAATGATTGAGGGAATGGAAGGACTGGACTATGAGGAGCAACTAAGTAAATTGGGCATGTTCACACTGGAAAAGAGAAGATTGAGAGGCGACATGATTGCTGTCTTTAAGGTTCTAAAGAGGCAAGACAATATAGATCATGACAGGCTGTTTCAACTTCTCCAGAATAGTAAAACCAGAGGACACGGCCTGCGAGTGAAAGCGGGAAATTCAGAACGAATCTACGCAAATACTATTTGAGTGAGCGAATAGTGAACCTGTGGAACAGGTTCCCTAAGGAGACGGTTGAAGCAGGAAATGTATATTTCTTCAAACACAGATTAGATAGTTTTCTTTTAGAAAATAACATTATGGGATATAGTACATAGGTAGTTTGGGACATAATCGTGTAACTGCCAGGAAGGTGGAAGGCAAATTAGATGGACTTTGTCTAGCATTTCTTACGTTCCTATCGGAGACTAATTTCCTCATATGGTTAATTGTCGTGCTCTGTATGCATCATTAATGAGATTGAAAATGGAATTCGTTTTTCACACTAATTCAAGAGAATTATATTACACTTTTTACAAAGTACAACAAGCATCTTTTGAAGGGTTATTTGCTGGGATTATGAATGCTGCAGGAAACCAATTAAGGCGAGCTAGCTTCATTTTCCAGAGTTGCACAAAACCTAAGTACAGATTGAAGATTCCTTTGTGCCTGTGGAACATTGTTTCAATTTCAAACTCACGGAAGCAAAACTCAAAAGTTGAGCTGGTTTCAATGGCAAGCTGAATTGGTATCGGGGAGGGGCTGTTCACTCACTGCACAAACCCCAGTAGCACATAAAAACACTCTGGTTATTAAATGAATTGGTCTGCAAAGTGTGACTCAGAAAGTTACATAACCCAACAATGTGAAAGAAAGGCTTTAATCCTGTCCTGAAATTGGAGCAACTGCATGAAAATACAAAGTCCATGTTTTCTAATGTATGGAATGAACAGTATGTTTTACCCACGTCTACAGCTAAATGCTGAAGTTGTTTGTTTACATTGTTGTACTAGATTGTAATCTGAGCGGTATTGGGTAATGAGCTCTCGTGAGCTTTGCATCTAATTATATATACTGTACATTTATGTGATAGGTTTTTGTGTGCTGAATTTTTTATCGTTTTCCATTTGTTGCATTGGCATCTGGTTAGTCCTAAGGTTTAAAGCAACTGTACTCTGTATTTGTAGAAGAACATGGCAATTAATTTGAGCAAAGAAATGTCCTTTAAGACCATCCATGGTCTTGCCCCCTCCTACCTCTCTGACCTGCTGACTCCCTACCAATCTGCCCGCTCCCTCCGTTCATCAGGCTCCGGCCTGCTCCATGTCTCCCGCCCTACCATTGGTGTCCTGGCTTTCAGCCTCTCTGCTCCCACACTCTGGAACACCATCCCACGGTCCTTTCGCCTCGCTTTCTCCCTTGCTTCCTTCAAGGCCGGTCTCAAGACCCTTCTCTTCGACCGTGCCTTTGGTCTCCCTCCCACGTCTCTGCATTCCCTCCCATTACTCCCCCAGGTTCGGGCCCTGACATCTGATTGTTGAGGGCTTTGGGACATCCTCCCGACGTGAAAGGCGTTCTATAAATGTAATTTTGTTGTTGTTGTCTTACAAACAGCTCTGCAGTGAATGACCATTTATTTTTTATTTGAGAGATTGTAGGCCAGGACACTTGGAGAAACTCCCTTCCCTTTTCGAATAGTGCCCTTGGATCTTTAACTTCCATCTGAACAGACAGATTATTATTTGATTATTCTGAAGGACAGGATTTCCAACAATTCAATGCACTGCATTACAGGGTCAACCCAGACTTTGAAACAACATGGGCTTGAATCTAAAAATCTTCTGATTCAGAGACGCAAGTGTTACCAGCTGAGCCAAGCAAGTTTTTTGTGTCCTTACAGGACATACACAGTGTCAGGTAGCTTACTTTTCTTTGACTTCATGCCTGTTGTAGTAGGCCATTTTAAAGAGCTGTTATGTTCCACAAAGGAAAACACTTAATTTCCATGCAACAGCAGAGAATTGGCCTGAGCACGATTCTCCCATGCCAACTGTGCTTAACTAATGACATTGCCACATAAACAAGTTTGAGTTACATAGAAAGTGGCAAAAATCTGATGGATAAACCTAGACATCTTCTGAATTGTAGAGTGGCTGACTGCTATGTCATCTCAGTATATCACAGGATAGGAGATATTGGCAATGTTTTCTACTCAGATGCAATGTAGTAACAGCCATCAGCCTCTCATGTATTATGGATGGCAGGCTCTTCAAATGCAGAAATATTGATGTCAGTCAAAACCAGAATCTAAATGGTAATTATTTCATTTCTGCATCAGTAAAGTCTCGGGCTCCGTTTCCCTATACATGGCCCTTATGGGTTTCAGTTTAATTTTTCTTTCCAAATATCCATAATGAGTCTTAGTCCACTAACTCTGTATGTGAAAGGGCAGATCTGCAAACCAAGGATGAAGAGGAGTGTGTTTCTGCTAATTAAAAAAAAACCTTATCCTAACAAATCCTGGCTATTATAAATATATATTAAAATTCAGTGCACAAGTCACCCTTTCATGCAGCTTAATGACCAGGGTGGAATTTTCACTGGTGCAATCTATTCTCTGGGTCTGCGTCTGAATCTTTAGCTGCAGTGATTGTTTGGGCAGTATTTTCCAAAATTGATTGTTGCAAGAAATTATTTTGATTGTCTGGTGGATATGTTGATGGAATCACATGGCAACAAAGCATTGCCACATGGCTCCAAAAAGCAACCAAACCCAATGGGAGATTGCAGGATCCACACTCAAAATTAGATTTACACGGGTTCCTGCCATCTGGCCTTGACACACTGGTTACTAGTAGGATTTCCCTGTAGCAACTCTGATTTGCTTGTTGCAGCAGTAAGTCCAGTTATAAACTATTGCTTATGTTAAGTATGGCTGATTAATGTATACCTGACCCTGATCCAAACCATGCTGTGGTTACATGGGTGTCAGATGTCCTCTACCCAAGTAAAATAGGATTTTCCCCTCCCAATCTCAGACTGCTGCCCTTGTTGAGAGTTATTTCAGACTGGAATAGAATGTGAACTTTCGCATGTGAGTGGTTCAGTTTCTCTTCAGATAGTGATTTGATCAACTGTGCCATTGGGGAGCACTTCAGATCTCTGGTTCCATTGTTCCACAGTCTCTTTAAAAGTTAGATTTGCCTTCCTGACCCCTGTGTGTCAATCTCTCAGCAGCATGAATAGGCATGATGTTTACTGAGCTTAAATAAATAAATGTAATAGTAATAATAATAAACCTTGCATTTGGTGTGGTGGCTTTATCACATTGTCGATGTGTACCAAAGCGCTTCACAGGATTTACTGTAAAGTGTAAGTGAATGCTTAACAAGGGAATGAGCAAAGTCATTGGTCTGGTTCTCCACAAACCTTTTCTCTTGTTTAAGAAAAGATTTTCTTGTTTATGAGAACTGTGGTTGGGTTTGCAGAGAACTGCAACTCGCTGATCCTGGGTATGTTAGATGCATGTGGTTTGATGTTGCTCCATGGGAGTACACAATATTGAGCTGATGTTTCCATAGAGCAGATATTGATTTGGATTTTTCTTCTTGATCCTTGGGACTCCTTCAATTGGATTGTTTCACTTAACTGTCCATTGCCATGAGTAAGCATGTCATGACCGTCCGGTAAGACTGAAGAATAATGCATAGTATTTTTAAGAGCTAAATCTGTTCATGCAATCTACAGAACCAGATATTGAAGATGAATTCATTGAATCATAGAATGTTACAGCACAGAAGGAGGCCATTCGGCCCATCGAGTCTGTGCCGGCTCTTTGACAGAGCAACTGACTTTTATTAACCCCACTCACCAGCTTTCTCCCCATAACCCTGCAAACCTGTCTTTTCCAGATACCTATCCAGTTCTCTCTTAAAAGCTGTTATCGAATCGGACTTCACTGCTCTTTCGGGCAGATCATTCCAAATTCTAACAACTCGCTGAGTGAAAACATTTCTTCTAACTTCCCCTCTGCTTCTTTTGGTAGATATCTTAAGACTGTGAACACGAGTCACAGACACACCTACCAGCGGAAACAGCTTTTCCTTATCTCGCCTGTCGAAACCTTTCATGATCTTGAAGACCTCTATTAGGTCCCCGGGTAACCTTCTCTGCTCTAATGGGAAACGTCCTAACTTTTCCAGCCTGTCCTCATAGCTAAGCTTCCCCATTCCTGGTGTCTTTCTCGCGAATCTCCTCTGCACCCTTTCCAGTCCCTTAATATCCTTCCTAAGGTAAGGTGCCCAGAACTGGACGCAGTACTCCAGCTGAGGCCTAACCAGTGTTTTGTACAGATTAAGCATAACCTCCCTACTCTTATACTCTATGCCCCTACTAATGAAGCTCAGTACACCAAATGCCCTTTTTACTGCCCTATCTACCTGCTCTGCCACCTTCAATGAATCGCTTACTTGAACACCCAGATCTCTCTGTACGTTCACCCCCCCCCCCTTAAGATTGAGCTACCAAGCCTATATTGCCTCCTATCATTTATCCTACCTAAGTGTATCACCTCGCATTTATCTACATTGAAATCCATCTGCCACATGTCAGCCCATTCCACCATTCTGTGTATGTCTGCCTGCAGTCCGTCACAATCTTCTTCACTATTTACTACCCTACCTAACTTGGTATCATCTGCAAACTTGGAAATAGTGCTCCCTACAACAACAACAACAACAAGATTCCATTTATAAAGCGCCTTTCACGTCAGGAGGACGTCCCAAGGCGCTGTACAGTTGGGTCATGACCCGAGCAGGGGGGAAATGGTCAGGGTGAGGGAAGGGAGGGAGCGAGGAGGGGGAAGAGAGTCGAGAGGGGAGCTGAAGGCACGGTCAAAGAGAAAGGTTTTGAGACCGGCCTTGAAGGAGGAAAGGGAGGAAGCGGCGAAGGCACTGGGGGATGGAGTTCCAGAGCCTGGGGGCTGAGAGGCTGAAGGCCCGACCACCGATGGTAGGGCGGTTGGGGCGGGGGACGTGGAGCAGACCGGAGCCAGAGGAACGGAGGGTACGGGCAGGTAGGTAGGGGGATAGTAGGTTGGAGAGGTAGGAGGGAGCAAGGCCGTGAATGGCCTTGTAGGTGAGGATGAGGATCTTGAAATCAATCCTCTGGGGGATGGGGAGCCAGTGGAGGCGAGCGAGGGTGGGAGTGATGTGGTCCCGAAGCCTGGTGCGGGACAGTACACGAGCTGCAGAGTTCTGAATGACCTGCAGCTTGTGGAGGGAGGTGGCGGGAAGGCCGGCGAGGAGAGAGTTCCCATAGTCCAGCCTTGAGGTGACAAAGGCGTGGACCAGGGTTTCAGCAGCGTGAGGGGTGAGGTAGTGCCGTAGTCTGGCGATGTTCCGAAGGTGATGGAAGGCGGTGCCAGTTGTGGTGCGGATGTGAGGGAGAAAGGACAGCTCAGGGTCGAACAAAACGCCGAGGTTCCTGACTGGCTTTGAGAGGTGGAGAGTGCAGCCTTGGATGCTGATGGTGTCAGCGCCTGAGGTGCGGAGGCGCTGACGTGAGCCAATCAGGAGGGCCTCGGTTTTTCGCACGTTGAGCTGAAGAAAGTTGTCTCTCGTCCAGGACTCGATGTCGGACAGGCAGGCTGTCAGGACATCGGTGGTCGTGGAGTTGAGAGTAGAGGAGGAAAGGTAGAGTTGGGTGTCATCCGCATACATGTGGAAGTTAACTCCATGTCTGCGGATGATGTCACCGAGGGGGAGCATATAGAGGGTGAAGAGGAGGGGACCGAGGACAGAGCCCTGAGGGACACCACATGAGACAGTACGGGGGGTGGAGGAGAAGCCATTCGTTGAGACAAAGTGAAGACGGTGAGAAAGGTACGACCTAAACCATTCAAGGACAGTGCCTTGAAGGTTGAGGTGGGAGGACAAGCGGTGGAGTAGGATAGCGTGGTCGACCGTATCGAATGCTGCCGATAGGTCGAGGAGGACGAGGAGACAGAGGGAGCCCTGGTCACAGATGGTCAGGATATCATTGGTGACCTTGACCAGGGCAGTTTCTGTGCTATGGGCAGCACGGAAACCTGACTGAAGGGGTTCAAAAAGAGAATGGGTGGAAAGGAAAGAGCGCAGTTGGGAGGCGACAACTCTTTCCAAGACCTTGGAGAGAAAGGGGAGGTTGGAGATGGGCCGGTAGCTTGATAGCTGCGACGCATCAAGGGAGGGTTTTTTCAGGGTGGGCGTGATGATGGCAGTTTTTAATGGAATGGGGACAGAGCCAGAGGAGAGGGACAGGTTGATGATGTCAGTGATATGTGGGGCAAGAAAGTGGAGCTGGGAGATAAGGAGTGGAGTGGGGATGGGGTCAAGGGAGCAGGTGGTTGGTTTTAGGGATAGGATGAGTTCAGTGACAGAGGGTGGGGAAACGGGTACGAAGGTGTGTAGGGGAGGATGGGTAGGAGTCGGAGTGTGGGAGGGAAGGGGTGGGTGGTGGGTGGAAGTTGGAGGGGAAGTGACCGCGGAGCGGATTCCCTTGATCTTGGATTCAAGGAAATCCAGCATCTCCTCGCAGTGAAGGTTGGAGGAGATGACCTGCGCGGGGTGGCGGGGGGGACGGAGGAGTCGGGTTGTGGTGGAAAACAGTAGCCTGGGGTTGTTCTTCGCCTCCAGGATTATCCTGGAGTAGAAGGACGACTTGGCCGAGGCTAGAGTGGAGCGGTAAATTTTGAGGAGGTCCAGCCAGATTTGTCGGTGGACCGTTAGGCCAGATTTGACACAGGTGCGTTCAGCAGCCCGCACCTGGCTTTTCAGTGAGCGGAGGTGGGTGGTGTACCAGGGGGAGGAGCGGGAGTAGGAGACAGTGCGGGAAGTGATGGGGGCAAGAGTATCGAGTGTGGAGGAGAGGGTATTGTGGAGGAGGGAGAGAGGAGAAGAGGGGTCAGTGAGGGTTGAAGGCCAGAGGGAGAGGAGTTCAGAGGACTCCAAGGCATCGGTTAGGGATTGTGGGGGTAACTTCTTCCAAGGGCGGTAGAAGATGGTGGTGGGTCTGGTGGAGGTGGGGAGGGGGGTGGAGGTGGTGAAGGAGATGAAGTAGTGGTCAGAGATGGCCTTGTCGGTAATAGTGACATCCGAGACACTGAGGCCCCGGGTGATCACCAAATCGAGTGGGTGGCCGTGACTGTGAGTGGGGGAGTTTATGTGTAAGGAGAGGTTGAGTGAGGAGAGCAGGGAAGAGAAGTCTGTGGAGATGGAGCAGGAGGGTGTGAAGTGTAGGTTAAAGTCGCCCAGGATGATGAGGCGATCGGAGCAGAGGCAAAGAGATGTGAGGAGTGTTGAAATGTCAGAGATGAAGGTGGGAGAGGTTTTAGGGGGCCGGTAGAGGAGGAGGATTTTAAGGGAGAGGAATGAGGGGTGGGAGAGGGTGAGGTGCTCAAAGGAGGGGAAAGAGCCAGTGGAGTAAGGGGATAGGGCAAGTGGTGTCCTTGAGATAAGGGCAACACCACCGCCACGGCGGTTGGGGCGGGGGATGTGGTGGGAGGTGTAGCCGGGTGGCGTGGCCTCCGTGAGGGGGAAGGTGTCGCCTGGGGTGAGCCACGTTTCTGTCAAGGCCATGATATCAACGTTCTCATCAAGGATGAGATCGTTGATGACCAGGGCCTTGTTGCAGAGGGAGCGGACATTTTGCAGTCCGATGTGGAGGGAGCGGTTGACAGAAGGGTGTGTGGGAGGGGAGGGGGTCCAGGTTGTGAGGCAGGGGTGGGGGGGATGGGGATGAGGGAGGAGAGGTTGACTCCCCGGGTCTGTGTCCGGGGTGGCTGGCGAGTGTGGTGGGGAATGGGGCAGTCGGTGTGGCTGCTGCTGGACAGCCAACGCCGAGTGCCGCGGTGAGCCCGGCGGAGGATTCCCAGGCTGGAGCAGAGGGAGGTTGTGGGAGGGTCAAGTGGGGATAGAAGACGAGAGGGACGGAGAGAGAGGAGGAGAGAGCGGGAGAGATGCAGAGGGGGGAGGGTTTGGGGGGAGAGAGGAGGGGGGCGGGAGGGAGGGGTGAGGGGGCTCGGGTCAAAGCGGCAGCCATAGTGCGCACGCGGGGACCGGGAGCGAGCGGTCAGGTGGATGGCATTATCCCGCAGATTGGGGCAGCGAACCCAACAGGACCATAGTGGGCTCTGATGTGAGCCCTGGGGGGGGCGCAGAGGTTTTTTTTTTTTTTTTTTTTTGCGCGCGCACTCACCTGAAAACTAATCTATGACGTCGCAGTTCCCCGCTCCGTTCCCTCCCCTCCCCCTCCTCCCTGGCTGAACTCGCTCCGGCGTCGAGTTTAAGTACCTGGGTCAGTAGGCCCAGGCTCCTCCCCGCGCTCTCCTGCCGCCGCTCCCCGACTATGCCCAAGTCCAGATCATTAATATATATTAGAAAGAGCAGTGGTCCCAATACCGATCCCTGGGGGACACCGCTGCACACCTCCTTCCATTGCGAGAAACACCCATTAACCACCACCCTCTGCATTCTGTCACTCAGCCAGTTCCTAATCCAAACGGCTACTGTCCCCTTAATACTGTGGGCCTCCAGTTTTTTTATTAACCTCTTATGCGGTACGGTGTGAAAAGCCTTTTTAAAATCCATGTAAATAATGTCCACCGCATTTCCCTCATCAGCCCTCGCAGTCACCTCTTCAAAAAATTCTATTAGATTTGTTAGGCAAGATTTGCCTTTAACAAATCCATGTTGGCTGTCTCTAATTACCTCGTGTTCCTCTAAGTAGAGATTTATTTTGTCCCGTATTACGGTCTCCAGTAGTTTTCCTATTACTGAAGTTAGGCTGACTGGCCTGTAATTTCCGGTCTTGTCTTTCTGCCCCTTTTTGTAGAGTGGGGTAACATTAGCTACTCTCCAGTCTCTTGGCACCACTCCTGTGTCCAATGACGATTGAAATATAATGGCCAAAGCCTCCGCTATTTGAACCCGTATCTCCCACAGCAAACGGGGGTGAAACCCATCTGGTCCTGGTGACTTATCAATTTTGAGCCCAGTCAATCTTTTCAGAACTTCCTCTCTGTCTATAGTAATCTGATCTATGTCCTCTACCCTGTCATCCAATACTGTGGCATTTGGGGCATTCGTTTCCGTTGTGAAGACAGATGCAAAGTACTTGTTTAGTACATCAGCCTCCACAACAAGATTGCCGTCATTGTCTTTGATTGGCCCCACCCTACCTTTAACTAACCTTTTTTCCTTTATGTGCTTATAAAATATTTTAGGATTCTCCTTTATGTTACCCGCTAACCTCTTCTCATGCGATCTTTCAGCCTGTCTTATCGCTCTTTTAAGATCACTCCTGCATTCTCTATAATGTGCTTTGCTATCCTCAGTGTCTTGTATCCGCCAATTGTCGTACGCCATCTTCTTCTTTTTCATCCTAGACAGAATATCCCTGGTCATCCAAGCGGGCTTGGTTCTCGCACATTTCCCTTTTGTGGGAATATATCTATTTAGACCCTGAGCTATCGTATCTTTGAAGATTTCCCATTGCTCATGAGTTGTTTTACCTGCCATTCTTACTTGCCAGTCCACCAACTCTAGGTTCCTCTTTAGCCCATCAAAATTAGCTCTTTTTCAGTCAAGCATTTTCACCCTTGACTGTACTTTGTCCCTGTTCGTGAGTAATCTAAATCTAATAATATTATGGTCACTGTTACCTAGATGCTCCCCTACCGAAACTTGTTCAACCTGACCTACTTCATTCCCTAGGACAAGATCCAGCAATGCTTCCTTCCTTGTAGGACTGGAGACATACTAGTCAAGAAAATTTTCCTGCACACTGTTGATGAATCTTTCTCCTGCCTTGCCCTCTTAACGCTGCTATTTTGCCAATCTATATTGGGATAATTGAAATCCCCCATTATGACAACTCTGTTCGCCCTACATCTGTCCGTGATCTGGTTGCAGATCTGCTCTTCTATCTCCTTCCCATAATCTGATGGTCAAGAGTAAACCCTTATCAGTGTAACCACTCCTTTCCTATTTCTGACCTCTAACCACGATTCTGTTGTCGGGCCCTCTAGAGTCTCGTCCCTTTCTACAGCTACAATTGTATCCTTAACTAATATTGCCAACCCTCCACCCTTTCTTCCTTCTCTATCCTTCCTGAACACATTATACCCTGGAATATTTATCTCCCATTCCTGTCCTGGCTTGAGCCGTGTGTCAGTTACTGCTACCACATCGTAACCCCCTACGGTCAGTTGAACCTGTAGCTCATCAACCTTATTCCCTAAGCTACGTGCATTTAGGTACATGCACTTGAGGAAATTGTCCACATGTACCTGCTCTATATTTCCCACTTGTCTTTTTCCTCTATTCCCTAATCTATTGTTTATCCTGGGATACCCATCCCCCTTGCCACTAGTTTGAATTGCTGCTTATCAGATGTTAAGATAAATATTCCTTGCATTTAATATCGTGTCTGTAACATTAAGAATGTCTCAAGGGGCTTCACAAAGTTTCTATAAAGTGTAGTGACAGAGTATTTTGTGGGCAATGCAAATGCAATTAAAATCCAATCCTTGCTCAGGGTCATTTGTTTTATTTTTGTGGTCGCTAATCATTGTATAACCTTTTTTTAGTTTACTCACAATATCACTGGTTTTGATGCCAGCACGATTTATTCAGATAGCTGCTCCAGCTGAATTGCCTGTGAACATGATATAACTGTGCCCACAGCACAATGGAGATATATTTGTTTAGCCCTGAACCCAGTGGATGGCAGTGCAGTGCCCTCTGCTATCTGTGCGTTAACCAAGGTTAGGGTGGTTGTGTGCTGGGCAGCACCTTGCTCTGATGAGAGAGTTCCTAGAGGGCAGCATTGCACTGAAACAGAAGACTGCAATAGCCTGCACGTCTGGAATTGCAAAGGGTGCCTTTCAGAGGCCTGCCAGGCTAACTTAGAAATGCTTTTGTTAAAGCTGAATAGAAGTAACATTGCATCTGTATTTTATGCACTGTGCAGAGAAAAAACGGATGAGGAAATAACATTCTGTAACCCTATGTGCTGTGAAGTATAGCATAATTTATACTGAAATGATTATCCTTATATTTGGTGTAGACACTTTTCATGTCATCAAAGGCATCTCACTTCAAAGGCATCTTCACAGGAGTTTATTGTGAAATGTGGTGTCTGTGTATTTATAGTTGAACATGGCAGCCAATTTGCCCACAAAAATATTCCTCAAACAGTCATGAGAGATACCAATTTTATTTTGGGGATTGTTAGCCATACTGGGAGAAACTCCCTTCTCTTTTGAATAGTGTCACTGGATCTTTAGCGTCCACCTGAACAGCAGACGGGACCTCAGTGTAACTTCTCATTCGAAGGACGGGCCCCTCCAGCGATGCATTCTGCTCTTCTGCATTAGGGTGTCAGCCTAGAGCATGGGGTGGCTTCATTTGATGCTTACCTGCAAATACTCAATCATTACACTGTACAACAACTACTGAAGGCATTTTGAGATGTGATAATGCGTGATATCAGATACAAGTGTTATTAAAAGCAGAAGCTCAAGGAAGCTTGCAGATGGTCATGGAAACAAATGCAGCAACTAGCACTTGTGTAGTGCCTTTCATGCAGAATAGATGCCTCAAAATGTTTAATGGATGTAGCTGAGAACTCGGAGCAGAAAAAGATTTAAGGACATTGCAACCATCTCATTGTGCAGTTTTTCCATTTGCACACATGCCCCCCCACCCACCCTGCCACACACACAGAGTCAACATACACTCACAAAGAGACACATGTACACTCTCGCACACACTTGCGCATGGACCCACACTCCTGCATGTGCACTCCTCTGGCATTTCTCCTGCAGAGAAAGTTAGCCCAAGCTCCTGCCCCTGTGTACAAAGCCAGCTCCAGCTCATGCCTTGTTTATTCCAATTGTCTTCTTGTATGACCAACATGCTGAACTGTGCAAAGGCTGGGAGGGATTTTCAGTCTTGGAAAGCAAATTCAGAGGCTGGCGGAGGAAATCAGTCCTCAAGTGCGTAATATGTTCCAGGGCTATTAAACGAGAAACTGGAAAGAATGCCCTGGTATTGACACTCAAATTCTGGAACACAACATTGTTTGCTGATGAAAGCTCTCTTTGCAACAGAGACTGATATTTCCAGTTAACTTTTTTTGTCAAAGCCTGGGAGAATTAAAGGAATCTCATACAGAGTGTTTCTGTGTGTCTGTTCTCACTGTACAGCCTTTATTGGAGATGACTCATAATGAAACCGTTCAGCAACTGTTTCAAAACTATCTTTTTATTTGCAAGACAAATCTAATAATTTATTTTGTTTCATTCAACACAAAGTGCATAAAAATATCTCTGACCTATAGAGTGTGATCGCTCTCTGAATTGTGGCATCTTTGTGCAGAGGACTCAATCAGCTCACTGCCTTCTTCACTGAACACAGCTATCCTATCCACAAAGCAAGGCCATAAGTCTCAGTGACTTAATTATTTACAAGTAAGAAAATACAAGGCTTCAAGCTAATTACTTTTTTTGTAAAAAAATGCAATTTTGAAATATACATTTTCCAGGATGAACAAACATTTCTTTATTGTGCCATCAACATGAAAATAAGTAATTGCCCCTTTTCTTTTTAACTATCAGGCAATGAAAAGTTTTTTCCTTTTCTCCCCCCTCCAAAGCCTTCTGCTCTTATGCAGGTGGTGGATCCATTAATAAATCCAAGGCAGAGTCAGGTTCCATTCACAATCTTAAGTTCCTTTCTTTCTGCTTTAGATGCTGTTTTGCTTGCCAGCATTCCCCACATCAAGAGGATGGACCAGGTATTTGTGGGTCGTACACCTGAGCAGGTGCCTGAAGTCACCCACCCTCCTTTTAGGCTTGCTGATGGTGCCTGCTCATTGTTTGCGGTGACAGCAGGACTGAAATAGGGTTCTCTTACTGTGCGCTGTCCAAATTCCAGCACCATGATACTTTTTGATTTCATTTGCTTTGATGTTCACATTCAAATGCCTCCACGGGCTTGCGCCACCATACCTCTTCGACTTCCTACCACCCCAGCCACTCTCTCTGCTCAGTGAACGCCAGTCTGTTTCATGTATTCCCCCCTTGTCCGCCCTACCATCGGTGGGTTAGCTTGCAGACATTCTACCTGCACTCCTTGGAACTGCATTCTGTTGTCCGCACCGCCTCACACCCTCCTGTTGCATCTTTAAAGCCCTCCTGAATCCCTTTTTGATCATGCTTTTGGTCATCTTCCAACCCAACTCTCCTCCACCCCTCACAGCTTGGGATTCCAGTTGGGTCTGTGAAGTTGCTTTGGAACATCCTCCCTCTGTGAAAGATGCTATAGAAGAGGACAATTGTTGCATTCTACCTTAATAGAAATGTGAAATGGCATTGCTCCATGTTTACTGCATCAAACAAGTCTCCTTTCCTGTGGAGGTGTTAATGAAGGTTTAGCACTTGGCTCTCAATTGTTACTCTAGCAGGTGTAGGCAACTGCATGTGTTCGCTCATAAGTGAATTAATTTGTCTCATGTGTCTCAATTGGTCTCTACAGCAGAAGTGAAAGAACGCAAAAAATGCAATATTGCCAAATTAGCATAAACTTGATTTTTTTCTTGATCAGAACAAAATCTACAAAACGATGCTTGAAAGATTATCATTTAGAAAACAAAAAACGAGGAATAAGAAAAGCCCATTTGACCAATCAAGCCCATTTGTTTCACTGACCGTACAATTTTAAGTCAGCCCCAGCCACACTGTCATCTGGATCAAAGTTTTGCACATCTATTGCTTGATCTCAAGTGTGATTGAAATATCTATATCCAGTTACCTCCTTTGCTGCTTTTCCTTTGTTGTCCACAAAATGCACAGTCACTTCACTTTGCGGTGTAACCTGTTGAGTTCTTTGAGACATGCTCCTGGTAGAGACCGTTATGAATTTCAAGAAGGAATTAGATGGACATATGAAAGTTAGAGGCTTGCAGGGATATGGAGATGGGGCAGGGCAGTGGGGTTGAAAGTGTAGCTTGCACTGCCTCTTGCACTGTAAATTTCTGGCATTCCTAATGTGAAAGCGCTTTGTTAAAAGCAAGAATTATTGTTCTTATGATTATTTTGTAGTTGCACGAGTGCCAGTCAGATTTCATGGCACGTTTAGAGAAATCCTTTTATAACGACTTCACCAAAATGCTACGGTTCATAATGGGAGTGTGACGCAAGCTCATGAATTAGGGTGGTTTACCCACGAGTGAGAGAACTGGACCCGGCACATTGAGGCTTCACAGCGTTTCCCTAGTCATGCTCCTCAGCCATGCAGTGAAAGATAGTGGTTACAAACGCAGCCACACATGCCTTCAAACGCAAACTTTTTATTGAATGAACTGATCAGTGTCGGTCTCATGTCAATGCAGGTGAAATGGAACTGCTCCTGCCCTCTGTTTGAATTTTCACTGACTTTTGGGGGTGGGTGGGGAGCACCGCTAATTATTCCACTGTTAAAATTTTCATGATCCAAGGCTTGCCTAAACCATTTTTAGAATGCAGAAAAATACCTGTTCATGCTGCTGAGAGATTTGATGGATAATATAAGGATTATTGTAGATGCCACTGAGTTTATAAAGAACTAGCTGTACCCGTTGCAACTACGCTTGCAACCAAAGGATCCAATATGCAATATAAATTGACACACAGGCAGATATTTCATCTTTATTTATACTCATCTGGGAGGACTCCTGTGGGAGGACTCATTTTGGCTGTGTTGTTCTTTGAGTGGTTAACTCATTTTGGCGTGCTGTTGCAGTCTTTTCAGGATTAAAGTGCAGCTGTGCTTTTCTTTGTTCTTCATTTTCATTTCACTTCAGTTTCTTTCTTTTGTCTAGGAATTTTACTTATCCTTGAAAGGTTTGATTTTCGCTTATGATGGTAAATATAAACGTGTAATTGATAATCACTGGGATGTCCTCCTGATGTGAAAGACGCTTTCAAAATGTAATTTTGTTGTTGTTACCTTGCTCGGCCACCAGGTGTAACTGTATGATGCCACAGCGCCACTTTGACTCGGCAGCCACCAGGTGTAAGTACAGTGAAAATGTAAAACTGAAATATATTTTAGGTGATAACTCTTGAACAATAGGAGATACCCAAAAACAAATATGGCCATGTCACTCCCAGGTGCAAGACCTTTCCGATGAGGTAAAATCATGTCCCTATGTCAGTCGGTTATTGAGATCCTTCTTGAAGTGGACACAGACAGACACACGTTGTCCATAAGGCCATAAGACGTAGGAGCAGGAGTAGGCCATTCGGCCTCTCGAGCCTGCCCCGCCATTTAATAAGATCATGGCTGATCTTCTAACCTAATTCCTTTTATCTGCCATATAATTTATCAGGCTAGATAGGGAAAAGCTGTTTCCGCTGGTAGGTGTGTCTGTGTCCCGTGGTCACAGTCTTAAGGTATCTACCAAAAGAAGCAGGGCAGGTTAGAAGAAATTTTTTCACTCAGCGAGTTGTTCGAATTTGGAATGATCTGCCTGAAAGGGTAGTGAAATCCGATTCGATAACAGCTTTTAAGAGAGAACTGGATAGGTATCTGGAGAAGACGGGTTTGCAGGGTTATGGGGAGAAAGCTGGTGAATGGGGTTAGTGGAAGTGACTTGCTCTGTCAAAGTGCCGGCACAGACTCGATGGGCCCAATGGCCTCCTTCTGTGCCATAACATTCTATGAAATTTATGAATAAAAATATCCCCATATCCCTTAATCCCTCTATCCTTTAGAAATCTATCAACCTTAGTTTTGAATATGTTCAAGGACTGAGCATTCTCAGCCTTCTGGGGAAGAGAATTCCACAAATTCACTACCCTCTGAGTGATGAAATGTTTCCTCAACTCAGTTCGAAAAGCTTGACCCTTAATCTTGAGACTATGACCCCTAGTTTTAGATTCTCCAACCAGGGGAAACAGTCTCATGGCATCTATCCAGTCAAGACCCTTTAGAATCTTATAGGTTGTCATTTTATTAGTACAGAAGATTAAGCCATATATATTTGGGGAATATTCTCATTTGTACTGTGCACCCAAAAGAGCAGAATGAATGAGTACAATCTGCTTATGGAAATCAGTTGTTGGGAAGTATGCATTATCTATCAAGTCAAATATGTTCAGTATATAACGATGGTGCCAGTAAATGGATAAATACTATTCTATCTCCTGTCAGGAGTGGGATCAGAGATGATCACAGCAGTGTCCTTACATTCTGAGTCATTTTAATACACAGAATGTTCAGAGTTTTCCCGTATCTTGAGTCTCCCTACAATTTTTCTCTTCTTTGAGAAGCTGGCTTTTGGTTTCACGGGTTCTGGCTGTTCTAAGCATCACCAATTGGCCATAACTCAGCTTGGAACTAGGCTGTCCCTGAAATCCCTCCATCTATAGCAGTGATTGGTAGCCTTTCTGGCTGGCCAACAAAATAATCCTAGAAATAACAGTAGAATACATTCATGCCAAGATGAATCAAGAAATATTCAATCAAGAAACATTTATTTTGTTGGCCAACAACGGTCAATGGTCACCACTGATCTATGCATTCAAAACCATCCTTTGACTGTGTTTTTGGACATCTACCACCCTCTCTGTCCTACCATATCCCACCCTGCTCAGGCCCCTACTGTGTCTCCATAAAGTGCTTTGAGATTTGTTTTCCTACATGAGCACTTTCCAGCAGATGGTCTCTGCCTTCATTTCTCTGGGTCTGGCCTCCTCCTTGTCCCCCGAGTCCTCCGCTCCAAGCTCAGCGGCCGTGCCTTCAGCCACTATGCCCCGAGGCTCTGGAATTCCCTTCCTCACTCCCTTCGCCTCGCCCTCTCTCTTCCTATTTTCAGATCTCGGTTAAAGACTTCTTTTCAACTGCGGTCACCTTCCTCCCCCTCCCCCTGGCTCAGCCCCGGGATCCATTACTGTGAAGCGCTCTGAGACCCCGTCCGGCGTGGAGGGCGCTATATAAATCCAAGTTGTTGTTGTTGATAGGTATTGAGCTGAAGAATTTTGACCAGTTTACAACCTCCTCCCTCCAAAAATAAAAATTTAGACGTACTGAGGCCAATTGCTGGCTTGTCTGAGATCGGCTAACTCAGCCCAGCTCAAGGGAATGACCTAGGACCTGACAAGGCTGTGTAACATTGCCTTAACTCCAGGTAGCAGCTGAGCCATCAGTGAGAATGTTTCAATTTGGTTACAGATCATTTACGTTGAGCGTAACTGTTATAATGACAATCAAAGTGAAATAAATTCAAGATTTTAATTGCATCGAGACATTTTTATGGTGCGTCTTTGAAACTAAATTTTAAACCATGGCTTTTGCTGAGAGTGTAAATGAGATGATAAAGGACTTTATTGTTTGACACTGATCTCATTAGTCCGAGTGATTGTCCTATTAATTATGCCTCAGTTGATGAGTTATGGAGGTATTCTTCCAAATGATTTTGCCACGAGGAGCCAAGTTGCTTGCTTTAATTTCACAAAATTTACATTGATCCTTGGTATTATTATAATGCTTGCATTTGATATAGTGCCTTTCATATCACATAAATGTCTCAATGCGCTTCACAGGTAAAGAGCAGTGCTTTGTAAGCAGAACATGGCAGCTAATTTGCTCACAGCAGTGTCCCCAAAAGAGCCATAACGCCAGGAAAACTCCCTTCTCTTTTTGAATAATGCCAGCAGATAGACAGGACCTTGGTTTGACGTCTCATTCGAAATACGGTACATACAGCAACACAGCACACCCCCAGCACTGCTTTGAAGTCTCAGCTTAGGTTAGAGGCTTTGAACCCTCAATAGTCTGACTCGGAGGTGAGACTGCTATAAAGTGAGTCAGGCTGATTTTGAAAACTATGTTTCACTTTGCCCCTTAGCCAGAATTTTTTTAAATGCTCATAATTTACTTCATTGGTCACTCAATCCACGATTGCTGTGCGCAATTGGTTGCTGCGTTTCTCCCCCCAAATATACAGTCAATTCACTTTACAGTATATTCTGTGAAGCACTTTGAGACGTCACGAAGACATGATGAGGCGCTACATCAAATGCAAGGATTATTATTTATTGGTCGCTGAAAAAGTCCAGGAGGTAAAGTGACACAAAAACAGCAAAATTTATTTTCTTTACTAAAGACAGACCTTGCATTCAGAATTCAAGCATTTCCCTTCCTCTATCTGTGAGCACTAATTTATTCTCACGGTAGCTCACATTACCCAGAGTTTCATAGAAGGTTAGTTTTGATAGAGATATGCTAGGAGATGCTGACACCTCCATGTCTTTTATCTGTATAGAATTTTGTTACATGAATGACTTAATCACCTCCATCACCCATTCCAACCACAATGAAAGATAACATTGTGGAAGAGTGGCATATTTCTGGAATGTTGTACTTTTCATAGGTGAGTGTCCGGTGATGATAACATAATAGTGATAATTGCATTTGATATAGTGCCTTATCACATGATCAAAACGTCTCAAAATGCTTCACAGGACTTGGTGTAATGTGTAGTGACTATATTTGTAAGCAACCTGTTTGCACACAGCAATTTGCTATAATCAGCCATGAAGTAAATGACCAATTTTATTTAGGGATTGTTGGCCAGGGCACCAGGAGAAATTCCCTTCTCTTTCCTCAGGTGGAAATCTTTAGTGTCCACCTCAACAGGCACAGACTTCGGTTTAATGTCTCATCCAAAATGACAAGCTGGCAATGGAGTGCAGTGCACAGCAGTGCCAGGCTAGACTGAGCTCAAATACCTGATGATCACAATCTTCTGACTCAGAGGAGAGAGTGCTGTCAACTGAACCAGGCTGATGCGTAATGTGACGTGATGGGGTGAGTTGAGCTCTCTTAAAAAGCGTGTACAAAGGCTCTGGTGCTGAAATTTGCCATGCACTTTCACTGAACTCCAGCTTGCCCTGAGCCCGGATGCACAGAATTGAACTCACTGAGATGCAATAATCTGACTAATCAGGTGATCTAATCGCATTGCCAAATAAGTGGAGATGTGGTTTGGCACCTTGAATCACCCTTGTGCATGAATGTATCTCATTCTATAACACCAAAATATAGATTGAAATCATTGCACACTACATTACAGTTGCATTTCTTTAACTTCCTGCCAGAACAGTTTTGTTCCAACGTATAATTTAATGTTATTTTCGCATTCTTTGGTGTTCAATGAGTCTGGACAATCACAACAACACGCTGCACAATGTCTATTTAAGGCTGGGTTTCTTTTGCACTATTTGTCTGAATCCTGTTTATGAAAAGCTGTCATGGTAGACAAAGATGCTGCCATACGTTGGTGCTCTGTCCACTAGGCCAAGAGGTGCTAGGACTCCTGTATGCCACACACAGCCTGTGAGTGAATGTGAGATTCTGCTAAGAAGGGATTCTCACTCCATTCTACCCCTCTCTACCTTAGAATCATAAAAGTATTTGCAACACAGAAACAGGCCATTTGGCCTATTGAATCTCTCCTAATGCTTGCTTTCAGCAGCTGTTCCACTCTACTCTTAATCCATTGCTATGTTCCCGTATACTCTCCAATGTTAGTTTTCTTCAATTATTTGCTCAATTCCTGTTTGGATGATGCTATGGACTCAACTTCATGGGATCAACTCGTGTCTGCTGACTTGGGTGATATTTATCAATGTAGCACAGACCAGGATTTGAACCTACTACTTTCTGGTCTGTGTGGCTCAGTCCTCATAACCTTCACCCATCAGCGTTTGGGAGGGCTCACTCTTCAAGCAGATTTATAAATCCAGCTCTCAGCTTCTAAATTAGAATTTGTTAAGCATAGACAAGTCGGGTGCAGTGTTGAGATATTAGTGCATCTGCCCACTTATAACATGGTTGCGGATATCGCAACATATTAAAACGGTGACACGGCTTTCTGTGGGACGTACAATATGAACAAATCCTCGTGGAATTAGAGCTATCAGCAGTTCTAGATGTAAGACTTGGAGACTCAGAATTTAAATGCTAATGCCACGTACTCAATTCAAGATGCCAAAAAATGTATTTGAGAAGATGGGAGAAAGTGTATTATAATCGGAGGCCTCGTATAATCTGGTTTGATGGATTTAAACTGACAGATGTAGGCCAACAAAATGAATACCAGGGCTTTAATGAGGTAAGTGTAGTTCTGCTGAAATCATATCTTTTGTACCATATTAAAATTTAGGTGCTTTCCATAATTGTCAAGACTTTAAAAAGAGCAGAGTACCATGTAAGGAGAGAGAAGAGTTAATACTTTACATACAGAATATTATGCATCCATCCTTCGATAAGACGCTAAACCGAGATCATGTCCACCTGTTCAGCTGGATGTTAAAAGATCCCAGGGCACTATTCATTAATTATTATTATTATTATTCATAAAGGAAAGGGAGTTTTTCCCGATATTCTGGCTGATAGTCCCCCAATACAATAGTTATTCACTTAATGGTAGTTTTGAGAACATTGCTGCATGCAAATTTGGCTGCCCGTTTGCCTATGAAATAGTCACTTCACTTTACTCTCCCTTTCTCTCCAAGGTCCTGGAAAGAGTTGTCGCCTCCCAACTGCGCTCTTTCCTTTCCACCCATTCACTCTTCGAACCCCTTCAGTGAGGTTTCCGTGCTGCCCATTGCACAGAAACTGCCCTGGTCAAGGTCACCAATGATATCCTGACCATCTGTGACCAGGGCTCCCTCTGCCTCCTCGTCCCCTTCGACCTATCGGCAGCATTCAATACGGTCGACCACACTATCCTACTCCACTGCTTGTCCTCCCACCTCAACCTTCAAGGCACTGTCCTTGAGTGGTTTAGGTCGTACCTTTCTCACCGTCTTCACTTTGTCTCCACAAATGGCTTCTCCTCCACCCCCCGCACTGTCTCATGTGGTGTCCCTCAGGGCTCTGTCCTCGGTCCCCTCCTCTTCACCCTCTATATGCTCCCCCTTGGTGACATCATCCGCAGACATGGAGTTAACTTCCACATGTATGCGGATGACACCCAACTCTACCTTTCCTCCTCTACTCTCAACTCCACGACCACCGATGTCCTGACAGCTGCCTGTCCGACATCGAGTCCTGGACGAGAGAGAACTTTCTTCAGCTCAACGTGCGAAAAACCGAGGCCCTCCTGATTGGCTCACGTCAGCGCCTCCGCACCTCAGGCGCTGACACCATCAGCATCCAAGGCTGCACTCTCCACCTCTCAAAGCCAGTCAGGAACCTCGGCGTTTTGTTCGACCCTGAGCTGTCCTTTCTCCCTCACATCCGCACCACAACTGGCACCGCCTTCCATCACCTCCGGAACATCGCCAGACTACGGCACTACCTCACCCCTCACGCTGCTGAAACCCTGGTCCACGCCTTTGTCACCTCAAGGCTGGACTATGGGAACTCTCTCCTCGCCGGCCTTCCCGCCACCTCCCTCCACAAGCTGCAGGTCATTCAGAACTCTGCAGCTCGTGTACTGTCCCGCACAAGACACCGCGACCACATCACTCCCACCCTCGCTCGCCTCCACTGGCTCCCCATCCCCCAGAGGATTGATTTCAAGATCCTCATCCTCACCTATAAGGCCATCCACGGCCTCGCTCCCTCCTACCTCTCCAACCTACTACCTACCTGCCCGTACCCTCCGTTCCTCTGGCTCCGGTCTGCTCCACGTCCCCCGCCCCAACCGCCCTACCATCGGTGGTCGGGCCTTCAGCCTCTCAGCCCCAGGCTCTGGAACTCCATCCCCCAGTGCCTTCGCCGCTTCCTCCCTTTCCTCCTTCAAGGCCGGTCTCAAAACCTTTCTCTTTGACCGTGCCTTCAGCTCCCCTCTCGACTCTCTTCCCCCTCCTCGCTCCCTCCCTTCCCTCCCCTCACCCTGACCATTTCCCCCTGCTCGGGTCATAACCCAACTGTGCAGCGCCTTTGGACGTCCTCCTGATGTGAAAGGCGCTTTATAAATGGAATCTTGTTGTTGTTGTTTACATTACATCCTTTGCAGCTTTTTGGGAAAGGAGTTATATCAAATGTAATGATAATTTGTGTAATATGATTTATTATTCGATCTATGCTACAGTTCTTACGGGAGGAGATGTGTAATAATAATCCTTGCATTTGATATAGCCTCTTATCACTTCTTTGAGACATCTCAAAGTGTTTTACAGAATATACTGTAAAATGAATGACTGTATATTTTGTGGGGGAAAAAAACAAGAGTGTGCCCTCATTCTCAGTGGAGGAGAGAAAAAAAAATGACAACTCTTGAGTGAATCCTCAGGAGATTGCAATGCATGTGTTTAATAAGCCTTACATCTGAGGGGCCTTTTACGATCCACAAATTTCCTGTTTAAAACCAGTGCAGACCCTCATTCTAATGAACGTAAGATTCACTCCACGTTTTTTAATTTGGGACTTTAGTTGCTGGTCTTCTTTACTGCACACTGAAGCCCGTTTACATCAGATTTTATGGGTTTTGAAGTCTGAAATAATACCTCTGCATATCTTTCATTCTGCCCTGTCTGGAAAACAACATCTGGTTATGAAATAAATTAATAGAGCTTTTACAAGCATTCAGTTCCCTACATTTTAAAGCAGTTTTTCTATGTTGTGGCAACATATGATATGTTCAATATTTCAGTTCAGACGCTCTCCCATTCTCTCTCCCATAAACTCTTCCCTTTTCTATCGCCCCTCCTCCAGTGAAACCTCTGATTTGCATTAAGATACAGTAAGTCCTGTGCAGCGATTTGAGACATCTTCCCACTGTGAAAGGAGTTATATCAAATGTAATAATTTGGGTATTATCTATGATTCAATATATAAAAAATAAGTTAATAAGACTTTTAGAAATATTTAGTACCTACCCTACATTTTAACATTACGTGTTGCCGCATGTAGAAAAATAACAATTGTTTGTAATCAGATGTTGTATTCCAGACATGGCCAAGTGGAAGATATACAAAGCTGTCATTTCAGAGTTCAAAACCCATTTGCAAAGGCACTGTGCTTAGGAAATGTACACAAGTGGGCCGAGACATCGAGTATTAGCAAGTTGTATGACCACGGAATGATCATGACTGAGGCAGGCCTACAATTGTGTGCTTTTCAGCAAAGAGACACTGGTTAGTCTGTCCTTTCCCGTTTCTCTAACCCACGGAGTATGAGAGCCATTAGCATTGTTAACAGCATTCCATCTGTAATGAGTCAGCTCAGCACTGATCTGGCACTGTGCTTAGCATAGCACTGGATGGCGTGTCTACCTGGTAGGCTATCGGAGCAGCAGAGGCCTATATTTTCACTGATTTGCACCGCCCTTGGAATGTGCTATGCACAGACAGTGCGCACTGTTTAACTTTGCACATAATTGATCGATAAGGGAAGGCGGATGTGCCATGGAAATAGTAAATCATTTCCCTGCATGTCTGAATACATTATCTGATTAATTGGTGATTACAGCTGTCAGCGGATTTATAAAATGATGTCCTTACTGTAAGATCAAAACTGCACCCAAGCTCCTGTTTTTTTTATTCTTGAAATACTTAAACCTTTGGGAGCTTAGAAGAAAGCGTCCTCACCAATACAAATCTAGAATGCAGGTTTCTCAAATGACCTAAGGAGTTAATATAGACCCAAAAGGTCTGAGATTGATTTTTCAGTCTTTGCAGAGTTAACTGAATCAGTGGTAAAGACGTTACACCTGGTCAGAATGATGAGTGGGGAAAATCAACAAATCAGCAAATCCTTGCTGAAAAGTTTTTGTGTGTGTGTGTGCATCGTATCGCAATCATTTCAAAAAGAGAATGCCAAGGCAGGAGAAGCATGTTTAGGTGTATGGGAGTGAATAGCAGGCAGATTTGCAGTATTTTGTTCCAATTCAATTAGCTCTTACAGGGGTCTGGATTCAATCCTAAGTCGCTTTCCAGTGTCAGGCAGAAGTTCAGCAATGTCAGGACTCCAGAGCAGTGACAATATGTTGTTACAATATGTTGTTGTCTGGTGCATGGAGCCCAGCCTTCGGAGCATTCAAAACTTTATTTATTTTGTCGATGAGGTTTACAGGTTAAAAATCTACAGGGCTAATTTAATTTTGACAGTTTGTAATAGAATGATTTCATACACCCAAGTTAGATGTGCAAGATAAGATCAGAATGGCAGATAACATAGAAGCAGGCGGGTTAATTTCTCCCTTCATTTTCAGAAAAAGGTTACTGTGATTTGGAACAGGTTATTTTGGAATGCCGTGCGATTTGCAGTGTTGGTGGTGGTGTGGGAGAATTAGTTGCAACGACACTCAGTGACTGACCAAGCAGTAACCAATCTATCTAATGGATTGATTGAGATGGCCATTAAATTAGTTCACTTGCGGAATCCAGGTTGGATGTTGATGGATGGGCCCTGGGCTGCTCAGAAATTGTCTGAAAGCATGTAGGACAAAAATTGAGGCCGATTAATAAGTATGTAAGTGTAGTGGTTGAATTAACTACTGTTATTAGAGTGGAAAGCAAAATTGATTAACAGTTTATGAGTGCCATTTAATATGGTGTAATCCATTCATAACAGGCTGCGAAATCTGGTGCTGCAGTATTTTGTGGAAGTATCTCTTCTCATTCAGACCTGTGCGCTTCTGCAGTTTAAGCTTGTGCAGGGATCAAACATTTAACTGAAGTTCGCATTTAATGGCGAGAGTTTTAAGCGGAAAATCATTCATTGCTGTTTATTGCTTGTGCAAGGTGGTACAATAACTGTCTGATACCCCCACTGATATAGCTTCGAGCTCAGCCCTATGTGGACTGTCAGTTGTAAAGGGCAACCTATCAGCCCAAGTGTGTATTAGTTTAACGCAGTACACTCGCCTGAACCCAACTCCCAGGATCTGGAGCGAGAGGACAAATTTTTCTTATCGATTCAAGTTGAAAAATTCACTCTTCATTTTCTGGTCTTCAAGCAAAGTTTTTGTCTGCCAATTCCATTTTTTTATATAAAGGAATCAAATGTCATCACCATGGCCTTGAGATTTAACTGAAAGAATCTTTGCCTCTCGGTGGGGGGATGGGGGGGGAATTAATTTTCTTCAAAATGTATGTGCGTTTTGAAATCAAAATGTAAGTTGTGTGACTTTGTGTTTCTGATCCTTCAATGTAGGCTGTTCCTATCCTTTTGAACTAGAGTTCGCCAGTGTTGGGGCTTGTTCCATGGTTAGGATAGTTTAACCTGATTCCAATATTACCGGTCCTGGCGTTAAGTGGAGAGGTGAAGTAAAGTAAAAATGAGAAATATTCAATCTCTTGGTGGGAATACAATCACAAACTATTTAGGTAGCTGTAATTATGTTAAATTTTCATAATTTTCATCTTCCATCCTATTCACATCTACAACTGAAACAGAGGTTTCTATCTTTCTAAATATCCCAAAATGCAGCAAATTCCACCTGGGCTTAGCTCTTAAGACCATTTTGTTTTGATGGTGTGCAATTGTGGAAAATTCTTAATTTTAAAGCCAGTTTTCTACAAGTTCTTAAAACGAGTCAAGGCAGAATTTAAGATTTTTTTTACAATTCTGCACATTCTTAAATTTTAAGACAAAATAGTCTGAATGGAATTTCAGGCCTAAAGCATCTTCCTGTGTGGCTCTGTGGACATTACCGGTTTTCTTGTTTTCATCCCTTCCCCAACCCTCTCCCCTCACATGTTTGTGACATTGGTTACTGGTGTTAGCTGCAATGTCTAGCAGACACTTAAAATAATGGAGCAAAAAAATCTGTTTTTGCTTTAAAAATCGGTGCGTATTTCCACAGCATAATCTATAATGCACCAAACACTCACCCTGTGACTAGACTGTGCTGTATTACTGTGACTGATGCTCATTAAAATACTACCCTTTGGGCATTGAACATAATCAAATAGCTTCTTTTTAAACGGCTCCTTTCTTGTATTTGTAACTCTGCAACTTCTGAATTTTACTGTATTTGATATCAATGTGACCTAAAAACCTTTAGCTTTGCAAAGTAATCTTTCCTTACAATTCGCCGCAACGACTTTATTCATTATGAAATTACTAAAATAAGTGTCGCTAAATGCAGATGAATAATTGGTTTATGCATTTGTTTGTTTTATTTTTCCTGGTCTTTTCACTATATCTTTAAGGGACAATGAAGTACATTTGGACAATCACACTTTGTGCAACATGGGATCAATCATAGTAGAAAATGACCCTAATTTCTAGACCTTTTTTGTTTTTAGAAAAATTCTTGTTTGTGAGCTGAAGGATCGGTGGCTGAAGACTGATGGAAGCAGCTGTGCTTATTACACTGCTGTGATAAATGATCTCTAGCTATGGAGCTTCTGCAGATATTTTCAGTGTGGCCTTAATATGCTGGCCAATTGCATTTTCACTTGGGCTGTAAATCTATTTAATAAAGTACACAGACCAAATACAATAGTCTAAGAAATTGGTTTGTTCTTACAAATTCCAAGCTGTAAATGCAGGAACTTTAATAAGTTTAGATAGTAATTCACTGCTTATTTTTTTCATCTCGGAACGAGAAGCAGAACTGAGTTATACTAGCCGTGGCTGTTTTTCTTGCAATATTTGGCATTTGGATTTTTTCTGGACACAATTTTTGCATGCATTTCAATACAAATGCACAGTAGCTACACTTGACTAAAATCATGTGAAGTTCTTTGAGATGACTCAATGGCTGGTGAAGTGCATATTGTTCTTTCACCTCTGGAATCTGGTCTGAATCCAAGTTCAGTTCAAACTGTTGGAATTGATGCCTCCTTCCCCTGCTGTCTCTCAGCCCTCAGGTTGGGCAGCACCTAGTTCCCATGGGATCACTTATCCATATCTGTAAAGCTATTCCCAAATGCTGTAAATTAGTTCTCTTAGTGGATGAATGAATTGCCTTGTGGTGCTGAGCGATATACACCTGACTCTGTGCTAAGTGGGCAGGGATAAAGATGCAACAATTATGCTCTACAGTCAAAGACTGGGCCAGATTTCCTGTTGATGATCACTTTGTGTGGGGGTGGGGGTGTGTGTGTGTGCAAGTCAGGTGAGGGTAAGTTTGGGCAGCTGCTTCACAGGTGAATAGTGTGATGAGCTGTCTGGGGGCGCACGCACACATGGGATCTGAACGTTGCCAGTATAAGAATCAATATTTGCAATAGATGAAGTGAGAACTGCCTAATAAAACAGAGAGCAGCTAGTGTGGGAAGTGGAAGCAGACACTGAGTTGCTCTGTTGGGGGAGGAAGAGATTGTTGTTGAGGATTGTTGAAGGTGGGCCTCAGAGCTGAGCCAAGGGGAGAAGTTTCAAATTCCAAGAACTTCTTTGCTTCCTGAGCACGGGAATTCATTAAAACTGTCTTATTAAAATCTGAAGCCATAAGATTGTAGAGTATGAACGTGTTTTGAAAGTGAATGGGTGCTTAAAGGGTTAACACATTCAAGAAGAGTAACTGAAAGTGGACATTTTAAAATTTCATTCTTGAGTTACCTTGTACCTGGAATATGTTTGCCCCAAGTCGTTTTCCACCTGGGCGCGGCTGTACGTTCAAAGCAAATGCAGGATGGTGGTGTGGACAGAATGAAGGAACCTGCTTGTGTTCTCCAGGATTGGCTTTGCACAGTTCAAGCATTCAACATGGACTCCATCTGTGGACATACTGTTTACTCCTCCCTAGAACCCGCCTAACTGTACCTTGCAATTGTATTGAGTGTAGCTGTGCAATGCATTGATCTTGTGTTAGTGCTTGGAGATTTGTGCCTTCCCTCTGATACCATAGAATCTCCTCCACGGTGTAAGTGGAATAAGCTTGAGGGTACCAGAATCTTAGAATAGTGTAGAACCGACCACTTCAAGTTTATTTGGATGGTAATATTGCCTTCATTGTATCGCTGACATGACTTGTTGTCAGCAATCCTTACCCCTGGCTTCCAATATAATAATAATCCTTACATTTGATATAGCACCTTATCCCATCACTGAGGCATCTCAGAAGCTTCATAGGAGTTACTGTAAAGTGTAGTGACTGTGTTTTGTAGGCGAACGTGGGAGTCAATTTACACACAGCAATGCCTCACAAACAGCCATGAAATGAATGACCAATTTTTAAGTGGAGGATTGTTGGCATGGACACCAAGAGAAAATCCCTTCACTTCTCTTCTGCAGTGCTCCAATAGTCAGACAAACCTCTGTGTCCGAAACCTCAGCATGGGAATTGAACCCACAACATATAAACTCTGAGGGAAGCATGCTACCATTCTTCTCTTTCTTTCTGCTCGCCCCCACCACCCATCTAAAGCTTCCTTGACCAATCTTTCGCCTACAAAATATACAGTCAATTCGCTTTCCAGTATAGACGTGATAAGAGGCTATATCAAATGCAAGGATTATTATTTAAAGGCTGGACAGGCAGCATGTGCTTATTCTGATTGATGGTTCCCTATAGTTAATCACTAGGTTTGGTAGCAATATGGTAGAGGCTATTCTGCCCTGTGGTGTCTGTGGATCCTCCCCCAAACACTCTGGTGATCTCAGGAACTGGTGTGTGAGAAGATGCCAGCTCTCACCATGTTCTGCCATTCGATGATGGTGTGATTGCTGCATTGACTCACTGCTCCGAGCAGTTAAGGTTACACGGTTAAGTTAAGAGTTGTTAATCGAGGAGATGTCACGTTAGGCCCTAAAATCTAAGAGCTTTGCTTTCTCCCCTTCGAATTTTCAGCTTCCATTTATGATCCATTGTAACTAGAATTAGTAACCGGTTACCACACATTGAGCTTTTTGTGTTCACAGTTAGTAGGCCTGAATATAATAATTGCACCAAACCAACAGACAGACATTTAATTTTAAGGTTATAGTAAAAGCATAATTTGAAAAATTTGTTCATGGCCATATTTTATAGGAGTCTTCATTGCAGCCTTATTACTGTGCTGATGTCATTGGAGGCTATCTGAAGCCGACATGGGCTTGTCTGACGGTGCTCAGCTGCTTTCTGTCTTGTCTTGTTAACTCGATATTAGATGTTAGTTTGTTCAATTTGCAGAAGAATGCTGTACTTTTTGATAACAGAAAGATCAGTAACAGTGGAATTGGTGATGTTAGGATGTATTTAGTCTTAGAAAGCAACGTTTTTTAAAAAAAATTTACAAATAAAATTCCGCAGGCTTATATTTGAAGATGTGTGGGTTTCAAATGACTTCACTATTTTCAGTGTGGGTAAGAGTGTTTACAGTGTTGTAAGCCTGTGATAAAGGGATGAATATGTCCAGTGCAAAAAATACTTGTTTCATTACAAACTCTTTTCTGCTCTCAATCTGCAACCGTTGGTTCACTGAAGGTTCAATCTCCTGGTGAAACAGTTTCTATTTTATACTGTGAAGTGCATTGGCTCTGCAGGACTCTGTCTGCTTCATGCCCTGCTGCCCTGTTACATCAAGCAGCTGCTGAACAAAGTGAAAATAAAAGCCATCAAATCAGATCGGAACGTGATTACATAAGGTTTTCTATAAAAAGATTTTTGGTATATTTTCTGCAGAGAAAACAATTTCCTTATTTGGTAAAGATAGCAATACAAGCAGTGAATTCTGCTTATGGTAAATTATATATCATGTAAATATCTGTACTTAGGGTGAGACGTTAAACCGAGCTCCCATCTGTCTGTTCATCTCTAACATGGGACATTAAAGATCCCAATGGTACTATTCGAAAAGAGAAGGAGTTTCCCAGTGTCCTGGCCAACAATGTCACCCCAAGTAAAACTTGGTCATTCATTCCATGGCTATTTGTGGAACATTGCACTGGGCAACTGGCTGGCCCAATTTGTCCACAAAATACATAGTCACCTTTGATAAGGTGCTACATCAAATAATCAAGGATTATTATTATTTACAGTATATCCTGTGAAGTGCTTTGGGATATATCAATGACGTGATAAGATGCTGTATTGAATGCAAGGATTATTATTAATAATAAATTATTAAAACATATTAAAGTGTATTTAGCGTGGGAAATCAGCACTGGTTGTTAGGCGTTCACAGTCTTTGAGTCAACCTGTTCATGTTGGGTGGGTTAGGTGGTTGGCATTCTAATGGCATTGCACCGTATTTCTCTCTGTAGCTTGCTTTTCCCCTTTTTTCCCCCCTCCTCCATTCCTGCCTGTTGCAGCGCATCTGGGTGTTGCTTTGATGCTATGTCTCATCAAAGCTGTGTATCAGTGCCTCAATCTCCACAGGATCAGACTGCTTTCACTTCATATTTAATCTATGTAAATAGGTCCAGGAACACAAACCAACCACAATCCAAGCAGGAAACCTAATGACTAGTGATGCATTTCACATTTTAATTACGACGAGCCAAGTTTTATTTCAATGTCAATTCATGGATACCAAATAGCTTTGACTATATAAATCCTCTTAAATTTAAAGCTGACTACAGCAAAACAAGCATCATTTCTTAGTTCAGATTTCATAATGAAATAGATTTTTTTTCTGGAGGACTGTATTGGTTGCATTACATCTCCTATAAATTGCTGAATCTCCTATTTGTTGCTGGGACTTGCTTATTCAATTTGTTCTTTGAATTCAGCCATCAACGCCAAGTCAGTCAGGTTTTTGAGGGGATTCTGTTAGTGTGAGTTTATTTGTGTTGAGTGCAGTCTTTATAAAATGTGTTCTTGAGTCCAGTATGCGATTTTTGGGCCTTAGTTAGCACAAGGGAATATCTCTGAGGATCTTCTCATTGATGAATGAGACAAAGTTTTTGTGCTACCTTGTTTAGGTTCTAACATTACAATTTTGTTTGACACATTTGAGGAATTGGGTATCATTGTCTCCACACATTATCAGATTGTTGGCCAACTACGCAATCCCAACAGGTTAAAAGCCACGATTAAGATCACGGAAGAAGGTCGCTGTAAGTGATTGCCTATTGCCACACACTGCCACAGACCCGCAAGAAATAATTGATAGAATTTTCAACCTCAGCTAAAGCGATAGGCCCATCATTAGTACTAGGAAGACCAAACCAATGTTACAGCCAGCTGCAGACCATTATCATCTGTGAGCCTTGACACTTAGGCTATTGGATCTCCTTGGGGTTTGCAGGAGGCTGTCATCACTCGGGGTCCATAAACTTGCACCTTCGATAAGATCCTTTGGATAGTGGAACACTGGTGGATTTTGTGTCCCTCTTTACCTAAGTGCACCCAGGTCAGTTACAGTATCCTTAGTGCTGCTCCAGCTAAGATAAGCTAACCCTAACTCATCATTTACTGTGTGTCAAACCTGAGACATGGCTGACCAGTTTAGCTCAGTCATTCACGAAGCTACTGGAGAGTGGAATTGTATTTGCTGGAGGTAAAGGCAATAAAACTAAGCCACAATAGTATAGAAAAGGCAGCTTTGCCTTCCAGGATTAGCTGAGTTGGTGAAGGATTAGCTGATGCACACTATGATTTTTGAATGTGAATAAGCAGAAATAATTTTCAAAGTTACTTGAATCCTTGTAGCAATCAAACTGAAGTTATAAATTGGATTGTTTGTCAAGTAACAAAGAACAAGCATAATTATTAGCAATCTAACAATGCCTCTTATTCCTAGATGCAAGAGGAGACATATAATAATAATCCTTGCATTTGAGGTAGCACCTTATCACATCTACAAGACGACTCAAAGCACGTCACAGAATATACTGTAAAGTGAATTGACTGCACATTTTGTGGGACTTATTATATGATGAATGATTCTTCTGTTGCCTCTCATCTCCAATCCCTTTTGCTGCTGGAACCTTTCTTGGTATCAGCTCATCTATACCTTGGCCATTGCTCCTCTGCACAGCCTTTCCCAAGCTACAAATGTGCTGTGCTATAGGCTCTTACTCTTCCGTGCTTCCTCATTTTGTTGATATTGAAACTTGCTGCACTGTCTCCCAAATAAATTTAATTCATTCTTTCCCTGCATCTCAAGACCCAAAACCTCTACAAATGTGGCATAAACCTTGCCACTAATTCTTTCAACCATGATAGTGGTGCCCTCACTTTGAACCTTGGCCTTTCACCTTGGTTTCTCAGTTCAAGAAATAAAAGAACATCTGTGAACAGCCAAGTTTCCCCCCAGGGACAGGAACCCTGCTGCGTTTGATGTTTGCTAATGATCTTCGCAAGTGTTACCAATATCGCGAGGTTGCAAATGATGACTTGCCTGAGAAAGCAGGATGCTCGGAGGAGAGGAATGTTCAAAGAAATTGACAAGCAGTATCAATTTAGCAACTAGGTGAGTAAATGGCAAATTTGGGTAATGGTGTTGATGCTACAAATAGCAAGTGTGATCAAACAGCGAGTGTCATTTCCTTCAGTAAGGCAAGGAAGTGAGAGAATTTGGTGCTTTCCAATTGACCAAGTGTTGAAAGCGCTGTGTTCTCCAGGAAGAGCCACAAAGTTTAAAGATCTTTGGAGTGCAATAGGAACTGCAAATGGTCTTTTTCTCAAGTATTAGTGCCAAGGTGTAATGAATTTGAAAAAAACAGAATAAATCATAGTGTGAATGGTACGACTCTGTGACACAAGTACTGTTTCTTACACTGAGCATTAGAAACAGAGGTCACGGCCTGCGATTGAGCCGGGAGTTGGGGGATAAATTCAGAACAAATCTGCGAAATCACTGCTTCAGTGAGCAAGTAGTAAACGTGTGGAACAGGTTTGGTGGAAGCAGAAAGTGGCAATTCTTTCAAAAATAAATTATATAGATTTCTGTTAGGAAATAATATCTCAGTATACAGTGTATAGTTTGGGACATGAACATGTACATGCAACTGCAAGGATGGTGAAAGATGAACTGGATGGACCTTAGTCTTCTTTCGCCTAGCAACTTCGTATATTCTTAAGAACCCAGTTGTTAGTCAATTGGTGGATCACTTTTCCGGGGGTGATAATTTCTATTAAAAAAAATAAGTTGATCACTCAATCCACGGCTGTTTGTGGGACACTGTTGTGCGCAATTGACTGCTGCGTTTCACCCACAAAATATACCATCAATTCACTTTATAGTATATTCTATGAAGCACTTTGAGACGTCTTGAAGACGTGATAAGGCACTATATCAAATGCAAGGATTATTATTCTAAAAGGTGCTCCAGGACACAAAATGCATTCGTGGAGGGAGACCGTGTGTACGTTACTTCCACTTAGTTGAGCTAACATGGCCTTGGAGCAGAGTTCTCACAGATCATCTGGACACGTAGAAGTGTCTCTCTGTAAATTATTTGAGACCAACATTGTGTCCATTTCTGATCATTGTACCTTTGAAAAGACTCGAATATAGTGCGAATAAGGGGCAATAATAGGGGTGTGAAACATAAAGAACCATGAAAAGATGACAGAAGGATTTATTTGCATTAGAAATTACATTGAAGCACTCAGATCTAATATATTTCATCTTGTTAAAGGAACTTGTTGCTCAATAGAAGGTGAGAACTTGTCACAATTCTACATAAGACCATAGGCAGAGCAACTGCTTTCCTTATTGTTATTAATTTAATGGAATATATTGCATCTGCTTGCAGTGATTGGGGTCTTTGATATACAGACACATGAAAGTTTCACTGGTTAAATTGGAACTAATGGGTGAGGGCTTGATGCAAGAGAGCTATGAGAATAGTCTACATATTCTCTGCTACCCTGTTAACCCTGCAGGTGAAATATCTAATGGTTAGCTTGTTCCTTGCTGGATTACAGCAAGAAGTTGCCAGACAGTGCTGACGATGGCTAGCTATGTAATTGTAGCTGGTTAAGCTCCGTTAGCGCCCCATTGTACACTCTTGAGGACTTGGCTCTGGCCAACCTGCACCTAATATTCTCTGAATTTAGGCAAGTAAGGTGTGTCCTTCTAGGGAAAGAGAGTGCACTCCATTCCAAATGCAGAGAAATTTCAATGTGTAGGTGACATACAATTGTGGAATTCTGCCTGGGTTGGATAATCTTAAGCATGGTAAGGGGTTCCGCATGTGTCAAGACACCTGTTGACAAGAAATATTCTACTTGGCTCTTGAAATGGGCCTTTTCTTTGTGTCCCATGTTCTAAAATCTACAAAAAATGAGATAAATATTGCATATTAATTAATAAAGGGCAATATGTATGGATATGTTTTGAGAAAAGATAAAATACAAATCTTCTTAACTTGCACCTTATAACAACAGCCACCTGAGAGGCTTGGCAACTGTACAGACTTTTTCCATTTATGTTATTTGTACAAAAATCTTTTTTAATCTATACTCTGCACCAGCTGCTAGCCAACCCCACACTGTATTGATTGCTTTCTTAGCTCCTACCTCCCTCTATTAAAACTGTTTTAAAATTCATAAACGGCTGTTCCTCAAGACTAGTTTCCTTGCCCTCTGCCCAATCTTCCGATTCTTTAACTCAATAATTATTCCACCTCCATTCCTGCACCAGCCATCAATCAGCCATTTCCAACATTCACTGCCTGAGAGTTCATCCAGCACTCAGCCCGCAAACAGTCCAGCTTCCCTCATTCCCTGCACGCCCACAGCAATAATGATACTCAGGCTTAGTCCTTATTATTCTTAATTCTGTTATCGTATAGGCTTATGCGATTGTGATTACACCTATTCAAATTGTTTTTGGGTTGCATTATATTGCCTGTCAGATCCATGCATTACTCCCACTTACAATGCAGTACAATTTCCATTTATACAGTGCCTTTCACATCGGGAGGATGTCTCAAAGTGCTTGCTTGCTTGCGGGACTGGAGCATATGTGCCTGGGAAAAATATGCTGCGTCTATTACAAGATCAATTGCAATTTCCAGCAGGAAAGTAATTTCAAATGGGAAAGCTGGATTTTTTTTATTTCCCCTCCTCCCCACCTTAGTCATGTTACTGCAGTAATTTCACCACCAACCTGACTGACCAATACATTTATTGCTGCTGTAAACTTGGCACCTCAGCCCAAATCTGCCAGGTATTGTCATATGGTTCAGAGCCTAATTGAGCAGTGCATTTTCCCACTGAGCCATGGGGTATGTTTAACCAGCAGTTTAAACAGGGAAGCAAGATGCAATCATACTGCCTAATGAATATAACAAGTTTGTGCAGTTGATAAGCCATGAATGCTTACTCAATGAGTAACACCCCCCCACCTCAAATTTGGATGGGGAATGTTGAACACCCCATTAAGCAAGTGTTGATGGATTATTCTACCCTTCTTCCCAAAAACTGATGTTAGACTTGTTTTACATAATCCTTTTTTCTGCGTTTTCTGAGCATTAAAATGTTAATGAAGTGTTGAAGTGAATTCACTACATTCTGAAAATTATCCTGACCAAAAATGACATCTTAGTGCTTAAGACACTCTCTTCGAAGATTAGATGTTAAGCTATCCGTTCCCTTATTGCAGGAAAAAATAGTTGATGCTCTCACCAGTGGCGACCACCTGATGCCTTTAGCACACAGATTTGCTTCGTCAGCAAACATTATCTAATTGTGGTTCACAGGTTGCCAAGCAAGTTTCTCTTTCTCTGCTCCTGTTTTGGTTCGTTTGTAGTAGCACACACCAGCCCTTGTAATATTAAATAATAATCATCCTTGCATTTGATATAGGGTTTATCATGTGTTCAAGATATTTCAAAACAGCAACTAGCAAATTCTTATCTTATAAAGTGCTTCGCACAATATACTGTAGAGTGAATTCACTGAATATTTTGTGGGCAAAATATTGTCTGGGAGATCAGCACATCCCCAGGCCTCTGTTTGTGAACCAAACTCCCAAGGAGATGTTCAAGAGTATCCCTAATTGGCTCCCAATCCAGACTTTAGCAATTATATCCTCCCCTTTGCAGGAAGAGAGAGATTTAAAAAAAACGACCTGAGATTGTACAACATCGAATTGCTTTGAAGCAGTGTAGTACAGCGTTGTTGTAGATAAATTAGCAAGACTATTTTTGACATTGTATGTTACGGTGCTTCAAAGAATGCTTTGCCAAGAAGATGGAATGGGAACTGTGCACTGGTAGGAGCCACATCTAGTAGTTTACATAAAGCAACATTGAATGAGACCTTAAATATGAAGCATCCTAAGTCCAGTTCACATATTATTTTTCTGATTTGTGATCAATGCAAACATCTAATTATTTGCCCCCCTCCCCACCCCCCCCCACACACACACAAACAATGTGTCACATTAACAAAGGGATGGTTGGCTTATTGTAGATCCAGCAATCTTTTATTACAATTGAAGCATGTTTTGATACACTTAGAGCTTCCTGATCAGACTCACAGCATTGCATCACCTGAAGCCTAGAAGCTTTCAAAGGAGGAAATGCATATTTCATTGAACTTAACTGACACAATGCCGAATGGTTAACTTACTTCAACATCGCACCTGATTTTGTTTTCAGCAAAATAGAACTCGATGAAAACCTGAGCTTTTTGACCTTTTTTTAAATTCAAAACATTCCAAATAGTGAAGGAAACAGGAGAAGCAATGGGTGGTGCATAGGCTGAGGAATGTAGGATGTCTCCAGTGGATAATCAGGTTTATAATAATAATAATCCTTGTATTTGATTGCATAGGTCAAGGCTGAGGAGTGTAGGATGGCTCCAGTGATTAGAGTTTATAATAATAATTGTTGTATTTAATGCAGTGCCTTTCACATCAGAAGGATGTCTAAAAGTGCTTCACAGGATTTATGGTAAAGTGTAGTGGCTGTACTTTTGCAGGTGAGTGTGGTAGACAGCTTGCATCATAAAACAAATTTTAGTTAGGGGATTGTTGGCCTGGACACCAGGAGAGACTCCCTTTTCTTTTAGAATAGTGCACCGGAAGTTGTGATACGTCACCAATTATTTCCCATTCATCTTACTATAATTTATGGGTTTTGCACAACTTCCATTCGGCACAGTCTGCTAGACATCCCGTGACAGCCCTGAATCCCTTCATGCGAGGACTCTGCAGCGCAGACTGGCAGACATTTCTAGTTGAGTTAGTGGTGTCCTCAGGTTTCCTTTTATCGTATACCTCACCAGGCAGTCCCATTTCCTCATCCTATTACTTCATGATTTGGTTGCATTTGTTAGAGTAACCACTAAAAACTGAACTTAAAATCAAGGTGTTTAAACTGTTTGATAGTGGGCCACTTAGTCACTTATCTTTGGGCTCAATAGTCCTAAAGCAATTGCAAGTAAAAAGATGAACTCAAGGAAGCCTTCACTGAAGATGTAATCAATTATTTATACCAAATAAAGAAGAATCTTCAATTATTTAAAGCTGAAGAAATAAATTGGTTGGCTGCTCCTTATTTTTAGTATACATAACAGAAAGAAAAGGTTTTATGAAATCAACATCAGAGTTAAATTGGCACTGCTAACCATGGCACCATTGCATAATGCCACTATATAACAATTGGGGTGAATACATATTGGGACCTAGTTTCTGTACTACGATGACTTAGCAGGATTTGAACACACGTTTTGCATGATAGATTTTCATGCATATGATTACTGCTGGTTACAAATGGTAAGAGGTGATCACAGTGAACCAGATGATTTAGGTGTGTCAGGACACACAGATGGTGAAGGACTCTCGCATCAATCACATTCATTTGTGGTGGCAGCATATGGATGACCAGTAGCTAATTACTGAATAGCTCTTTTGCGTCCAGTATTTCATTTATCTAATTGAAGAACAGCTGGAGTGAGCAGTATTATCGATAAGCCTTTAAAGTGCAGATCAATAACAGGAGAAACCTGCTTGTTTCATTTGGTGCATTTTAACAAGTGTATCTAAACAAACAATTACAATATTGTTTCTTCTCTTTTTTATTTTCTTCATCCCTCTTTCTTTCTCTCCCCTTCCCCCTCATTTTTTTCTCTCCCCTCTCCCTTTCCTCTCTTGAAAGTTGCGACTCCTGCTTGAAAAAGGTGTTCACAGGCATTGACAGTCTTCTGATCCCTCACTGACGCATGTAGAGTTTCTTTGTGGGAGCCTTGGACAGCGAACATCCGTTCGACCACAGCAGAGCTTGACCACACATCAGACGTCTGGGAACCATTCCTCGCAAGGGTCAATGGATAGATATAGAGTAGGATCCAACCACAGTACCTCGACCACTACCTTTGGGTTTCCGAAACATGGTCACTCAGCACAGACCAGGGATTGACTCTGACACCAATATGTCTGGCACAATTTATATAGAAAGACTGATTTTTTTCTTGTTTGTAGAGGGGAATTATCTAATGCTTTTCTTCAGCTCACTGCCAATTGATGTAGCACACTGTGGTAGACTGGAGAGAAAGGCACAATTTTGCAATTGAAAATGTTAGGTGAGAACAACAGCTCGATACAGAATCTAAAAAACTCTTACCAAACAGCGTTCTGGTATGATCCTTCCTTGAAATTGAAATGTACTCTCTCCAAAAATAAGCAAAATATGAATCCTTGCATTTGTTATGGCTCCTTTAAACTATTAAATGTCTCATAGTGCTTCACGGGAAATTGCTGTAAAGTGTAGTGACTGTTTAGTTATCACAGCCATTTTATGTAAAGAAAAATCCCACAAAAAAAACAAAGCGAATGACCAATTTATATAGACAGCAGATGCCAAATTGACCTATTTGTAGAATTTCCGCTATTATTCTAGCATTCACAATTTATTTTTATGACTTTAGGGACTGTATGACTGTTTTTCTCAAGCTATTATTACTGACTTTTTAAAATATTTAACAGTGGGAATTGATCTCCTACTCAGACGTTTACAAAGCTTAAAGGCACCAGTTTCCTATTTTATACTGGGAAGAAAAGTGTTGTCTCGGGACAATGGCTGTAACTATTTGTTTATGCTTTCAAACATTAAACCACATTGATAATTATGTAATTTTGTAAGGATCGATTCTATTCACCCTCCTTGCTGGATTTCCTTACAGTTTGTAGTTTGGAGTCTTATCACCACTAAAATCTCCAAGTCAGGCTCTTAAGTGTATAAATTTTGCCTACTACTGAGCAGGACATTGCCCACAGTGATTCATCTCCGCAAAGAAATTCAATAGGTTGAAATTTCCAGTTATTAAAATGTTATCTCCCTTATCCACCTTTGTTTTGATTCTTAATAAAAAAAGTGTTTCCTTTTTATTGCAGCGTTCACATTATTGTGCCGTTTCATTTTGCCTAGTTTGACCTTGCTTTCTGCAGAAACAAATAATTAATAATAATAATAATATCCTTACATTTGATATAGTGTCTTTTGTGACAGGTGGTGTCTCAAAGCACCTCACAGGATACACTCTAGAGTGGACTGACTGTGTTGGGAAGGTGCATTGCTCCCAGTTGCGCTCGTTGTCTTGTAGATTGGGATTGTTGAGCTGCCGTAAATGAAAGTCAGTAAATCGTAGAGCTACATTTTGGGGCTGTATCTCTTACGTATTCATTCTGGCTCCTTTGGAAATTTTGGAGCAGGTTAATTCATAAGAATTGAATCTGGCTTCTCAACCATAATTCTTTCTGACACCCTGGTCTGGCTTCTGTTATTATATATCATGATACAATCTAATGGTTCATCGTTTCTCGTGATTATAGGTTAGTTGCAGGATGGAAACTGATAAGATCATGAACCGATTTCATGTTTATGATCTCTGAGATGAAAAGATAATCCTGACAAATGTTTTAATTCCACTTCATGGAGTTCAACATGAGGCGATTTCTTTCTAATGGGATTCCTCAATAAGGAATCCAAGTGGTAACTCCTACATTATGTTGACCCATGGGAACTCTACTTAAAGTAGAGTTCGTTCTCTCGTGTTGGAGAGAAATTTTTGTGGGTTGCGTGATGTACTTCTGGTTTCCTTGAAATCTAAATGATCCTCATATGTAGTTCTTGGACGTTTTAAATTGCATTTATTCTAGTAATAACAATCCTTGCATTTTATTTAGTGCCTTATCATGTCATCAACGATGACTCAAAGGCCTTTGCAGAATTTGAATATAAAGTGTAGTGACAATTGTGGGCTGAACTCTGCAGTCAAATTGTACACAGTGATATCTTACAAAGAGTCATAAAATGGATGACCAATTTTATCTGGGGCATTTTTGGACAGGACACAGGGAGAAACTCCCTTTTGTTTTCGAATAGTGCCATGGGATCTTTAACGTCAACCTGAACAAGCAGGCAGGACCTTGGTTTAACATCTTATCTGAAGGACAATGCCATCAACAATACAGCGCTCTTCTTAGTAGCGCACTGGATTTTCAGCCTCAATTAAGAGCCGAAATTTCTGAAATGGGGCATCCGATTCAACGGCTAGAGTTCTATCAATTGAGCTGGGCTAACACTATAGTAGAGCATTCCTGTTGCCTGGACAGTTATTTGTTCAAATATGCAACTGTAGACTATTGATCCGAGTGCTGGAATAGAAAAGTAATCCAAACACGTCAGTGGCTGTTAAGTATTATTACACTGCAAACTTTGATTGCATTAGAACACATTTGGGGCATGCAGGGGTGGGAAGAAAATCTTCAAGTCAACACAAGTATCAAAGTTAACAAAGTTAGCATTGTCACTTAATATTTTGTGTGGATATAGATGCTGCCATTTTACAAAGGTGGTCCACATACAGTGATTTGCTGATGAAGAAGAGGAGAAAGCAATCCTACGATTCTCCCTCTTGCCAGCCTTTACAGCCTTGTCTGTATCTATTCGATCAGAATTTTTATCCCATTTGCAGGGTGATATTGTGCCAGCAGAGCTCATTTCAGACTTATTGCCATGTATTTATTCTTAATCAGGATGGGCACTGAAATATCTTCTTTTGATGTTGGTTCAGTAAGACCTCGCACTATGTGAATTTAACATCTAATTGTCGATCTATTTTCTTTTATCACTATTTAACACAATAAAACCCTACGCTGAATTTCATAGACTACAGCAACCACTTTACAGAAAATCTGTCAATCTTATAATATTTTTGAAAGTTTCAGTCACTCTGTGTGATCCTTCAATCACCTTGGTATTATTCGAAGTAATAATAATACAAATAATCCTTGTGTTTGATAAAGCACCTTATCATGTTTCTGAGACATCTCAAAACGCTTCACAGAATATACTGTAAAGTGGAGAGACTGTATTTTGTGGGTGAAACGCGGCAGCCAATTGCTCACAGCAGTGTCCCACAAACAGTCATAGATTGAGTGACCAAATTATTATTTTTTGGGAAGGAATTGTTACTCACAGAAAAGCGATCTGCCAATCGACTAACAAGTAGGTTCCTGCTTACTGTTAGGTAAATAGAAGTGTGTGTGGAGTAAGGAAGCTTGCCCAACGTTTCATCCTGACCCACCCGGAAATCGAACCCAGGTCCTCTCGCTTGCAAGGCGAGCGCTCTAACCATTGAGCTACAGGACTCCACTGAGGTGGGGGTTCTATAATATGCAGAGATTGGGGATGTCTCAATGGCGACCTGGAGCGCTTGGGAGTCAGGCTGGCTGTTCCAGGTTCTTCACCATTGACTCTACGAGTGAGTATAAAATACTGCTCAGGACCCTGTGACACAGTGTCAGTTGCTCTCACAGGCCGGGCCAGGGGTGGAGGTGGGGTTAGGGCCAGGCAGCGGAAACCCTGCTCTGTGCTGGGGGGCGGGGAGGCCGATCGTAGCACCCTCTGTGGGGGGCTTTCACTCACGCTGTCCAGCCTGTGTGATAGTGGGCGGAGCTGTGTCTCAGTGTTGGGGAGGCTGGGGACTCCGCTCACAAACAGCTTCTTCGAGGGAGAATCCACCTCCATGTCACTTTTGTGTTAGAGAGGCCCAGTGAGCTGGGCCTTAAGGCCACACTGGGGCTAACGTTCCTCCTTCCAAACCTGCATGTGGAGCTGGGGAAGGCTTTGGGGGTAATACCACCTTTGGGAATCAGAAGTGATACAAGTAACAACAATAACAACAACAACTTGCATTTATATAGTGGCCTTCACAAGGGGTAGCATCCCAGAGTGCTCAACTGACTTGTTTTAACTGCGCATGCTCTAATAACATCATGTCTCAGTGTAACCTTGTACAATTCATTATTCAGTGTGATTGCTGGTTGGTGTGGATGGAAACTGATCAAATCAAGTTGTCCGCTTGGCTCAGTTTGTAGCACTCTTGTTTCTGGGTCTGAAGGCTGTGGATTTAAACCCCACTTTGAAGACTTTGATCGCACTATTTATTCTAAAACTTCAGTGCTGCACTGGGGGAGTGCTGTGTTGTTGGAAATGCTGTCCTTTGGATAACATTTTGAATCAATGTCCCCTCTGCCATTGAGATCCCATCAACCTTCCATCCCAAAGATCCCATGGCAGTTCAAACAGAGAAGGGAGTTTCTCCAGGTATCCAAGGCAAGAATAAAATCATTTATTGATATAATGATTGTGCATTTCATGTTTGTATGTGGGATCTTACTGTGTGCAAACTGTACATTTACACAGTCACTTCAGTTGACAACAATTTCTTGTGAAGAACTTTGAAATGTTTTGACATTATAGGAGCTTTCGTCAAATTAACTATTGTGTACACCTTCACTGCTAAAAGCCACTTTCAGGAGTAAATGAATAAGCTGAAGTTGTCTCATTGTAAGTGAGAAGAGTTTGGATGTGCTAACCTGGCAAACTGTCTTCTAAGCAACAAAACTTTTTTTTATTACAGGAAGCAAGCTAAACAAAGACCTACGTCACTATCTCAATCAAAGATTTCAGAAGGGATCTGCAGATCATGAACTCCAACAGACAATCCGAGACAACCTTTACCGACATGCTATGCCCTGTATGTACCACACTATAAATGACCTGACATTTACTGATGGTTTTGAACTGTACTGTATTTTGAATTATTTTAATACTTGATTTTATGTACTATTTCACTGTCATTCACATTCTTTCCAAACCCATTCAGACCTGAGCAAAATTGGCTATTAATAGTTTCAAGTAGTGCATGATTGTCTATAAGGATGCCCACATGACATGTTTTCCCCCTTTATAGTCTTCTCTGAGGTCAGCTGTTTTCTTGTTATGCTCAAAACCATATTGTACATATCCATTGCTGCAACAACAACAACTTGCAATTATATCGCACCCTCCACGCAGGTTAGCTTCTCAGAGCGCTTGACGGCCTGACTCCGAGGAGCGGGTAGGTGACCATAAGCACGGTTAAAAAGGAAAGTTTTCAGGCGGGACTTGAAAGAGGGGAGAGAGTGGGGCAAGGCGAAGGGATTGAGGGAGAGTGTTCCAGACTTTTGGGGCATAGTGGCTGAAAGCCCGACCTCCGATGGTGGGGTGGAGGGTGCGAAGGTCGAGCAGGAGGCTGGTGTCAGTTGCGTGGAGGCACCTGGTGGTGGATTGGGGAGTGAGGAGATCGGAGAGTTAGGGAGGCGCCAGGGAGTGAATGCATGGTGCCAGGGAGTGAATGCTGGGTTGCTAGGCTGGAGAACATTAGTGCACCCTCACTGGGAAGGTGAAACAACCTTTCTATTGAGCTCCCACTGGGTCACTTTCACTGTTCCGCATCCTAAATATTCTGTCCATGTGGACATGGGAAAGGCTCCCTGTACAAAAGGCATTCAGTTCTATCCATTTTATGCAGTAAACATTCGGTAAATTCCAAATGAAGGATCTTTTTAATTCATTAATGCTTCACTGGGAGGGAGATATTTTGCTGGATGAAGTAGCTATTCATCAAGAGCAATGGCACTGGCTAGTTGGCAGCACATTGTATTAGAGAAGATGTTATGAATGTTTAGTTTCAAACAGGTTATTTACATGATTGTACCCCCAACTTCTGAAAGGCATCGATGTTGTTAAAGGGAAGAGTGTAAGCAAGGTATGGGTTGGCTGTAAGGCTTTGGGAATCCAGGCAGAATGCCTATACTGTAGTTGTATCTGTTGCAGTAGCATATGATATTTAGCAGCATGAAGTAGTTGCCAAGTGACAGCCTGACATGGAGCCGATGCATTAGGTTAAGGTTGGCAAGCACAGTAAGGATGGGGACTAATCCACTGTACTGACACAATGGCTTCTGAGCACCTAACAATCCTGCTGCAGGGGGAAAACCTGTTGTTTTAATTATAACTAATTTAAGAAAAATTGCACTGTATCACGATGCTTCAGAGAGGCATCATGTATTGCAACGGCATATACAGCAATGAGATAATAAGCATTAACCTGATAGAACACGAGTTGTTATCCTGTGATAGCCTCCTTGAATTCTGTTATTGGTTGGTTCTCCACTGTGTATTCAGATGTATTAGGTAACAGCTTTTTCTCACACAGCTTCGTAACCCTACCAAGGATTGTTCCTATTTAATTACAGGCACCAACCAAGGATTGTGCCTGTTTATTCAATTGTGGTGAAGTTAATATTTTATTTATTTGATAATAATAATTCTTGCATTTGATATAGCTCCTTATCACGTCGTTGAGACGTAACAAAGCACTTTGCGGGATATACTGCAAAGTGGATTTACTGTATTTAAAAATATATGAAGTCCTGTAGCTCAGTGGTTAGAGCACTTGCCTCTCAAGCGAGAGACCTGGGTTTGATTCCTGGCAGGGCGAAACCTTGGGCAAGTTTCCTTACTCCACACGCCTAATAATCGCTCAAGAATNAAAAAATAATAAATTGGTCACTTCAATCCATGACTGTTGGTGGGACACTGCTGTGCGCAATTTGGCTGCCACATTTCGCCCACAAATATACAGTCAATTCACTTTACAATATATTCTAGAAGACGTGAAAAGCGCTATATCAAATGCAAGGATTATTATTATATATTTTTTATAAATATTTTTCAAAGCCCATTTAATTTTCTGCAAAAACTTCCCAGAATAAGGTAGCACAAAATTAAATGGGACGTGAAAAATACAGGTAATATACAGTAATTCATATATTCTGGAGAGAAGTGCTTGGCTAAGAGGATGATAAACCTTTGCCAATCCCCCCTGCAGCAGAGATGGAATGGGCTCTTGAAGCAGTTCCCTGCTTCCTCATTTCTGTGAGGGAACAGAAGACTGTTACAATTGATATCCTACTGGGAGAGTTTGCTCTGTTGATTTTAGAGGAGATCGATGGAAGTTCCTGGCTGAGGGGCCCAGAGAGATTGTGTGATCTGGCCACTTGAGATTTTGAATGGGTCAGCCATTGACTCCCTGTTATGTTAGACTGGGAAGGTGCTTTATTTTTCTCTGTATTGAATTTAAGGCAGCTCAGATTCTGAGGCCAGGAGCTCCTGGTATCAAATTTCTGTATCCTTGATTTACAAGCTTACTTAAGGTCTCTCTGGGTGCACAAAGCAATTCTCCTCTGTTTATGCCATGGAATATTATGTGTCCATGTGAGATACTCAGGGGAGTTTAGTGATGACTGTATCGATAATAGGATATATTATTGTCCATTGAAATTAAATATGAATTCTGCTTCTATGGAATACATCCAGTAGTCATGCTAAGTAGCTCTTCTTTTAGAGCTACTTAGCAAAGACTATAGGAGGTTAGGTGTGTGTGTGTATGTATATTAATTCTTCCCCCCTCCTATGCCTCAAAGCGAGATTAACATGGAATGATTTAGTACATTTGAGTTACCTTTCGTCTACCGCTCAAGAACTCAAGAACAACAGGACAGTCTAATATTTAAACACACACTGATGCATTTCTTCCTTTACATTTGGTACCACTTAAAATAGTGAAATGCAGATTTGTTCCTCCAATTCCTTGTTAATCTGAGTTATTTGAGATGGGAAGAGGCTTTTCTACAAAAGAAAACATTCAGTAATTGGAGGAGTCTGCAGTGGCAGTTACAGAGCAGAGGTTATTGCAACTATCTTTACAAGGCAGCTTGTCCCCGTTTCAGAACAGATTCCTTATTAAGAAATCCTGCTAATATAGACTCCTTGTGTTTTAGGTTTCTGGATCATAATAATAATCCTTAGATTTGATATATCGCTTTCATGATATTGGGAGGACATTTCAAAGTGCATCACAAGATTTACTGTAACGTGGAGTGACTGTATTTTTATGGGCGCAAGTAACAGTGAATCTGTGCACAAACAGCCCCAGAAACAACTGTACAGCAGATCATGCTGTATCTATGTACATTGTACAGCTGAAATTAAAATCTGTTGCATGTGAGTAGATTTTCACAACTAGATCAATTAATTCTTTCATCTGCTGATAGTGAGAGCTAAGGGAGCTTCACTTTTTCATCTGCCTTTTTCCCAGTGAGAAATGGAAATGTGATCCTAGTTTCTACAACTGCAGAGGTTATGAATAGGGTGGGTTCCCCGAATTTTCAGGAGAAACTTGAGCTGCTTTGGTGTCTATATCTGGAAGGATTGAGCATTCTTAAAACAGGTGGGCTGAGAAATGTTGTTCCTTATCAACAAACGAGCAGTTACTTCCTTGCCTTACACCCAACGGGTACAATTTGATACTGGGTGTAACTAATACGTGAATTTAAAAATGGGTCTGAATATCTTGGTGTTTACCAATGAAATCTCCATTCCAAACTCTTCTCCAAGTCTCCTTACTAAAAGAACATGGAGCGAATGCTGCCTCAAACTGACTCGATTTGGATGGGAAAAGAGAGAGCAAATATTATATGAGGGCTTGTAGTTTTTTTAATTATTTCACCCTCCACTACTTATTGCATTTCTCCTACAAATTAACAGTCAACTCACTTTACAGTATATTCTGTGAAGTGCTTTGAGATGTCTCGAAGACATGATAAGGCGCTATATCAAATGCAAGGATTATTATTATTGTCCAATTTTCTCCTTACAGAATGATAGAATCATAGAATTCTACTGCCCGGAAAGAAGTCATTCAGCCCATCGTGCCTTTGCCCTCTCTGAAAGAACGATCCATTTAGCCCCACTTCCCTCCCCTTACCCCATTCTCTTTTTGCAAAACATTTGTCCAATACACTATTGAAAACTATCATGGATTTTGCTTCAATCACCATTTCCAGCAGAGCATTATCTCATCTTGTGAAGTTAGTGATATTGTTTGGGACAGTGCCTCAACTGTTTACGATGGTTCACTCCAGATTTGCATTCTCTAAGAGTGTGTTAGAACTGACATCAAATTGCGGGCATTATCTCAGTTGAACCTGATGCTATTGTGTCACCTAACATTCATGCTTGTGCACTTACGGTTTGCAGGAGATTGATTCAAGGCTGAAGCATTTTGATGCTGTTTGGAGTACATCAGCCACTCTCCTGGTTAAGAAAGGCTAACAACACAGAGTAGGGATGCAACTTTGTGTAAGTGGCCTAAATTGTGTTGGTTAAAATCATTCCCCTAATTTATTTTAAATACATTTCTGGAAGTGTGATAGCGAAATCTTTTGCATTTCTCTCACATGACTTTCTGTTGCCAAGAGCTGGAAATAGACCACATGGGGGCGCATGATGGAGGTTGTGGGATGCAAATATTTTTGAAGGACAATTTTTGCTCTGTGACTTTCCCAGTGGAATGCCTGATTTATCCCATAGTATGTGAAGAATGATTTCATTAGGATGCATTCGAGAAATGCACTTTTACGTTCCTACTTGTGGAACTTTAACAAAATTTATGTCACAGTTTTACATTTATTGCTGACAAGGTTATAGTACATACAGTGATACAGCACGGAAACAGGCCGTTAGACCTGACACAAAGTTGTGGCGATGGGGAGTGAAGCCTTGCATTTGATACAGAGTCTTTTAAGTCAGAAGGAATTCTCAAAACGATTCGGAGGATTTACTGTAAAATGTAGTGACTGTGTTTTGTAGCTGAACCCAAATTAACACTGTGATAAGCAAGGTGACAGATGTGGCAAAAACAAAATGGCTTCCATGCCAGATTAACCTGTTCTTTCTTCCCCAGCAATGTGTGGTGTTTGCTTGAAAGTCTTCATTAAATCACATTAGTACCATCCAGTCATCGATTGCGACACATGAATTGGCCTTTATTGATTGTTCAAAGCAATAAAGCAAGTGTGAAATACTTTTTTAAAAAATAGGTAAATGTTTTCTTGAAGACATTGTTGAAAGCTACAAATGGGCTTGTACCAGAGGATCTTTCTGTAATCAGACTGTAATGTCTTTATGTTCTTTCAGTAATTTACGTAAACACTGACTGGCTGTGCTCCTGTTTCAAACAAAATGCTTATTTAAATGGAAGACCATGGGTAAATGAAATCAAAAAATCATTTCGTTCTAAACCATACATCCAGGCACTGAAACAAAAGGTAATGTTGCTTTGCCTGATAACATGACTGCGGCTTCAGGCCCGGGGAGATTAACGCAGAACCGTGGACATATATTACACATAACATTTGCTATTTTCAGAGCACATGTGACTTCTAAATCCAGCTGGCCTGACCAATAGCAAATGTGGTTGGATTATTGAATCTTGTATTTTGAAAAGTACAATTCTCAAGTGATTATCTGTTTCAAGCCCTCGAAGGCTGGCCAATTCCAGCAGTATTTTTGCTCCCAGCTGTAATTTTGGTGCAGCTGGCAGACTGGCTGCTGCTGGAAGACTTAATTTTGCACAAAGTGTGATCGCCACAGCGGGTAACAAATGGGAGTCCAAAAGGTGCAGCATTTGCTCTGTGGCTTTGCTCCTTCCTGGGTGGATGAAGGTGTTTTTTTTCATCTCAAAAGGGAGGTGCTTCGGTCTGCCAACAACAGTGTGAGCCAAGTTTGCAGTGCAGCCCTGGATTTTTACAAGACTTGCTAATAAATTCATTAGGCTTTACTTCGGGTCATGACCCAACTGTGCAGCGCCTTGGGACGTCCTCCTGACGTGAAATGCGCTTTATAAACGGAATCTTGTTGATGTTGTTGTTGTTCAGCAAAACCATGTGCTTCTTTGTTTAAGAATTTCCATTTAATTTCATTTGCTATTAGCCCTGAATTACAGTACTTTGGCTACAAAATACCAAGTCACTACACTATGTAATATTATTAATCCTTTCATTTGGTACAGTACTTTATCATGTCGTTGACCTCTCAAAGGGCTTCACAGCATTTTACTGTGAAGTGCAGTGACTGTGTATTCGTAATTTGCTCACAACAGTGTACCATAAACAGACATGAAGTAAACAACAGAGATCACTGGCAGGTCACATGGCACTGATGTTTAAACAGTGCTGCTTTTTTAAAAAAAAATGCATAAGTGATTTTATTTTCAGGGAGATTTACGTCTTCAGAGAGGAAAGTTGTAAGCAAACGTTAACTGAGGATGACAAAAGTTATCAGATTTGGCCTGTTACCTTTAGATCTACCAATTATCTCCTCTGTTCTCACTCACATGAAAGCACCATTTGTTGCTAGAATACAATTTGATGGGTTCTTCTGCTTTGTGTAAGTCTCCAATCTTGACCTAGTTAAGTGATTGTTTTCAAGATGTTCAGATTCATATCTTAGATACATATGCACACATGTAGTGTTATTGTATGACGAGAAGGGAAGGAACCCAATCTTAATTCCCCCTCCTCATCCATGTAAATTGAGGCCAAGTATAGCAGTCTCAGCACTCCTCTGGCTAAAATTAACTGCCCCTCCCCCCAGTGAGTTTGCGGTAAAGCAATACAAGCCATAGTGCCTCTCAAACGCCCAAAAGCTATAGAAGCTACAGTGTGCATATGCGAGGCATAGGAGGTGACATCATCGATGACCCAGAAATCTTTTTTATTAGCATTTTGCTACAATGTGGTGGCTGAGCTATCGGTCCCAGCTGACCAACACTATAATAAGGTTCCCCTGTACAATGCTTAAAAAAAAATTCAGATGTTATGAAATCAATATTATAAATGTTTAAATATTTATAATGTAAAATCCAATTGCGTTGCATTTTCTATCATTTTTGCACAGTGTTTGATCTCAGGAAGTAATAATGAAGTCACCAATCCATACTGTACCAGATATTGTCTCTTTAAGAGCTAACATTTTATAGATTCTAGTATTTAGGAAGACGATACTGTTAGCTGCTCTATTTAATTGGCATGAAATATTGCTATGTGGACAAGGTTCTTAACTTCAAAATGTATTGTTTATATTGATCCTGCTCTGAATGAGGATGCTAAATGCACACAATGCAGACTATCTTGTACAGAAGCAGATTAGTGCTTTATCATGTGGGATATATCACTGCATATATTTTAAAATGTGGGACCAGAGCAAGATTGTGATTTATATAGAAGCTACAAATTGTTGTCATCGCTTAACTCCTTTCAAGAAGAATGATTTAATTTCATTGTGGTGATCGAGATCCAGTGTTAGGACAAGGCTTGCAGAGTTCGACAACAGAATCTCGGTCACTGTATACAAGCGAGAATATTAATGGCATTTGCAAAGTTACCTGCCCTCTCCTGCATGTTTGACTCACGCTGGGGCATAGGGCCACCTCCAGTGCCTTTTGTTCAAATGGGTATTTATGGCTTGAATACAAGGACACTGAACATGATGCCAAATGATGGACTCATTTAAAAAAAAGGCTGATGGTGTAATGAGGGGACAATAGGGTGGATATTTTCAGAAAGGATGAGATCAAATGGGCCCAAGGGCTTTCTTTTTTCATCCAAACCTCTCTTGAGATCTTCTGAGCTGTCAGATCATTCAACTCTACTGATGGCTCAAACTTTTCCTTCAGCAAAAATAAATGTTCTGAAATTGATGAACTCTATTCTGAAGGTGGTGCGGTTGAAATGCACAGGACTTTCAAAGTACATCATGCAGTTTGGGATCAAGCTGTCTCATTTGCCTTGTTGGAACCAAAGTGAAATTCCAGTAATAAAATGTGAAGAATGAAGTTTAATACATACAAGTTTGTATGCCGGCCTGGCCCGGTGGTAGCTCTCTGGTTCAAGCCTCACTTTGGGACTTGGAATCGCATAGACTAAGATGACACTACAATGTAATGCGTTAAACCAAGGTCCCGTCCCGTCTGCCTGCTGAGGTGGTTGTTAAGATCCATGGCACTATTCAAAAAGAAAAGGGAGTTTCTCCTGGTGTCCTGGCCAACAATCCCCCTAATAAACAATTTGCCGCTCACTCCGTGGCTGTTTGTGGGACATTGTAGTGCCCAACTGGCTGCCACGACTCGCTCACAAAATACAGAGTCAACCCATTTCACTGTACATCCTGTGAAGCACTTTGAAGTGTTTCGATAATGTGAAAGCCGCTATGTCAAACACAAGGATTAGTAACATTATTACATAGTTCCAGCTCCTCAATGCATTTGCCACCCAATCGAGCATTCATTTTTTTTAAAAGCCTTATTTAAAGAGCCAATTGCATGCACCTTGTGAAAAGTACAGCATAAATATATGATGAGTCATCAGAAATCCTCAATCCAAACTTTGGCCCCAAATTTATTTGTTGATGTAACATGGCATGCCTGTGTACACAAAGCCTATTCTCTTCCTCTGAGATGTGGATTTTCGGCTGGTCAGTCACAAAACATTATTGCCTTTGTTTTGGTTAGGACCAAGCCTCTTGCCTTGTAGAAAAAGCATGGCAGCGTCAGGTGGAAGGGAATCTGCCAATTTGGTAGCGGGATGGGGGTCAGGGTAAAGAGAAGAGGCGTTTGGATGTACGCTATAACCTGCTTCATCGTTTATCACAGCACTGTAAATCCACAGATTATGTTTCTGCTTCATAATTCCATCCCATCAATTCCACATGGACCTTATAAATAAATGTTAAAAAGCAAGGATTCGCCTACAGTTTTAGGAAGTGATTTCCTTTTTTAAAAAATTTAATGAACAACATACTTCTTTGTCCCTTGTCCCAAATTCAAGGTCCCCCATCCCCACGTCATTCTTCCTCTGCATGCTCTCACATTCTGTGAGGTTGAGCATTGTTATCATGTACTAGAAATGTCACGAATGATATAAAGGCAAGGCTGCTGCATTTCTCCCTTTTGCACCGTCAGCTGCTGGAAGATTACCCGTCCCTGAAATCTTTTGTTGTACAGCAGCAGCCGTAATGTAAGTTGCAAAAAAAAAAAGCCTTGTCTCCGTGTGATTCCTGCAGCTTGCTCTATCATAGACAGAGCTGCAGAGCTTTATTCTGGAAGGTTTTGGGACATGATCTCACATAAAGAGGATTAATCCCCTATGCAGGTTTTGAATTTCATAGGAATCTGGCAAGTGCAGGTATATGTGCATATCTCTTCCTTTAATTTGCTTTTGCTTTAGAGCAGGCTGAATGGTAGTATCGAGCTTTCTGTGCATTTTGTGCTGAATGTATGTCCAAATGTCCTGCTGTTGGTGAGGTTTAGCGGCTTGTGATGATTGTGCTTGAGTGGAGAACTTGTTTAGCAGTAGCCAGTCTTGGGGAACAGATGGCTTGTGGTGCTTTTAATTCATCTCGCAGGCTTTACGTGAGGCCCAGCAGCACACTGGGACCTTCTTTTCACTTCAGTGGTGATGTGCAGTATTGAAAGAAGGTCAACAGACGTGAATAGGCTGAGATCAGGTCCAGATGCTTTCAGAACAAAAGGGCTTTGAAATAAATTCAGGAGGAAGCGTGGCGCTTGTATTGTGTTCTCTCTGCAATGCAGGTTGGATTGGCCAGCTAAATTTTAATGAACTGCATTCCACAATCTTTTTTTCTTTTCCACCTCCCCTTTTTTTCTTGCAGTCTGCAATGTTTCAAAGAGCTGGTGAAAATACTGGACGATATTAAAGGAAGAAAATGTGTGCAGTGGAGTCTGAAAATGAAATCAATATATGCAATCAATAAATTCTATAGTATGTTGTTGCTGCAATGGGTGCCAGCAGCCATCAAATGCATCAAAATGGGATTTGTGTGTGTGTTTGTGTATGTATTTGTGAGGCTCAGCAAAATCACTTTTTGTCAATCCATTACAATTGCTTTATCAAAAATATTCATAGATGGATAGCAGCACAGAGGAAACAAATCCTAAGACTTGTTTCCTCTGTGCTGTTATCCATAATTAATGCTAACATTACATTACTTATGTAAAGAAATGTGGCCCTCTAATACGCTGGTATCGGGAGTGATTGGGCAAATTCCACCTTATATTGCACTGTTCAAAACTCCAAGGGTTTCTGTGCTTCCATTTGATGGAGTGCTTCTGTGTCTGAGCAGTCAGTAAACAGAGCAAGAAATATTAGTCATTGAGGTTTGAGCAAACAAAATCAATAATGTATAATTTGAGGAGGCCTCGTAGTGAACCGGTGTGTTGCATGATATTAATATACAATAAGTTGTGCAATAAAAAATTGCAACTGCTTTGCCATGATAATAATGAATCTGTGACATTTGTAGTTTTAGAAGAGTCTTTGTGGTTGTGCTAAACAAACGTCTGCCAGACCTTGGTACCCAAGGCTCCTTCCCATGCAAACCCATTGCTAAAACTATGCAAATCTTCTATCATTTGATTTTTGGGGGGGTCCAGCCTGGAAGCCTTTGGAATTTAAGTCTTGTTCAGCATGTTAATCCCTTACAGTTTCCCATCTAGATCTTGTGTTTATTCCTACATTGCCCAGAAAGGCTTCTTGCATATATAGTACTTCAGAAATGCATCAGATGGTAAGTGGACACAGGTGCATTTGAGCGAAAAGGCCTTCACTTCACCGAATATAATCTTTCCAAGGTCAGAGACCTTTGTGAAAAGCGTTTATTCGTCTTCTGTGAATATTAAAAAATCTCTTCATGTCCACAACTGCATTAAGCCATTTAACTCCGTTGGAAATCTCTTCGTCACTCATTTCTGAAATCCGCTGCAGATACAGAACCTTAATGCCAATCCTTTTTAATTGCTTGTCAGCATTTCCATGTCTTTCACCATGCCTTGGACGTTCCACTGCTATCTGACCTGCATTCTCTAGAATTTGTGAGTGCCAGATGGAAATTAATTGTGGAAATTGGCCCTGTGGGTACTAAAGGTGCCATGGTAAGAATCTGTACTTGTGTTCATGAATGCTTGTGGTACATTGCTTTTTAGTCAACAGGTTTCTGGATAATGCAGTGAAGGTCTTGCCCATCCTGTGCCAATTTCTAACCTCACTGTAAAAGACAATAACCAAGCTTGATGTCACTAAGGGTGCAAAGACCCAGTTTTTGTGATGCTGTTTAGCTTATTCATCTGCTGAAGCCGGTGATTGAGTGTTATCTCCTGTGTCGCTTGCAGTTTCCCTAGGGTGTATGTATGTGTAGGCGTGTGGTGATGAGTGGGGAGGTGGATATTAAATTAAAGGTGCCATGGTAAGAATCTATACTTACCATGGCACCTTTAATAAACTATTTTTTGTAATTTACATTTTATTGTTTTTATATAGCAACCCTTCACCCGGGTAACATCATTTCATTATAAAAATGTAGAGGACAAAGATACATAATAGCCAGCACTGAATAGAGATCAACGACTGTGCCCTAATCAGTTCCACGCACCCAACAATATGTAGGATACCCTAAATGCCCCACTCCCCCTTTAACAACTCAGAGTTGAATGTTTTAATTATTACATGACCCAAGGATAGTAATACGTAACTCACATCAATAATAGGTTGACACCCATAATCCATTCATAAATGTATAATGACATTACACAGCATGTATTTACTAATTAACTGCACACATTGACTGGAACATTCAGTGTCTCATGTTACAATCTGAGGTTTGTCTCTGTCTGGAGCTATTGGAATTCCCATTTAGGTTACTTGAAAAATGGGGAAACATCAATGCAATATTGAACACCTTCATTATATTTACATTACCTCATTTGTGCTTTGAAATCGTAGCAAAATAATGATGCTTTTGTGTAAATGCACAACAATACATCTGTAGTCAGTTACATCCATTGATGACGATTTGCAACGATTTGATACCATGAATCCAGTGTACTGCTATTTGCCTCTTAATGATTCAGAACAATGACCTGCCCTAAATAACTGTTGTACATGGGGGTCAGAATAAACAGGTTTAAGATTTAACATTACAATCAAATGTGATAGTCACCTGCTCAAAGCCTTGCATCCCTTTTGTGCATTAAGAATTAATATTGTGTTTCAGATTAATATTCATTTGCTTTATATCTCCATATTTGTTTCTGAACTCTGAATTTTTCCACTTGCTGAATTAATTCTGGTGGCTTTGTATAAATAATTGCGGCTAAATCATTGACAAATTAATATTTTTTTTTGCAGGGGGATTTTGCAGTTCAGTTTTATATAGTGCAGCAAAATATGTGCATCACTACCTCTGTTATAAAAAAACTGGAAACGGAAATGTAATTTAATCTATCAAGGTTCATTCCCCCACAGACTGTATGCGATCTGTTAATTGCCTCAAATGCATGTGTTTCATCTCCTGCATAAATATTCCTTGATCTCCAAATATTTAGATGTCAGCCTGACTCATTTGATAGCAATCTCGCCTCAGAGTCAGATGGTTGTGGGTTCAAACCCTGTGATGAGACCTTCAATTCACATAGTCTAAGCTAACATTCCAGTGTAGTGCTGCGGAGCACTGTATTCTCAGGGATGCCATCCTTCAGTTGAGATGAGGTCCAGTCTTCCTGTTCAGGTAGACATTAAAGATCCTATGGCATTATTCAAAAAGAGGTGTTCTGTCGAAGTTGATTGATATAACTTTGATGCCTGTTCATATATCCACTTATCTGTGAAAATGTTTCCTCTCATCTCACTGAGGATGATTTTAGTCCTCAAATAGTCTCTTAACATCTATGTTCTCTGTGGACCTGGATCATGTCCCACCTCAATACGTCTTCACTATAACCTCCAAATCTTGGAATTTTTCTGCTTTCTCTTCTGTCCACTATCCAACATTTCAACAGTTAATTGTTCTGAAAGTACTCCCTACTATTTGATTAATGTTATTGACGGTGGCTTTGTGATGTCTGGAAATATTCCCATTGACTGGAAACCTTCAGTGAATGATCAATAATCACTCCCAAAACCTTTTTTCTATTGAACTCCACTAATGGACACACCTGCATTCTGTTTCAAGGTTTCTGTATCTGGTTACAATATAAATTTATATTGATAGCACTTTTCACGTCAGGAGGGTGTCCCAAGGCGCTGAAGATGTATGTTGAGACACCACTCATGTGAAGGGCGCTATATAAATGCAAGTTGTTATTTCAATATACATTATTTTGCATTTATCTACATTACTGTGTAATTCATCTGCTGCTTATTTGCCCATCTGCCTAAATGCTCCAGATCCACATGAATGCTATTTATCCTCTTCGTCCTTACTATTTTTTGTTTCCTTTGTTGAAAGCTGATTGATGCAACCTCAACATTTTTTCCTAGGGGTCTTTTCTGCATTTCCACTACTCGGGGATGGGGGGTGAGAAATCTTCTAATGTCTATTGATAATAATCCTTGCATTTGATATAGTGCCTTATCGTGTCTTCAAGACATCTGTGGAGTCCTGAGGCTCAGTGGTTAGAGCGCTTGCTTTGCAAGCGAGAGACCTGGGTTCGATTCCCGGCAGGGCGAAACCTTGGGCAAATTTCCTTACTCTACATGTCTGATAATAGTCCCTCAAGATAAAAAAAATAATAAATTGGTCACTTCAATCCACGACTGTTTGTGGGACACTGCTGTGCGTAATTGGCTGCTGCATTTCACCCACAAATATACAGTCAAATCACTTTACAGTCTATTCTGTGAAGCGCTTTGAGACGTCTAGAAGCTGTGAAAAGCCCTCTATCAAATGCAAAGATTATTATTATCTCAAAGCACTTCACAGAATATACTGTAAAGTGAATTGATTGTATATTTTGTAGCCAAAACGCAGGAGCCAATTGCGCACAGCAGTATGGAATTGATGTGCTTATAGCTCATATAAAACAACCTTCGTAAATCTGTTTGCTTTTATTTGAGTTTACCAGGCAGACTGGTCTGTGCGAAGCAATGCATTTATTTACATTAAACCCGCCTGTCATGTCTTGTCCCATTTGCTTATTTTGTTCAGGTCTTTATTTTTCCATTCAATAATAGCTGGTGTGAATTGAATGAATAATGGAAATTGTGATAATTGTTTGGTTTTTAACGATTGACAAAAAGTCTTCCTTTGCTCTTGCAATTTGACATGATTGGCTTCTCCTGCTTTATGTTGTCTTATTCACACTCCCAATAAATGTTATTTTGTACATTTTTTAAAAAATGGATCTGCAGAAGTTGCCTCCTCTTGACGCCACTCCTTTGTCACTTACTGGAAAGTGATATCACAATGCTTAGTAAGTTCAGAAGCGACAGGACAATACTCCCCATGCTTGGATTCCTAACATTTTTTTAGCCTTCTCCTTTTCCATAGAATGAAACATTGACTAAAATGTACATTTTATTTATTTCAAGCTGCGATAGTCTGTTAGCTTCCCCTTATGACCAGCTGGTCAAACTGGATTGATACTGAGACGGTCCCCGAAGGTCCCAGATTCGATCCTTCTTCCATGCTATCTGGGCCAGGACCAAAAAATGGTGCAACCGGATCAGCACTCTTAGGCAAGATAGTGAAAAATTAATCAGAGTTTCCTAATTGTGATCACTATCCAGTGATCCTTGCTGGAAAGCATGTAGCTGTGTGCTGGGAATGTTTTCAACTACAGTAACTATCACAAATGAACCCAATTTGGTTTTCATCCAATTGTTCTTCAAGTCTACTCAAACACATGTCCCAGCAGAGGTTGCTGGAGATTGATCAAGAGCAGGAACCCTAAGTTATTCTTTCCCTTCCCTAACCCAAGGACATTGAGCTAATTGTAGCATGCCCTGCTCTTTCTGCCATTGAGATTGCTAACCCAGCAGAGATTGAGGTTTGAACCCCAACCTTCAGTACCACATTACCCTTACCTAATGGGCCATCGGAGGAGCTCCATCAATCTATACAGTAATTTTACCTCAGCAATTAGATCAGTTCCCTGTATTAAGAAAACTCTTACATTAGTAGTGTGTGTTTGGATACTGAGGAGATTCACAAGTTGGGCAATAGTTTGTGTCAATCCACTGCCACATCTTAGCGAATCTTCAAACTGAATTTCCAAAAAGGACTTGGGTCTCAATCAGCAATGTGCAGACCCATTTTTGAAATTGAATTGTTTTCCTACCCCTTAAATCTAAAAGAAGATTCTGTCCTGAATTAATGGCAGTCGAAGGGTGGAAGACTGAGCCAAAAATGAGTGATAGGGGAAGACACAGGTGCCACGGTATGGCTGCACCCAGTCTCATATAGTGCTCCTGCTGATGGTAGACCAATCACAGGGGCGGGGGGTTTTTCCCCTCCAGCTCCTGTTAACCCTGTATGCCAAAGCTCTGACGGGCAGGGTGGTCATGGCTGGACAAGCAGTGAGAAACTTGCCCGACAGTGCTATCAATTGCAAGTTATGCAGTTTTAGCTGGTTAAATTCCAGTAGTACTCCCATTTTAAGTATGATGCTGGAGTAAATAGAGGGAGAGTAAATGGCTGGAACTTTGAAAGAATAAAATAGCCACTGAATAAAAACAGCCAATGAAAGCTATCAAGGAATTCATTGAAATGTACCACAGGTACTTAAAGGAATGAAAAACTCATTTTGGCTGTGCTTCGGTATTGATTGTGAGCAACTGATTTCTTGCGTTTTTTTCCATCATTATTTTCCATTTAACAAAAGAATAAAGCTCTTTAAGAGAGTGGGAGGGACAATGCTTAAGGGAAAACAACTGAAAGATATCATCTGCTCAAAATATAATTTGTTGCACAGCTTGGCTTTCTTGTAACTTGGCATCTTGTAATTTGTCTGACATATAAGGACAGAGGATGTAAATTTCTGAGCTTGCTCAAGATTGTCAGATGTCATTCACTTGCGGAAAAAAATTCTAGAACTTTTGCTGTTCTAACTCTATCCGACTAGATTTTTGGGGGCAAATGAAAGGACAGTCGTGCAGGCGTAGATGAAAGGTGTTAGAATCTCTGGAATTGCAGAGAATGGGTGCTGCAGAGACTCGCTTGCTTACAGACTAGTTCTCGTCCATTATGTCTGCGTTACAAAACAAACCTTATGTGCCTTTTATTCATCTGCTTGACGATCATTTAACAATCTTTGATAGTGTATCTTTGATAATCAACACTTGCAGGGCTGGGTAGTGTTATCCAATCACTTGGTTGAGTTCCCAATGGCCCAGGTCAGTGTGAGGTGACAGAGAGTATCCCTAATTGCAGGTCTGGGCTGAGTTGACTGATCTCAACCAGGGTGCAATTGCCTTCTCCAGTGCCTCTGTGTTAGTGAAGAAGACGAGCCCAAGTTCCATGATCCCTGTACAGAGACCCCATCTGGTGGATGTGCTTGGGTAGAAGTCAATTGAGGACAGGTTCAGCCATTGACACCCCCCTATAATTTAACAGTCTTCCCTGCCCAACAGTGTCAAGGCCACACGTATCAATAAGGTCACTTGGGCAAGGCATCGGAAGATGATGAGTGCGCTTGGAACCGTACTCCAGGGGACAGAAAAATAATTCAAAAGCCTCCAGAAGAGGGAGAAGGGAGGGGATAAAATTAGCAGAAACAACAAGTGGTTTATTGGAGGAAAAAAAGACAAAAGGCGAGGATAAATATTCCAAATGGTTTGTGGAATTCATTTAACTATAACGCAGCTCTGATTTGCTACCTGTGTTCTTCATCTGCAGAGTTATGTGGATAAATACCTCGGGCTGCAAAAGCTGTGAGGAAGCACAATTGCTCAAATGAAGCTGCGACAAGGCTTTGCATTAAAACAAGGTGACGCGATGTGCCATTGAAACTGGGATAGGGAACGATGCTGTTGGGGAACTCAGTCCAGTGTTTTAACTGGTGGGAGAAGGGCTGGAATTGTGCTCCAGTCAACTGCTACAGAGAATTAGTTTGTGAGCACTGGAACTATGTTTCTTCATACACAGCCACATCAAGTCCACTGTGTGTGAGTGCAGTGGGTGGGGACAGAGCCTAAACCTCCAGCACTGGTAATACTACACTCACTGCTTGTGTTGTCCAGTCTCTACCAGAATTAATCCTTCAGTATCTGGTCATTTGCTTTTCAGGATTGATTGTCGGGTCACATGGCTTTCTCTGGGTGATGCAAGTGTCTTGTTTGTCTGAGGACCATGTGGGGGTGGGGGGCAGACAGACAGACAGACAGGGAGGGGGGGAGGGAGGGAGGAGGGTGCAGTTCAGTCAGAGAAGCGCAAGAGTGTGAATAGCATTCATTCAGTTGGGTCTGTGAGTGGAAGGAATAATTTGCTGCGCCTGTGGGCATTATAAAAGGAGCAGCTGTGGTAAGTGCTGTTTAGATGCATGAGATCAGCCTGAAATGAGCTGCTGAGAAGCCTGACCAGGAATTACAGTACGTACGAGCATTTGTTATGTGTGTTGTGTGTGTTGTGTGTGTGGGTGAAACAAACCGCATACTGTACTGATGAGGTTGAGGGGTGTTTTTATATATATATATATGTTGTAATGATGAGGATTCCTCCCCGAGAGGTGACAAATGTGCGTCGCTGCCGTTCACGTCTCGAATACAGTTTCTAAGGAGAATGAATGGCTGCGACTGTGTGAGATCCGACTGTCGGGTACATTGTGTCAAAGGGATTAAAGCGTCTTGTCCTGTGGTCAGACTACACACACTCACATATACACTACTACACACACACATATACACTACTACACACACACACATATACACTACTACACACACACATATACACTACTACACACACACACATACACTACTACACACACACACATACACTACTACACACACACACACACACACTACACACACACACACACACACTACTACACACACACACATACACTACTACACACACACACATACACTACTACACACACACATATACACTACTACACACACACATTTACCCTACTACACACACACACACATATACACTACTACACACACACACATACATATATACACTACTACACACACATATATATATACACTACTACACACACACACATATATATATATGGGGGAAAGCGAGTCCGGGCCATTCTTCATTGTTAATGGCTGTGAAATGGTGTATTGACTGACGTTTGATGCTGATTTTGCTGCTGTTTGGCATCTGTTTGCTCAGCGGATGGGATTTTGTTTCCTGGTGATATCTCGGGACTGACGGTTCCTGGTGAACAAGGGGTAGGATTCACACTGTTCCTTATTGTTCCTGGGCCTCGGTTGCCTGAAAGTGTCTTTGAATGAAAATCAATTTTTTTAATTTTTTTAAAAAAAACACTGCTTTTGTTGGTTTTGAATGCTTCTCCCCCCACACCCCCCTCACCCCCCCACACACACCCCCCACCCCCACCCTCCACACAACCCCCACACACCCACCCCCCTCACACACCTCCCCACACACCCAGTTTGGGAGTTTCCTTTAAAATCAAACTTGGTTTGTTTGACAGATGTGTTTTTCACAGTTAATTCAGGATCCCATTTCAAGCTGTAGGTATTATCGACGGTGATTTTGTTTATGATGTACCAAAAAAAAGAAATTGACAAAACCGAGGCTCGGCTGGAAATATGGAGAATTTGCAAACCGAAGCGGGTGGCCTTTTGTGTTCAAGTCTATATTGTGCTGCAATCTCTTGATTGGAAGCAGCCGGTAATACTCTGCACCTTACACACCAGCAGCGCAAACTGTAGCTGCTAACAATGCTAATGGACATATTGAACTGAATTCAAGATCTTCCCGACTGGGAGGCGTTGAGTGTTAAGTGAGGGGGAAATGCAGAAATGTGTTCATTGCTATAGAACCGACTCCATAGGCACGGATCAATGGAAAAAAAAGGTATTGTTGAGAAGCTAGTGGGTACCTTTGTCATAGAAATATCCAGCAAACATGGATGGATGCATGGGTAGCTTTGTGCTAAGAGGTTTTTACTTGGAGTAAAATAGCCTGACTTGACACTGTTTCTGTTTGGGGGGGGGTATTTGTGAATAAATCGTCACTTTATAAAGCAACAGGAATTATTAAAATTATGGTATAAGCTCCTTACCTTGATGTCTGGATGGTTATGGCTATGATTGTATCTCTGTGTTACATTTAAGAAAAGTGGATAGTACATTTTGCCTTTCTGGATGATCTTGAGCTCCCTGATGGTTATTAGAATTTGATTGAGAGGGGGCTGAGAGACAGGGCTGAGTTAATGCTGAAGTGCTGGACCTTTTCAAAGTGCAGATAACGTGGAGCATTCAGGCTCCGTTCAGCATATCAACCAGACAGCACCACTCTCCATAGCCTGCAGAGCTCGGTCATAAAATATTAAATCCAGCTTCACAGAGAAGAGGATCCTAATCAAATAAAAATTCCGCTGCCTCTTTTCGTCTATGTTATGGATTTCACAGCAGCACTGTTGCCATTTGCTTCAGCGAGAGGAACTTTGCTTCTGATTACAGATGGGGTTGCAGATATATCCACTATCCAGCAAGCCAACATTACACAAGATTGTTCAGTGCTGTAGGGTGCTGTTAACCCTTGAAGAGGTCGTGTCCAATTTTCATACCGAGTATGTCGACTAATGAGCAATAAGATGATCCCATTCAATCTCCCAGACAGCAGTGGGAATAAACTTTTAATAGCTTGTCTCTGGAGACTTGAGACACTCCTTTGGTTTTAATTTAAATAGAAGTAAACGTTATGCGGTATCCCAAAGACATCACTGCTATTCCTTCTTCAGCACGTAGACAAGGGCTGCATTTGAAACAATGATGTTTTAGGAAGCACTCCCTCAGTCATCAAAATGGGTTGACGGTCGTTTTGGTTTGGTGATGATTTTCGTGGACATAAATTGCATTATTGGTATCATGGCCTGTGTTTTATTTTGTTGCAACCACAGAAATGTTTTGGCCCAAATGGTTTTCAGTGAAGACATTGTTCCTTTAAGAATCGGGTCACCTATGCTTCATGATGCCTTGCCCTTGGACCAGGCGACAGCCACTGTTCCACAATCATCAGCATAAGAAGTCGGCCTCGCCTCCTTCCCGCATGTGTTCAGTGACGGAACCTTTCCAAATAATTGTCAAATGCTTGTTTCTCCCTCTTCACCCTCGGGCCATGTCATTTAAGTATCTTTCTTGTAATATTTCAACCCATATAATAATAATCTTTGCATTTGATACAGAGCCTTATCATGTCACTGAGACGTCTCAAAGCGCTTCACAGAATGTACTGTAAAGTGAATTCCTTGCATATGTTGTGGGTGAAACTCACCAAAGTTGGCAAAATAGTTAAATAATATTCAAGCAGATTACAACAACAACAAGATTTCATTTATAGAGCAGAGCGCCTTTCACGTCGGAAGGACGTCCCAAGGCCCTGGACAGTAAGGTCGGGACCTGAGCAGGGGGGAAATGTTCAGGGTGAGGGGAGGGAAGGGAGGGAGCGAGGAGGGGGTAGAGAGTCGAGAGGGGAGCTGAAAGCACGGGAAGAGAAAGGTCTTGAGACCGGCCTTGAAGGAGGAAAGGGAGGAAGCGGCGAAGGCACTGGGGGATGGAGTTCCAGAGCCGAGGGGCTGAGAGGCTGAAGGCCCGGCCACCGATGGTAGGGCGGTTGGGGCGGGGGATGTGGAGCAGACCGGAGCCAGAGGAACGGAGGGTACGGACAGGTAAGTAGGGGGATAGTAGGTTACATTTATAAATGATAGTAGATTACATTTATAAATGTGGTATCAATGGCCTTAAGAATTCTTCCCTTGGTATTACTCCCAGAAAGTGTTATATTGGCCATTGGCTCCAATGGAAATGGCAGTATTACAGGAGAACATAGTGTATTTAAATTCTGCTCTACTGTTTCATGCAGTATGGAGAGGTTGCTGATGGGAGTGGGGGTGGGGGCAGGGTTAAAAGATTGAATTAGGTCAGAAACCTTTGAATTGGCTTTAGATGTCTTAAAAAAGCATTTTTAGTCAATTGTTTGAATTGCAGTGGATTATAGCGATGTTGCTGATCAACAGTGACACTCCCATTTGTCTGCAGTTCTCACCAGTTATTTGACAGCAGCTGACAATTGATGTCGAGGCTGGAAGCAAACAGCTGTTGATTTGATGATTAGTGTTTCTTCTGTAACCTTTGGAGCATTACAAGAATATTTATGCACCTCGCTCTGCTTAATAATGTTTGGCATTATATTAATGTGTAGCGAGGGTAAGGTATCATTTGCTAACTTTGGCTATTTGGGGATTCATTTCCAGTGTTGAGGCTTATTAAATCTGATGCGGGGATATGGGGGAGGGAGGCTTTTTTGAATGCTCTAACGTTGAAAGAAAAATTACAATTCTGCCTGTATTGAGAAGCATCTGATGCTTGCTGTTGAATAAGACTGATGTTAGTAAGACTGTGTTTCACTCTTTCCATTTTTATTTAAATATTTAGCCATGTTACATACTGAAACGGCTATTTCCTCTTAACCCATTAGTTCCTGGAACGTAGATTTCCTCCTAACAGTGTGGGCATTTTTTGCAGTCTACTCCGATCTGGGGTTTTGATTTAGCAGCTGCTACTTGTATTATCTGAGACCGTTAAACTAAAGGAAACACAATCCTATCATTGGGAACCAAGTTGGTCTGTGCCATTAATTCTATTACTAGTTGTGCCACAGCTGCGACAGGGTACTGATCTGTTTATCACAAGGCATTGCCAGTTGACTGTAAATTAAAACTGTGTTCTTTTCCAAAAAATTCTATACTGTACTGATAAGCATTTAATAATGTGCTTCTAAATAGGCTTAGACTAAAGTTCTTTTCTGTGTTTCCTTTATAGAAAAAAAGCTTCCAATTAATATTCAGGAAGAGGAATTAATACAACAGGTGTTCACAGAAAAGACTTTTGAGTTGTTCAATAGCTACTCTAGAGGCTGCATTTGGTTCAAGCCTTCTGGACTGTGACAGGTGGTAAGGGAACCCCTTGGGAATGGTGATTGTCCGTGAGAGAGGGCCGGACTCAGGGTGTTGTGTACAGCAAGTTTGATTAATTGCAAGTGGTTGGCAAGGTCAAAAGAAAGAGACTATTGATTGGAGCACTGGAGCCCTGAAGCCAGCAAACTGCTACAAGGCACTTGGAAGGAATGATTATTAATATACTGACAGGACAGGATTTGCATTTTGCAAAACCATTTTCAACTGGAATTCTGAAATGAAAAAAAATGTAATTTAGGTTCTGAGGAACAGACGATTACAGAATAAAAGATTCCCCTACTTCATTTTCGAAGAAAAAAATCTAAAGTTAGATTTGTAATTTCTTAAATTATTTTGTCAGGAGCCAATGGTGATTTACAAGCAAGACTGTGCGTAGAAGCTCAATAGAACATTGCTTTAGAAAAGGTTGTGAAAATGGAAATCCTATCCATGCAGTCAATAGAGACAGTTGCAGATTGTACAAAAGAAAGCACAGCAATCAATAATTAACAGTGAAGTAAGCTGCTCTTTCTTTATAAATGATGCTGCCTCTAAACAGCCTGTTAATTTCTAAATAACTTTCTTCTAAAATGGGAAATTCTATACTGTTTATAGACCTATATTGAGTATTGTGGTAAATCTGTATGTCAACTAAGGGGGAAAGAAAGGTGCTATCGGAACTGCAGAACAAAGCTACACTTGAGTTATCTAATAATCCATTCGAATCCTTATGTATGGCCAGGGGGCGGGGGAGGAAGATGACCTAAAACAGAGATTATTGTCGCTATTATTCTCCCCTATTCCTCTCCTGAAGCCAATTATCTCTGAAGAGTGCAGTTGGGTTCAGGCATCTTCTAATGCCTTGTGAAAGATGCCATCTTTGTGTGAATCGGGACAACACGTATTAGCAGGCTGGTTAAGGATTGAGGACACAGCCCAATTCCACTTCTGTTCTTGCTTGTGTCCATAGGCTCACACTAGATATCAAGTGCCATTTGATCAGGAATGAGATCTTGCCTATTTTTAACCCTCCCTCGCTCAGAAGCCAACAGAGGCTAATGAGGGGGGAGAGCACACACTCTGGATTGTCACTGGAAGGAGTTAAGCTTGGAAGAATATTTTTTGTGCAGAAGATTATTAGAATATTGAATGTTTTGCCACAACTAAGAACACAACACTCTAATCTTTACACTCATAAAAATTGCAGCAAGAGTTAAAATTCGGATGCTGAAATGCTGAAAAAGACTGTTTGCATAGACAACAGCAGAGAATGTCAAATCTAGTACAACAACAAGTTACATTTGTACAGCGCCCTTCATGTCGGAAGGATGTCCCAAGGCGCTGGACAGTCAGGGATTAGTACAACTAGAAAGGGAAATTGGAAAAGTATTTGAAGAAGAACAACATAAGAGTACAGCGAAAGAGCAGGGAATTGGGATTAGACTATATTAGCTCCATTGGTGGAGCTTGCACCAGCGTAGGCTTGATGGATCAAATGGTCTCCTTGGATGCTGTAATTTCTATGAAAGCAATGCAGGCGAGTCGCCTGCTGCTTTGACAAAGATCAGTTAATCGGTGCAGTCTGGAAACTGCAACCTGTGACCTTTTGGCCTATATGGCTTAGTACCACGTACACCATGTGGTGTCTTTGCCTACAAGGCCATGGGGGAAGCTCCGGGGAGAGATTTAAAAGTGGATTTTCCATCATAATCCATAAGCGGGCCAAGCTGTCTCATCAATAGAATGCAGATGTAAATGAGGAAAACTGCATTCAATGTATTTGCAATTTAAAAATTGTGAATATTTGGAACAACAACAAGATTCCATTTATAGAGCGCCTTTCACGTCGGGAGGATGTCCCAAGGTGCTGTACAGTTGGGTCAGGACCCGAGCAGGGGGGAAATGGTCAGGGTGAGGCGAGGGAAGGGAGGGAGCGAAGAGGGGGTAGAGAGTCGAGAGGGGAGCTGAAGGCACGGTCAAAGAGAACAAACTACTGCTATCAGCTAGCTGCTGTCCAGAGATTAAAACAAGGTCGATTACTCTGCTAAATCTTCTGTTCCTAGTGTATATAAATGATCTTGATTTGCAGTCTCAGTGCAAGGTAGTCAAATTTGCAGGAGAGAAGAGCCAAGATCTTACAAAGGAGGGTATACACCTGGGTTGATTGTTAGAGAAGCTCAATACAAATAAAGACAAAGTGCTGCACCTGGAAAGTAAAAACGGGTAATGTGTATTGTCTCATCATCAACACTATCCATGGGTGGCTAGAACATGCCCATGGAGATGTTGAAAGAGACCTGTGTGTGTTGAATGATCATTCAGCATGTTCAAACTGTGAGGCAACCAGAAGATTGGCAACATTAACAAACCATTTTGAGTTCAGATCCCCAGAAGACGTGCTCAAGGTCTACAGTGTTCAAGTTAGACCGCACATGGAGTACTGAGTACAGTTTTGTTTGCCGTGACATAAAGTGGCCACCCATGCTCGAGATACATTGCAGAAGACAGAGACAGCAACAAGGCTAACACCTTTCCATGTGACCCACACACTGATCACTCACTGGAACAAGCACCTTGAAGATTGCCTGTATTTATACAGAGGTCCATTCTATCGAGAGGAGGAGGCATATTTATTCTCATGGATTCCTCTGTACCTTTGAAGATTCTTGGTTCTTGTTTTCAAATCAATCCGTCTTCTCACTCCACTGAGACTGAGAAATCTTCTGCAGCCTTACTTCCCAACTCGCACTCTCTGCTTTTCTGACTGAGGTTAAAAACGTGTGGAGAACGAACAGAACCGGCCTATTTGAAACAAATATTTTTTTCCTCCTTTTTGATTATTCTTCCAGACATTTAGTTCTCCTGCGTTTCATATGGGGTACAACAAAGAGCGCTTACAACAGAAGTTGGAAATAAGTTGTTTGGCAATATTTATTATTGGAACGTCAATATGCCCTTTGAGTTTTGTTTCAAGATGTGTTGTGGTTTACAATGAAACTGCGACAAACATCTGTATTGTACAGTCATTTATGTTCATGGGGAGGAAAGGGTTTCATCTATCAAACCAGGAGTTAGCTCTACTGTTACAAAAAAAATCAACGTGCATTTCTGCATGCAATCATTTAATGTGTTGCTTATGCCTTAGGCCTGAAGTGAACAAAGGGACTTAGGCAGATTAAATGAGTGGGCAAAGCTGTGGCAGATGGAGTTCAATGTAGGGAAGTGCGAAGTCATCCACTATGGACCGAAAAAAGATAAAGCAGAATATTTTCTTGATGGGAAGAAATTAAGAACTGTGGCGGAACAAAGAGATTTGAGTGTCCATATCCACAAATCACTAAAAACTAGTTCCCAGGTGCAAAAAAGTGATCAAAAAGGCAAATGGAATGTTGGCTTTTATCTTAAGGGGCCAGGAATACAAAGGGAAAGAAATGATGCATCAGCTGTATAAAGCGTTAGACAGACCCATCTGGAGTACTGCGTTCAGTTTTGGGCACCACACCTCATTGGCCCTGGAGGGGGTGCAGCGCAGGTTCACCAGAATGTTACCAGGCCTAAAAGGGTTAAGTTGCGAGGAAAGGCTGTGTAAAGTTGGATTGTATTCCCTTGAGTTTAGAAGGTTAAGGGGTAATTTGATTGAGGTATTTAAGATAATAAAGAGATGTGATAGGGTAGATACAGTGAAGCTATTTCCTCTGGTGGGAAAATCCAAAACAAGGGGACATAGTCTTAAAATTAGAACCAGGCCAATTAAGAATGAAATCAGGAAGCATTTTTTCACTCAAAGGGTGATAGAAATCTGGAATTCCCTCCCCCAAAAGGCTGTGGATACTGCATCCATCCACACCTTCAAGGGTGAGGTTGATAGATTTTTGGTAGGTCAGGGTATTAAGGGATATGGGGAGAAAGCAGCAAATTGGAATTGAAAGGTTTAGTTGAGGTATAGATCAGCCATGATCTAATTAAATGCGGAATAGGCTCAAAGGGCTAAATGCCCTACTCCTGTTCCTATGAACAAGTGGCAGAATTGGTGCATGGTACAGGAGTGTCACTGGAATACAGACAGATATTTGCATTGGTCTCAAGTCTGTTTGAGTGGCCATGGATTCTCCAAAGCCCATTTGAGAAGCTAACAGGTACAGACAAGTTGACTTCTTATTGTTTCTATATTTAGAATCTGGAAGGCGGAAAGCTGTGGTTACAAAATGGTAACCAACATATTCTGTTGTAGATTACTCATAGCAAATCTTTAAAAAGCAAAATGAATGGCGATCCCATCAGGGACATTTGAGACTGTAAATCACTCTAGTCCAATCTGTAGGTGAAGGAAAAGGTCACAGCTGAGGCAACTTACTATAAAGAGGTGTACACTCACACCACTAAACCCGAGTAGAGGCTCCACGTTCTGTGTGACAGGAATCTCCTTGTATTCTTTATTCCTAGAAGCGTCATTTTATCATGCATTAAACATTAATTCCTATAATCTGAGAAATACTCCAACCTCATTAAAAATTAAATATGGCTTTTCAAAAATTATATATATATAATATATACATACATTTATCCAGATTTCTCCTGTGTCCACATGGTGGCTTTTTTCAAAACGACTCCACATAGTGTTGTGGAGAACGGCAACTTAATGTCAAACAAGTTAAGTGTTGAATAAAGTAACAAGCAGCTCGTAGATTCATTCTGTCGAGTATTTGATTGCAAGTAGAAGATTATGAGTTCAAGTCACTGGACTGATTTCTGCCTTGCTGACCTTATCTGACTTCTGCCTCGTCAGTCCAATTCGTCGATGTACATCTCGGCTCTGTTCAACCAACTGCTATGAATTAAAGCTTCATTTAACAGTCAATTCACTTTACAGTATATTCTGGAAAGCGCTTTGAGACGTCTTGAAGACGTGATAAGGCGTTATGTCAAATGCAAGGATTATTATTTATTACGAGCAAGCAGAGTCGATGCCAGTTGATAAAGCCACAGCCCTTATGCAGAGCTAAACATGAAGATAAGGAAGATCCCAGACTGTAGGGAGTTAGCTCATCTCATCTTGAGAAGGGGTTTGAGTGTTCTCATTGGCCTTATTGCTCCAAGATGAAGAGTTAGCCAGGCGTCTGGGCTCACACTCGCTGTACACTAACCCTTGCTAGAAAATATATTTGTGTGAAATGTTGGATGGAGACAGTATCAGACATGGCTATATTGGTTGAATTGACCTTCATTGTCTAGATCTGCACATAGTAGTGCAAGTGGAGATGTTTTCAAAACTAATAATTTTCAAATTTCTATTTTAATCAATTTTAAATTGTATATTTTTAATAAAGCAAATTCCAAATATTGGCTAGTTAGCCCATTGTTCCTGTGTTGACTCTCTGAAATAGCCATCCATTGAGTCTCCTCCTTCCCTCACCGCCACCTTTTTTTAGTTACTCTCCTTCAGGAATCTGTCTAATTCCCTCTTAAAAGCTAATATGGATTCTGCCTCCAGCATTCCATGTCTTAACAACACTCAATGTGTAAAAAAAAATCTAACTGCTCCCCTTGCTCTTTGGTACTTACAGGGATGTCATGTTTTAACACCCTTCAATCTAGCCCTGCCTTGCGTATAAAGTGGGTAGTTGACCGATTCTGAGGTTTTGTGACATCAAATGAAGAAACCGCGAGAATAGTGCTTGCAGAATGCACGGTGTAATACTAATAATAATAATCCTTGCATTTGGTATGGGCTCTTATCACGTCATTGAGACGTCTAAAAGCAATTCACAGGATATACTGTAAAGTGCGGTGACTGGGTATTTTGTGGACGAAATGCGGCAGCTAATTTGCGCACACCCAACACACTCCATGGAGTCTAGCATAACCTAATGGTGGGAATGCACAACCTGATCTGCTTGCTGACAGCTCCACTGACATTGCCAACACTGACCGGCTCTGTCTGTTGATCTTATTTAAAGGGTTGGAATTTTCTTGATCGCAATGATCACGTTAAAGCTGGGGTCCCTTATACCTTAAATTCATCCTCTGCAGTTACTGACTCACCGACCAGTGGAAATAATTTCTCCTTGTTTATGCTATCAAGAATGCTCATTGTTTCTCAAACTGCTCTGTTGGAGGGAAAACAGTACCAGTGCCTCCAGTCTTTCCTCATAACTAAAACTTCTCATTCTTGGTATCCCCCTAGTGAATCTCCTCTGGATCCTAGCTATGACCTTGACATTCTTCTGATAGTGAGAGAAATAGTCAATATATTTGAATTAGAGGACCAATTTTAACCAGCAGAGGACAATAAGTAAGGGTAACTGGGAGAAAGGTGAAACCACATCATCTTGTTAGAAATGGGTGGGTCAGTCATCTGTACAGCAAATGCCTGATGTTATTAAAGATATTTGCTGAAAATAAATCAAATTTGTATTGGATCTTCCAAGCTCCCACAATACTTTATCTTATTCTGACTGTTTGTTCTCTTGCTTTTGTAGCACGGTGATATATAGCCACCCTCATTAGTCGAGATGAATCAATAACCTTCATGAGAGAAAGCTACCTTTAATAAAGACGTGCCTCAATCCTTCGTGCAGTGACACCTGCATAGTGGGTTTTAGTGTTCTTGCAGCTTTGTTGCTGAAGCTTGTTTCAGACTTGCGTATGAATACCATTTTATATTCAGTTGAGTTCTGAGGATTTGGGAGCCACTATTTACCTTATTTGTATCTTTTCACGTCTCATTGCCGCCTCCAGCGTTGCACAGAAGAGTATTGCATGAAGTCTTTGAGCTCAAAGTCCAGCCTGACACTAGTAAGTGCTAGGGTAGTACTCCACATTGTTGGAAACGCCATAGTTAAATTGGCTCCAATCTGCCTGTTCAGGCATCCGTTAAAGATCATACGGTACTGTTTGAAAAGAGAATAAAGTTGTTTTTTTCTCTGGTGGCCAACCATCCCCCAAATAAAAGTTGGCATTTACTTGGTGGCTGTTTGGGACATTTCTGTACACAAACTTGCTGCCGTGTTCACTTACAAAATGCAGTCACTACACTTTACAGAGAATCCTGTGAAACACTTTGAGACCCTATCATATATTTCTGCTGGGACAGAGAAGGTAAAAGACAGATCTCATTGGGCTGTTTCCGGTGATCATTACTTACTGGAGAGAACTAATTGAGGATTATGTATGCTTTCTAGTAACTGCCACTGTTTAGAAATTAGGGGAGGTTAGATGAATTATTTTTGCATAGAGGATACTTTCCACCCGTTGGAAAGTATCCTCTATGCAAAAATAATTCATCTAACCTCTGTGGAAGATGAGTGCATCTAAAAAGTTTGACTGTGGAAGGTGAGTCCATCTAAAAAGAATTGGATGAATACATGAAGAAAAATAATATTGAGAGGAGTGGAGACGGGGAGAAAAAGATTAGAAGCTTTAGTTGGGGAGTTTATACAAGCACAGATGCCATGGCATTGAGGAAACAAACTTCCATGTAGGAGGACAATTTCTCTTTCTCTTGTTGGTTTGTGGTGTTAAAATGTTGTTCAACATTACAGATTGCTGTTCCACAAGCTCTGCTAAAATGCCTGCGGATCAACAGTTGTTAAATTGCTTTGGTGGTTTCTCCCACCTATGTTGCTTCTACATTGCACGATGGTGCAGTAATAGTAATATTGTAATACATTTCATATGCAGGGCAAAATCCTTCATGTATGGTTTGTTGCAGTGAGGGGGCACTTTGAAGTGTGGCACTGTTACCCCAGGACAGTCTAAGCCCCCCCCCCCATTACTGCAGAATGGAAACATTGATACCTGAAACGTTCCGAATTACGCCATGTGACGACTGCCATTTTATCTTTTAAACTTAACAGAAAAGCCCACGCCTGGGATCATCATCGTGTTGGACATCTCAGAGTGTCCAACATGGTGGCGGGATGTAAAAGATCCAGGGGCCATTTCTGCATGATAATGTTGTGTGGATTAAAAAAACAAATACTTCCATTACTCCAAAGTAATATTTATTCTTGATGTATCTCGCTCGGCAAGACGCCTCAAAGCGCTTTGCAAGATTCCGCTATGAGGTGTCCCTGTAGTTGTGTGGGCAAATTTTAATGTGCAGAGTAGTTATTACCTAATTACTTTAGTTATTGTGTAACTTTCAATTGGCATCAAATGTTGTTGTCTTGAGAATTTTGAGAAGACTAAGTTCAAATTGAACTGTTTCTCATTTGTGGTTTTGACTGATAAACTATTCACAAGGCTGGTATAAAGGCTTCTTGGTTAAACAATTTGCAGTGATTTTTGGTTTTGTATGTTTTAACTCTTAATTTTCTACAATTAAAACGTCTTGCTTCTGGAAAAGGTCAAATGGATTTTGTCTAGTAGTGTAAAGAACAATCTTAGGAGTGAAGTGTTTTTGGAGAGGGAATGTAGGCCAAATGAAAACAGTGTGGCATCTGGATATTGATTTCCTTGGCAGTGACTATGCACACGTCTAGTATTTCTGTGGAGAGGTTGGCTCATGGGGCAGCACATTGGTGTTAACTCCCATTTCCACTTAATGTACCAAACTGGTGTTAAATCCCTTAATAGGTAAACACATGGATAGTTTACTCAATACTGTTGACCACTCTATCTTCCTCCACTGCCTCTCCTCACCTCAACCTTCATGGTTCTGTCCATGAATGGTTCAGATCCTACTTCTCACACCGTCTCCACTTCCATCTCCACAAACGGCTTCTTCTCTAGCCCCTGCACCGTCTCATGCGGCGTTCCTCAGGGTTCTGTCCTTAGTACCCCTCTTTTGCAATATCTATATTCTCCCTCTTGGCGACATCATCCATAGCTATGGGGTCAATTTCCACATGTATCTGGATGACACCCAACTCTATCTCTCTGTCTCCATCCACGCCTCCAGGACCACTGCTGTCCTGACAGAATGTCTGTCAGACGTCAAGTCCTGGATGAGAGCTAACTTTCTACAGTTGAATCTCAACAAATCTGAGGGGTTCCTGATTGGCTTCCATCAGTGCCTCCACACCTCAGGCACCATCCATGATGCACACTTCACCTCACTGAGCCAGTCCAGAACCTTTGTATCTTGTTTGACCCTCAGCTAACATCCGTACCATGTCCTTCTCTGCCTTCCCCCACCTCCGCAATATCGCCCAGCTCTGCAACTGTCTCACATGGCAGGCTACCAAGACCCTCATTCATAACATCCAGCCTCGACTTCGCAAACTTCCTGCTCTGGCCTGCTTCACCCCCCACCTCCCGCCTATCCCACCATTAGCACGCGGGCATTCTGCCACTCTGCCCCCACCCTCTGGAACTCCATCCCGCAATCCCTCCACCTTGCCCCCTACCTTGCTTCCTTCAAGACCTAACTCAATATCCTCCTCTTTGAACGTGCCTTTGGTCACCCTCCTTCCCCCCCCTGCTCTCCACCCTCCACGATCCCGCTCCCCAGCTCAGGTTCGAAACACCTTGGGGCGTCCTCCCAACATGAAAGGCGCTATACGAATGTAATTTTGTTGTGATTGTTGCTGTTGTTGAGTGAAAAGATTAAGCAATATGAAGAGAAAGATGGAAATGGGATTTTTTTTCTCATAAAAAAGAAGCTCTTTGAAAAATAGACAGGATGGATCCAACGGCCCCATTTGTGCAGAAAATGTCTGTTTTTCTAAGGTGGGCAAATATTCCGTGTCCAGACGTCTGCCCTTCTAGGGCCATCTGTTGAGGGAAGATGGCAAATGGGGGCGAGGAATTTCTTCTGATTGAGAATGGGAAAGAATAAGAGTTGGTACACATTTGAGTGAGTGAAGGCATGACATGGGGGGGTGGGAAATGGGGAAGAACGAAAAGGTTCATTAAATGTTCCTCTCAGTTCTCTCCATCCTCTTAGGAAGTGCCATAAATTTGTGTAACTTGGGTGATGCAAGTACAGAACTTCCCAGAAATTGCGATGCATAGTTGCTCAGATAACTTTGAAAAGCATTGTAAAGAACTGCTACTGAACGCAAATTTCAGTGGGCAAACCTGCTCAAACGTCACAGGTAATTTTGAATTGTGATGGCCCTTTTCTGAATGGGTGGGTGGTGGGTGGTGGAGGTGAAGAAAGAGAAGGAATTTACTAACAAATATAATAAAATGTTTGCAAACTTGCACTTGAAGCAGACATCTGTGGCACTCATCTGAATTCATTTAGATGGCGGTTTATTGTCATTGTTGGTTTCGCAGATGGTTTATGAAACTTACGTGAATTGCCATCTGTCGGGCGTGTGCCCAGTGTAAGCTTGTCATCCTTCTACATGAGGGGAGATGCGTCTCTCTTTTCAGCTTCTTTGAATGTTTCCAGCTCAACAATTGGTTGGATACGAGTCAGTCTTTCTCAAGAGTGACCCACACATTCCAGGGCTCCAACCTGACTACAATAGGCACGCGCAAAAAGATCAGCCCAAGGCCTGGCCTTCCCTGCTGTTGCGTATAGGAAAGGGTATTAGAAATGGTTCTTTGTTCTCTGTCTGGATTTTGCTCCAGCCCAGACACAAAGCAGAATTACAGTTTAACAAAGCGATTCTCCAAGTTTGTTTTGATGAAATATCTGCGCTTCCATTACACATAGTTCATTGGCATGTAGGTTTCTTAACTTTTAATGGTCAGTCCCAATAAATGCTTGCACCGTTTCTCTCCATTCTGATTGGGCTTTGATCACGTCTGCTAAATCTCGTCAGTTCCTTGTTACTACGATTAAAGTATGACCCAGATTAGTCAGCAGTAGGATTGGCTAATTTAATTCTACTGATGCTGACGATTCTTGAAAATGGCCGTTATAATTTTGTGCATTTGTGTGGGTCCATGAAGGGGGAGGGTATTTTCTCTTTTGTTGCTCATTTCAAAAAAAGAAATGAAATAAAATAAATAAGTGGAGGAAAAAAAGTAAAATGGTAAAACAAATGGCAATCCTCTTTCTCCTTTTTCCAGAGTTCCAGACGTCAGAATGTGTTAGGAGCGAGAGGAGCTATCAAATTGCAAACCGGTTAAAAATGTATTGATTTGGGTCTGAGTGATGGACTACGAAAACAGGAATTTTTTTAACCAAAATGAGCAAGACTTGATGGGTCTGTCTTTGCTGCCTGTGTTCGGTGTCCCACTGTGAATCCTAACCCGATTCAGCAGTGATGTATTTGCACGTTCCTGCCTCATTCCTTCCCATCCGCAGCCGAGCAGCCTGATCCCATTTCCATGACAACCAGTAATTAGTGTCAAGTCTGATAGGCTAACTGTGGTACTTAACACTGTAAATGACCTCCATCTGACCCAAACTCATAGGCACGGGCCAGATTTGAGGGTCCATCAGCCTAACGATGCTCTGATATTAATTTGTCAAGGTTACCCTCTTGTTGAAATGATAGTGATTTACTGAAATGTGCAGTGCAGACATTGCTCTGTTTTATATTGCACAGGACTGGATTGTTGGAGATTTCTCCTGTCTATACTAATTGACTGCAAGACTGTTAATGATTTCAGCTCAGTCATTCAGCTTTGTGGATCAGTGAGATGTACTTTTTCTAACGGTCAACAAAGATGAAGTGGGAGAGGGATGGGCGAAGCCATCAGCTGAAATTCCAGGCTTAAAAAGCAACACTATGTGAGAAACAAATTAACAATGGAAATGAGCCAATGACAACAATTTGGACTTTTATAGCATTCGTTTCATTAGGATGAATGCCTGAACAACAAACAGGGAAGACAGGAGGGGCCGTTTGAGCGTGTTGACCAAAGGCATGAACAGTATAGGTTTATAAGAAGGTTTTGAAGGCAGGGAAAGGAGACAGGATTTTAGGAAAGAATGAAACTCATAAACTTCAATGGTGTCGCCCCTCTCAGTGGGAGTTTTCCAGTTCTCTGAGTAAATTACATATTGCAAGCGCTTGACAACCCAGCATAGCTGGCTTCAGTTCCAATGGCAGCTTTTGCTGGTTGAAGCTCTATTTGTCTACATTACTGTATTCAGGCTATTCTATTTTATCAGAGGCTTTCATTGTCTGGCATTAGATTTTTGTAGAAATGGTTCTATTGTAAAAATATAAACAATTGTCGACATAATACAGTTTATGTTAAAGTACAAAATTTGTTACAGTAAATTCTGTGAAGTACCTTGAGACATTCGCCTGATATGAATGGTGCTATCAAATGCAAGGATTATTATTATGATATGAACAAGATATCAGGAATATAGTGAAAATTCTGTCTTGTGGGGTAATTGCCTACATTCACAGAACATGAAAATGTGTATATAAAACGGTAATTTAAGGGAACGATTGGTGCTTAAAACCCCAAAAAAAGAACTGGTCTATATCATCATACAGACTGGAAGATGGTGGAGCAAAATGTCATAGTAAAGCGTATCATTCTATCAGAGCAAAATGGATGGAATAGTGTAACAACAAGTAGATTAATATGAAGGATAGAGCACATCCAAAAAGCCTTCTGGTAAGAGTGTTGAAGGGGCTGGAGTCCAGACATCTTTCTACTGCAACTTTTGCTATGAGCAAAATGGCAAATGTAGTTTGATCAAATTGCTCCTGAAATTGAATGTCTGCCTTCTCCCAACTGTGGTGCTGTTACAGAGTTCAATCCCATCATTGACTGCATACTTGCAGAATGGTGTTTGTATCGCCATGATTATACCCCAGCACTAAATTCATTTTCCTTTTGACTTCTCATTATATAATCCAAACCATATTCATTGTGTTTTTTTTTCTCCAAGGTACAACCCGTCTGCCCCGGGAAGGAGAGGTTCCTGGTGTTGACTACAATTTCCTCACAGTAAAGGAGTTTTTTGACCTTGAGAAGAGTGGCACTCTACTAGAAGTGGGAACATATGAAGGTAGATCTTTTACATCAAAATAACGCTCTTCCATGCACCAGAACTGACTGGAACCGCATGTAAAATGTGCTTCAGTTTCATGAAGACCATCTCTCAGGAAGCCATTTGTCTCTTCCATTTCTGACTGAAGACTCATTGTTCACCTTATTTCTCACAGCTGACTCAGCATCTTTCCAGTTGCATGGGTATCGTGTTTGGTTTCAACTATCTATTTTCCTCCCCTCTTCTGCTTCTCAAAAAGCTGACTCCAGTAACAGTACAGTTCGACAGTCACTTTACCTTGCCCAAGTGGCCAGCCTTCTCACATGGCCTTGAATAGCGAATGTCTGCATCCTATTCGACTATGGGGTGGGGAGGACACCATTGTTAAGCTTGATTCTATCCTTGCCCATTATCTACACAAATCACTTTGAAACAGGATTTTGGATAGCAATTGTGAGCAAGACCACTTATTGAATAGTTTCCATCTCCGTAGCCCCAACCGTTCCTTCTGCTTGAGATCAGCTAACAAACCACAGACCTGTAATTTAAACTTGTGACTGCCTTGGTCCTTCCTTTAGTACCTCTTTGGCCAGTAGCTTTACCACTAAGCCAGCAGGGAAGCCTGTGCTGCCGATTATTTTGGGATACTTTGAGGAAACAATTCTTGTGCATGACACATATTTAGCAGAATGCAGAACAGTGAACAATTCTGCATAAGGACATGTGCAAAAGATTAATTTCCATTTCAATGGTTCAGATAATTAAAGAAATTATTAATTTCTATGCGCACAGTGAAGCCATGATTTTAATACTATCCTGTGCACTTGCGGTGTATAAAACGTAATGATTCTGGTTCTGTGCTAAAAACAGTAAATAAAAGGTAGCAGGGCTTTACAAATTGGGAACTTATTTCATCTAGAAAATATCCATGCACTAGATCATTCAACCCTCCCAGCATATCGCAGGGATCCAGTTCAGTCTGCTCCTAGTATCATCTTTTACAAGTGTCTTTCAGGTTTGAAAGAGCAACAACAACTTGCACTTATGTATAACCCTCCATGCAGGGTAGCATCTCAGAGGCGGAGCCTGACTCCGAACCAGGGGGGAGGGGGCTGGGGTGCGAGGTGACCGTAAGCACAGGGGAAAAGGAAAGTTTTCAGACTTGAAAAAGAGGAGAGAGGGGCAAGAAGGCCTTACTTGACTGGCCAGTTTTCCATCTGCCCGCCAACCCACTCCTCCATTCTATCCAAGCTGACAAAGATATATAGATCTTAACTGAAAGCTCAACACAAATAGTTATCAAGTCTTAGATTTCAACTTTGGAGTTGCAGTTGAGAATCGAACTTTCTACTGCCTTAAAACCAGAGTCTCATTTTTGAATGTGGACTTTTCACCAGAATGGGACTTCTGTTGATCATACCAAATATAACCCCAGTAATAATAATACTTGCATTCCGTACAGCGCTTTTCACATTGGGAAGAAGTTACAAAGCGCTTCACAGAATTTACTGTAATGTGTAGTGATGGTGTTATTTTCTAGGTGAATGCCTTGAAGTTGAAATATTCCAATGCTCTCAAGTATTGATTGGCATGGTGTATGCATTGACTTATTTGGGTTTTAGTCTAGAGAGAGGAGCATAAATCAGATTCTGCAGAGACCATGACTCCTGACAAGATCTTCCTTTCTAAATCCAGCCATTCTGTCTCGTCTTCAGGGAATAGATCCCTTCCGCTAGACTGCGTGATTTGAAAACCCAGTCATACAACTTAGGATCCAGCAATCAAAGACCTCCCTTGCACTAGCCCTCTACAATTAAGTCAGACTAATCCCCAGACATTCTCTTATCTACAAAATTTGCGGAAAATGTTTTTTTAATCTTCTGAAACTGGTAGGCTGGCTCCAAGCATTAGTAAAATCAAGGAAAAAATATATCGTTAACTTGGGCATCACATTTATTTTAACTGTGCTTGTGAGTATTTTTCTTGATTCCTCCAAATGTTACATTCAGTATTGTACATTGATCAATATTTACTAATTGGGAAATGTTGTTGATTACTAACGGATTTGAGTGTTTTACTTCTCTTGGTGACTGGAGACCAATATGTTTTGCCCCTCACTGTCTTGCTGATAGCAGCTCGGGACAAATTCATAAGTGACCACCTCATAGCTGTTTGTGGGACATTCCCCTGCAAAAATACAATCACACTTCACTACACTTGACAGTATACCCTGTGAAGGGCTTTGGGCAGTCCTCCTGACAATTATTGTTATGTTATATTGTCTCCTTCCTAATCATGTGTGCCACATGATGCAGCTCCTGAGATCCCTGATTGTGAATCGTAATTGTGGTGGTTTAATAGACAAACATGGTTTACTGTTGCTGTCTCCATTTTGAACTCCCTCAATGGGTGAATTTAATGGAGATGACAGTGCAGCTCTTTGAATGCTGCCAAATTCCATGATGCGTATCACCCTCTTCCACGGAACCTGTGCCAGTTCTGATGTCCTCTGTTCTTGAGGTCCTGGCTGCACCATCTATGAGCGTGGCCACCAACCTCCTCAAAGTCACCTTCTCGCTTTCCACAGTGCCTCCGGGCAGCTGTCAGCATCCATGAAAATCCCACCTGCCTCTCCCAAGGACACCCACCAACATCTGCAAGGACAGCTCCCAAGTTCTACAGACCTGCCAACAGCCTCCAGAGACTGACATAATGATCCCCGGGGATGTTGTCGGTCACTGTGAGGCTGCCACCATTGTTCAAGTTACTGTCAGTCTTTCAGGATGCTGTCATTGCCTTTAATTGACACCATCCTGTGCTGTTGCCTTCTGTGTATTTTCTGCCTATTGTACTAGATTAGTGCAGTATTTGCTGCCCTCCCTGAAGATACTGCTTTTGGGCACATGTTGTTGTCTGTCCTGCTCTTCCCCCCCCCTCCCCCCGCCCCACGCAAAAAAGGTATTACTCATGGTTTTCGGTACAGACAGACCAGTTAATCTCTGTGTCTCTGTACAGTTAAGTCAGGGGGGATATACTAGTGTGTCTCAGAAACCTAGGCGTGTTTTACTCTGCTTTTATCTCTTGAGTTTCATTGAGCCTTATTTAGTGGGTATGAGGCATAGAAAAAAAATCTACCCCCCCCCCACCCCAAGAATTGGGAATCTTATCCCAATCCATTCACCAGTCACTGCTTTCTCTGCTCTTTTTCTATATATAAACCGTTAAGGACAGAGTTCCAAGACCTGAGTTCCCTCGGATTCTTTCCTTCCCTTTGGAAGTTGTTAGAGACAAACTACTTGATATTTAAACCAGCATTTATTAACATCTCTCACCATTGAGAGCCCAATTATGTAGCCAGTTTGAGATCTATAATAATTCTTACATTTGATACTGCACCTTATCAGGTTCAGAACATCACAAAGCTCTTCAGAAATTTTCTGCAAAGTGTCGTGACTGTGCCTTTCTAGGCAAATCCCGTATCAATTTCCACTCTGATTACATGTGAATAGTTTTCTGGTGTGAAAATATTGAAACAAACCTGAATCTATCTTGCTAAACATTATGTTTTGATTTATATTCGCATTGCATGCCTATATTTGGTTTAAGGAGACACCCATCCTGAATAAAATGGTGCACAAATTTGACCAGAAAAGTTTTAGTCACGTTTCAGAATAGATGAATTTCATAAATGTTGTCAACTGATATCATCTGCTCCATTCTTTATGTCCAGAACATCTTGGATCAGAGTTGCACTTACCTGCAACCAAACTCTCCCTAGATTATTTAATGTCCCATCTTTAAACTAGGTTGGCTCCACTACTCTTTATCTTGTTGACAAAAAGCTCCTGTCAGCATCTGATGTTATCAACAAACAAAGGTGCTAAATCGCACAAGGTAAGGAAGTAAATGCACTGACAGAAAGCCTACATTATGAGATAGCCAAAGAGCTCTAAGTCATTGAGATTAAAATTCCTTGCACACACACACACCATATTTGCCTGGGATCTAGGTATTCTGTGCCCTTAACAGTGAGTTTTGATATTGACAGTTGCATGCAGAAGGACTGTGCAGATGAAAAATGTAGTAAATTGTTATTTTGTGTGTTCAAAAAAAGGAATGATAAGCAATGTTTCAGAATGAAATACCATTGTATTGTCTGAAAAGAAATAAACTCCACGATTTATATGAAAGCAGGAGAAAATCTGGGCTGATATAAACGAGCAAGCTGCAGATGTTGGGAAGAAAATTAAAGTGTGTTTTGTTTTCCTCCAATAAACTTGGATACTGAGGGCAATGCAAAGATTTTATCCCTTTGGTTAAAGAATGCAACTTTCAAAGCTATTGGGGGGGGGATTAATGAAAATGCAGCTTTTAATAAATTGTCTCTACTTCTGAACTAACAAGTAAATTTGCTCCTGTTGCCTAGGTAACTATTATGGAACACCCAAACCTCCAAGCCAGCCACTCAGTGGGGATGTAATTACCAGAGATGCTTTGCGAGACCTTGCGACTGGCTCAAAGCCCACTCCAAAACGAAGCAAGTCGTACAATGATATGCAAAATGCTGGAGTAGAGCATGCTGAGAATGAAGATGATGAAGAAAACCCTGAAATGAACAGCAGTTTTACAGGTAAAAGTCATGTAGGCTGACCTCTTCCAGTCTGGGAAATATCCAGAGCAAAATTTATACGACTGTCTGTCTTAACATGCAATAAACAATGTCGGGACAGGGAGCTGAGGGGATCTGGTAGGTTTTGAAATTTAAAACTTTTTGCAGGAAAATCGGCGTAGGGTAACATTTGAGTGTAATGAACGTTCGGATTGAACAGACGCAGCCTTCCTGACCGCTCACCAATTCATCACAAGTACCTTTGTGTCTTTAATTGTTCTGCTTGCCAGTTCTGGGAGTTTTGCATAATCCTCTCACAGTATAACTGCATCGCTGCCCTTCATGTGCTGCTAAATGAAGTGATGAATTGCACATTTGCAATTCAGGTGAATGTTTAGTCTAGCAGGAGGGTGCAGAGGCGTCTAAACTGATCTCTGAAATATGCATTCAAATGAATATCCTTTTATTATGGCCAGTTTCTCCTCTAATATCATTGCATTACAGTGGGATAATCATTTGAATCCTATTGAAATAAAGGGAAAAGTCACAACGGGTGTCGACTCTTTTGTGAATTTATTTTTGTTGAAATGATCTAATGTCTAGTAGAATGCTTAAGATATATGATAACTCAATGAGGTGTTTCTCCATAGGAATGTAAACAATGTTGATGTGTTTTCTCTGCTGCCTGTTTAAGCATCAGAATCATTTAGGTAATACTAAATCATAGCCACAGATGAATAAAGAAATAATTTAGTGACAAATATTTCTTCCCGTTGGAAATAATCCACTGGATAAAATGGCTGTCTCTAGTGAATAAAGTAATGCCAAATCACTTTCTCTGTCTCTCTCTCTCTCTCTTTCTCTTGTTTTGCTATTGTGTTTAGAGAATCCTTTACTTCTGATAATGTAATGGTTATCTGCAAAACCATTGATTCCCTTTAGTCATGATTTACTGCACAAGATCTTTTCCAAATTAAATATTTAGGCTATTAATTTGTTTAACGTGTTTTTTAAACTTGGACATGATCATTCTGCTTTTGGATTTAAATCAAAAGGATAGGGTATTAACTGACGTGCTTAATAAAATGGAACTTTATTTCAGATATTTTGGATAAATAGTCTACTCAGATTTGTTTTCATTTATTTTTCGGATTTAAATCAAAAGGATAGGGTATTAACTGACGAACTTAATAAAATGGAACTTTATTTCTGACATTTTGGATAAATAGTCTACTCAGATTTGTTTTCATTTATTTTTCGGTGTTAAAGATTTTGCTGGTTATTTGCAGATTCTAGTGAACACGACGAACAGAACACGCGCACTTCCAAAGAAGAGGTGCCTCAATATAATAACCTCAACAACTCCAGTGCACCTCAGCAACCAACCCACAATTCCGATCCTGCAATAGAAAGCTTGGATCCACTGCCTGAGAACTGGGAGATGGCATTCACTGAAAATGGAGAAGTCTACTTTATTGAGTGAGTAATGTCCCCAATCTATAATGGCAGTGTCATGGCAGACCAGGAAAGTGAGGTTGCAAAGTGGGAGGACACTGTCTTGTGCCCCCAAAGAGTCCATGAAGTGAGCTACATATCTTGAGCTGTTCCATACGTACTGAGTGCAGGCCAGGTGCTTGTCAATAGGAAACTGACCTCGAAATAGCAGCATCGATGAAGGAGAGGTCTTGGAAGAAGGAGGTGGCCATGATTTGGGAAGACTAAATGAGAGGGAGAAAAATAATGGTTTTGCAAAAAAGGATAGGATTCTGCAGTTTACAATTTATTTTTCATCAATGCTTTCACTATTGGTTTAACCTGCACAGATTCCTAATTCTCCTAGGGTTTCCAGGACATTAATGCAACTATTGCTTCGCACCTTCTGTTCAATTCACAGAAGACTGAAACTAAAATTAGCACTGAGGCGTTCTGAGAATCTGTCTGTATTCCTAAATTTCCTCTGAACTTCTGCGTTGCACATTCTTGTATCATAATGATAACTCTTTGGTGTGTGTGTGTACATATATATATATATATATAATAATTTTTGAATATTTAAATTTAAAGCTGCAGTGACACACACAGAAACGTACAAAGTGTTATATTTTTAAAACATTTTAACCATTATAGCATATAAAGGACTTGGCAGCGCAGTCAATTACAGCACTGTCCTTTCAAATCCTCCCCATGAAAGTCTTTTCTCTTTGGATAGAAGTGCCTTAAATGAAATGAGTATAATGGGAGACTTTACATCACGGAACAGGAAACTGATATCTCAGGCATGGCGGCAGTAACACCCAACACTGAATTCAGAATGAACGGACCTCAGCAGTGATGCCAGTGTGGTTCCCGTTTACTGCAGGGCTCCAGCATAAATTACACTTTCTGCACTTTGGCAGCAAATTGCTAACAGAAACATGACAATTCAATCAAGCCTGCTCTGCAAATACAACATAAGATTTGCAAAGCACGCTTTCCCATACATTTGAAAATCTCCTTTCTTAGGTGCCTGGGACTGGGTTAGTGGGCTTCAGCAACCTCACATTCTGGCTGGGGGAGGGAAACAATAAGCAACAACAAATTGCTTTCATATAGCGCCTTTCATGTCGGGAGGTAAAATTTAATCACAGTCTCGATCGAAGGGCCAGTGATCTGTTAGAAAGTGTGGATGTCTGAGCTTTGGATGAGGATAGGATTGGGCTCAAGTGTTGCGTCCTTCCTTCAACCTTTAAGAATAGCCATTTCGATTGAGATGTTGGAGGGCAGCCAGCCCTGGAATTCTGCCCCAGGATCAATCAGCGGCTTCAGGAGAGAAGAGGGGAACAAACTGGTTCTTTACTTTTCTAGCCATTTCCCAGCTGTACCTCTGACCTTGCAGAACAGCTACACATTTACTGTTAGAACCTCACTCTTGAGAGCCATCAATGGACATCTATTTTGCTCGGGTTAAGGAGAAGTTAAATAGGTATTTNAAAAGGAAAAAATTGCAGGGCTATGGAGTACGAGTAGGGGAGTGGGACTAGTTGGTAGCTCTTTCAAAGAGCCGGCACGATGGGCCGAATGGCCTCCTGTGCTGTAAAATTCTATGAAGTCTTTGTAAATGAGGTTGAGAGTTTTTCACCATCAGTTTTGAATGGAAGAAAAAGACCAGACTATGGGCGATTGACCTCTATAGTGAGTTGGTCTCGTTACTGAGGTGTCTGCAGAGTGAGGAGTTCTGGTACCAATCTCTTGGTCCAATCATGTTCAACCATTCAGTCTTCATCTCTTCCCTAAATGTTTTGCCATTCATGAAATTTGTTGTTTCAAAGCCTTCCCTCCAGATTGATCTCGGTCTATCTTTGTTAAAACAATACGACTTTTGCCACATTTCATTTATTTATTTCTGGTCTGAAGCTCTTCCACTCTTTCTATCATCTTATTCTGCTTTCAGAGTTCTACCATCTGGCAATGTAGCATGCTTTCGCTGTGTTTTCTGGTTGTGAGTTTTGTAAATTTCCACTGTTTTAAATGAAGCTCAGCTCATTGTTCAGTATTGTTGTACGGGTCATTCCTGTTTGAGTGATCTGCTGCCTTTAATCTTGCAATGATGGATTTCTGTTTCCCCTCCTGTAACCCTGTTAGCTTTCTTCAAACTTGTTTCTCCTTGAACTTGCTTTGTGCTTCTCAGAAATTCCTTCATCTTGTATTATGTCATTGTTTCAGTCCAATCTTCTCTTCCCAGTCTGTTCACTGCCTTTGTGATTTTCTTTGCATTATGCTATAATTCTTTTGGGAAGACTTCTTAAACCATCTGCAGAAATGATTCAAAGTGGAGTGTTTTTACCCTCAGCATTACTGTCTGGTGACTTTAGTGCTTTGAAAATTATCTAATACTTATTTGCTTCTGTAGCTTGATGGTACTGTGTGATCATTGCTATTTCAGTTGACTAGCCTGAGAATAGGCTTTTTTTTTGATCACTTTTCTGTTTAAGAGCAGCTTCCTCACAGAAACATGGTTTAGGGGTTGGTGTTGAAATGATTTTGCATCCGGCTTCCTTAATGCTCCAACGGGGGCAAAGGCTCAACCCAAAGGCAAAGGCTCAGCGAAGCCCTGGACCAAACAGACCAGAAGGTGCAGCTTCAAATTTGGATCTGTGGCAGCTTGGCTACCGAACTCAACCAGGACAGAAGTTGGGGAGCCTCCAATTGGCCTAACGGTGCCAGAGCCACAGAATTCTGACCTAGCTGAGGTAGCCAAGAAACTCGGCTGTGGGTCATGCCCTTGATCGTTATCCATAGATACTTCCTACTGGATGCATGTGTGTGGACACTGGGTCAGGTCAGGATTAAGCTCGGCTGCTGTACTCCTTGCAAGCGTAATACCTAGAAACACTTGTTGTCAAGGCTAATGCATCAAAACCCGAGTTCAATTCCAGGCAGGGCGAAACCTTGGGCAAGTTTCCTTACTCCACACGCCTAATAATAATCCCTCCAAAACCAAAAACAATAATAAATTGGTCATTTTTAATCTACGACTGTTTGTGGGACATTGCTGTGCGCAATTGGCTGCCGCGTTCGCCCACAAATATACAGTCAATTCACTTTACAGTGTGTTCTGTGAAGCGCTTTGGAACGTCCTTCCGACGTGAAAAGTGCTATATCAAATGCAAGGATTATTATTATGAATTACATTACATTAATGTGCCCGTTGTAAATATGTTAAGCTTGTTCTTAGCTCATCTAGTTTAATAGAATGGAGTAATAATAATAATAATCCTTACATTTGATATTGAGCCTGCTGTGTCAGGAGGACGTCTCAAAGCACTTCAAACTAAAGTGCCGTGACTGTTTTTTGGGCGAAGTGCTACTTTTGAAAAAAAAATGTTGACACTAGGGTTAGTATTATAATAAGCAAAGGTCTTTGGAGAGATCATAGTTAATTGCTGCAAATGTTTATCTACTTTGTGTAACTTCACAGCCATAATACTAAAACCACGTCCTGGATAGATCCAAGGTGCCTGAGCAAGCAGCCAAAACCACTGGAAGAATGTGAAGACGATGGTAAGTATAAAGTAGGAACATTTTAACAAATTATGTTCTTCACACATGCTGAAATTGCACAAAAAAAGCTAGAGTTGAAATGCTAATGGTAACATGGTTTTCAACAACTCTTACTTTTGAGAGCAATCCACTTTTAATTAGCTGCTCTAACATATCAATGACTTTGCTCTAAATACTTGACGCAATGTGACTCCAGGTTATAGATATCGGTGACTGAGCTTGTTGTCCACATTGAATTTTAATGATTGCCTCGCAGTCTATGAGCTTAATTGCAAAATGTATTGAATTGTAACTGTGCTCTCTGTTGCGAGAGATATTTGGTTAAGTCAAAATCCATTAAAAATGTGCAAAAGCAGACGGTTTGATTTCAATGGGAAAATTGTAGAAATGTTCATTTAGAAGTTAATGATTTTAAGGTTCCCTGTGCCTCCTAGTATTTGATTAACCCGTATAACTTGCCTTGATATCTTTTTTAGTTGATTATTTCCTGGTCAAAAAATCCAAATTTATTGAATATTTAAAAATTGCATTGATTTGAACTTCAAATAAGTTTCTGCCTATTGGCTGACACAAAATAATGACTTTGTTCAAGCATGAAACCTGCAGGATTTTGTTTGGGTTTTCAATTAGATCTTTCCTGTCAAAATCTATTCTTGAATCATCTCTGCATTTTTCATCTGTTTTAAAGTTACAGTATCCTTGCTACAACTGTCTGGTAACCCGTCTCCATTTACGTGCATCAACTTTGCCACTGAGCCATTCATGTTATAGAATCATAGAATCTTACAGCATAGAAGGAGGTAATTTGGCCTCTAGTGCCTGTGCTGGCTCTTTGACAGAGCTATGCAAGTTGTCCTGCTATCCCGCTCTTTCTCCATAGCCTTGCAAATTAGGTGTATTCATGTGTTCATGAAAATAATGGCTTAATCTTTATATTAGTGGATGCCATCCATGGATTTTAGAGGCATTGCAAAACTACTTTGAACATTAATAATATAATAATAATAATCCTTGCATTTGATATAGCGCTTTGCACATCTTCTAGAAGTCTCAAAGCGCTTCACAGAATATACTGTAAGGTGAATTGACTGCATATTTGTGGGCGAACCCGGCAACCAATTGCGCACAGCAGCCTCCCACAAACAGTCGTAGATTGAAAATGACCAACTTATTATTGTTTTTGGTTTTGGAGGGATTATTATTAGGCGTGTGGAGTAAGGAAATTTGCCCAAGGTTTCGCCCTGCCTGGAATTGAACTCGGGTCTCTCGCTTGCAAAGCGAGTGCTCTAACCACTGAGCTACAGGACATTAATTGAACAATGATCTGGATTTGGCTTTTTTCTCCCCCTTTTACACCTATTCCTTTAAATCATTTGCAAAGGACAGTCTTAGTTGGATACAATGGCTTAGACGATGTGCACCATTCATCTGCTTGGTTTCAATGGGTTGCATTTGTATTTCTGTGTGCTTTTTTAAAACGCTGTATGAATGAAGCCATGACTATTGGAAATGGGAGTCTCTGGTTGTTTGTACATGTTTGATATTAGCTAAAATCTTTTCTGTTGCTTTCTTCTGTCCTTGCTTGGTGCACTTGCCCTGGAGAAGAAGGGGTACACACAGAGGAACTGGACAGTGAAATAGGTAACTCGTTGCATGAAGTGCAGTAACTCATGTTTTCAACATATTTTCTGAAATTAACTGTTGTATTCCTTCTCAAAACACCTTTACCTTATGCTGGCATTTAACTGGACCCGTCGTCCTCCGACCTAAGGAATCTCCATACCTAATTCCAGACCAATCTGATCTTCTCAATCGATATTCATTGATCGAGAGAGAAGATGTAAATCATGCGGTTATTGTGGTCAATGATATGAGGCCAAAGGTACAACACAACATAAATATCTCAGCTAAATGCCAGCAAAACCGTAAAATGATCTGTGGTCACATTTTTTTGTAAAAAAAATTAGTAGCTACAGTTTCCTTATGTTGGAGAACACATTATTTGCAATTGTTTGCCCCTATTATGTGTGTGTTTAGCACCAATGAGAGAAAATTGGGACTGCCCTGATGCTGGGAAATTCTTCTGTGGCTTAAATCTGTGGTGTGCTTTACTGTTTCCTTGATATATTATGAAAATATGTTTGACATGTAAATCTTTAAAATAGGTACCAGCAAAAACATTATTGGCCCCAACATTGAAAGAAATGAATTGTAATAGCTAACTATGTTTAGTAAGGTGCCAGGTATGATGTATTCACCCAGGAGTAATTAAGCATCAATTTGAGTGATTTCTTCCTACAGTGAATAAGGCAAATGGAGATATTTCCATTGCGAGTTTACTATAACTATTGTTTCTGATAGCTTTTGGCTGTACATGTATCAGTAAGACAGTGGTGCCCCATACATATTTATTTTTGCTTTTCTAACTCAACATTTGAAGCAAATGCACTCCTCTGAAGGTAATCTGAATAAATTGTGAGTTTGGTGCGTAACAGCCTTTCATACGAGGCAAAGGTTTCTGCTGCTTCAGTTTGTTTCAAGCAATTGTCAATCATTTGGATCATGTCTAGTGTAGGTGCAAACATGAAGCAACACAAGAAAAACTGTCTATCTGCAGGGATTTGAGAGAATGAGAAACTTAATTACTAGGCAATTTGGAAGCCATGGTGACTTTAATAATGGCATCATTAAAAGGATTGTGGGGCAGGCAGCAGTGTGGGAGCTTGCCTTAGATGGTCGGCAGATATCTCCAAACTCTAGTTATCAGAATGGTAAATAATGGGGAAAGCAAAAACATCTAATAATGATCTGGGACAAAATGCTTCAAATAAATTTCACCCATTATCAGAAATAACATAGCAGGGGTAAAAAAAAAATCCCCTCTGGGTCTAAATTTACTCCATATTAATATAACATTTCAGAGCATTCAGAATTTAACGATTTCTTAATGCCAGCCTTAATTTTAAAGCTGTTTTCTGTAAGTTCTTTCAAGAGCTACAGAAAAACAACTTCAAAGTTAAAACTGATATTGCCTGCAGTCACTGCACTTTACAGTAAGTCCTGTGAAATGCTTTGAAACGCAAGGATTATTATTATTTTATTTTAACTATTTGCCAAATTTTGTAATTCTCTGAATTGCTTCTTACAGTAAACCTAGACCCGGGTAGAATTTTACCTCTATAATGTGCTAAAAATGCATTATAGTATTGAATTTCGGTATTTCAAACTTTTCTCTCTCCCTTCACTCTCTTCACTTCACTTGGCAACTTAATTGGCAAAAGGAACAGTTTGTTCAGGGCAGGATTTTTCAACCTCTGGCATACATGTAAAAGGAAAAGCGAACACCTTATGGAAAGCTTAAAAAAATTCAGTGAAAAATCATACTTTGGGTTGAGGATCCAGCCTGTTTAATGCACTGCAGGAGTACAATTTAATACACCACAGAGCAAGAGAATTTCAGAGCTCTTTGTCCAGTGTCGTAAAAATAGAAAAATGCTGATCAAGTCAAGGACCTTTGACATAATTTTAATGCTTGACCTGTTTTTTTATATGGGCCATTGCAGCTTTAATGGAAAGAAACTTAGGATTTTTTTAAAAAAAGAATACTCTATCTAAGAGACAGGTCGGCTGAGCCTGTAGGTACTTTGGAGCAGGAAATATAACATGTTTTTATTGAATGCATCAAAAACGATTTTGGGGAGGAAAAAAACATGTGCACACATACTCACTTACTATATGAGGCAATTGAGAGTATTTCAACATTTATGGATGAGAGTTCACAGTAATCATTATTTATTCATTCAGCTCCTTTCCACTGATTGGTGCACAGGTCCCAGGCTTGCTATGTGGTGGTGTACTTTATTCTAAACCCAGTGAAAGGACAGGCCAGTGTACTTGTTACAGTCTGCATTTTTAAATTGAATTCAATAATCATAAATAAATGTAGACACAGACGATTTTATTGTGTGTCAGTCATGTTGGGTTCAAATCTTGCAAGTATGTATGTAGTGTGCAGTGTGTGTGTTTATGGCTAAACATTGCTATGTGCTGTTGAAATGAATTCATTTTTGAAATGTGCTTTTGTAGGTTTAGATACAAATATGCACCTAGGCAATTCAGAATTTTTAGCAGTATGATCCCTTCACTTGACTGCCTATGTTGTCTCCTTTCTTGGAATCACTCTATTCTGGATAAGAAATTACAAATTCCTTTACAAAAGTATCTCTCTCTGTGCTTTCAGAACTGCCTTCTGGGTGGGAGAAGATAGATGATCCTGTGTATGGCATCTACTATGTTGAGTAAGTTTATGATCTCACTCCACATCTGGGAAAAAGAAGAGCAATGACCCTATCGAGTTTCGGGGGGAGGAGGTCATCAGGGTAAAGGAAGGCGCCCAACCTTCATGTTTTTGAAAAGGGAGGGAGTTTCAGAGGTTAGGGGCATATTATCTGGAGGCTTGGCCACCCATGGTATGTAGAAAAGGCGGGGGATGTGTAGAAAGGATGAGTTTGTTGAGAGCGAGCAGAGGAGTGGGGTATCATCAGTCATAAAAAAAATTGTGATGTTGAAATTCATAATTGTTAGAATTTTTAATGGTGTGCGCCAATGTACAGATTCTGCATTGTCACTGAATGTACTTTCTGATCCATTATGTTTCACTGAAACTGAACTCCACTGAATATGAGGCCTACAAGGCTGGCAGTTACAACTGGAATAGATGTCTCTTGAGAAGTGCCTTTTAGTGAACCAGTACTTGTTAAAGGAGTAGATGGCTATTATCTGCCTCTGAAGGGATGCTGTTGTTAAGTTGGAGATTTCTTTCGAAAGTTTGTTTGCGTCCTGATGTAACAGCACATCTCCCCTCCTTCACTAGTCACATCAATAGGAAGACGCAGTATGAGAATCCTGTCATTGAGGCCAAACGGAAAAAACAACAACTTGAACAGCAGCAAGCAGAGGGTGAGTTGCTTATCCTGATTGATGGATGAAGTTGCAATGAGAGAATTGTGCAGTTAGAGCAATTCCATTCTATTTCCTCAATGGATAATGGCCCTGAAATATGTTCGGACAGCTGGAAGGCGCTGACGAGCTTAATTGTCAGGTGACATAATGTGGACGAACAAACAGTGCTGGCGCAGGTCAGACTAAAATTGGCCACTGAAATTAATGCTTGTAAGTACAGTGTAGGTGCCTAACCTTGTGGTGTGAACAGAGATTTGATATATAGAGCAGAAGAAAAAGATCATTATTCATTGCAAGTGTTTCAAGTTTTGCTTTCTTTAGAGAAAAAAGTTGAGTTTGTTTCACTTGTCCCGAGTTTGCACTGCTAACAGATTTGCTGATGTAGTGGTAAAATTTCCATTGAACTAAAGCGCGTTTTTATTAAAAATCCTAATTGTGACTGAAACTGCTGAAACACCTGCCATGGAGCTGCGTGGAATTTTTGCCAAGTATACTCACAAGCCCAGTGTGCTAAAATTTACGTGCAAAAGAGTTGAAATGAACTTCCTTCAGGGTGAATTTAAAACTGAAGACAGTAATGCTGAACACCGAGAATAATATGACTGGATATGAAATTGTTTGCAATATGCAATTGATTCCTTAAACAAGACACGATTGGAAACTAATCCGGATTGCTAGTATTGATGTTGGAAACAAGGTGGATAATTCTTTCAATGCTTCAACATTTCTTTCCCTCAGAATGGACAGAGCAGCAAGCATCCCCTGCCCCCAAAGCTCCAAGTTATGCACAGAGCAGCCAGGAGACATCGAGGGAAACTCCAGCACAAGGTATAATTCTGCATAAAGATATATCTTTACAATCTGGGAACGCTTATTTGTCATTCACTTTCCATTTTATTATGACATGCAAATGTTTTTCCAATCACTTTGTCTAAGGATTTCCTGGATTTTCCTTGGGTTGCAGTGAAGGCTTTGGCTTGATATTGTTCTTTCAAGAAAAAATGTCATGCTACATGCATTGGAATTTCAGGTCCACCGATATTGAATTGACAATCTTAACCGTATAACTTCTTTGTTATTAGTCAAGCCCTTCTTTACAAGAAACCCTGCAGAGCTGAAGGGTCAATTCATCAATACCAAACTGAAGAAGAGCACCCGTGGGTTTGGATTCACTGTTGTTGGTGGGGATGAACCGGACGAATTTCTGCAGATTAAAAGTTTAGTTCTTGATGGCCCAGCAGCTCTAGATGGCAAAATGGAGACAGGTACCAATCAAAATCATTGTCTTGATTTGCCATGTTATCTTCCATCAGTTGTTAGAGTGTGTACTGTAATATTCCCTGTTACTATCACTGGCCAACTGCCATTTCAGTGGGGATAAAATTCATGAATGCATCTTAGCAGTTTCGTTGCTTCTCTTGAGATAGCAACATGACCTGACAGAGAGTGTTTTAAGAAAGAATTTGATAGGATGAGTACAAAACAAAAAGGCATAAATACAAAATAGCTAGTGTCAGATCTAATTGAGAGTTTCAGAGGAACTTTTTCACACCCAGGGTGGTGAGAATATGGAGATAGCTGCTGGAAGCTATGGTTAAAACAAAAAGTACCATGTCTTTAAGAGAATTTGATGCTTACATGAGGGAAAAGGGAATAGAAGAGGGAATACAAAGTGTGTGGGCTTGTATAGAGTATAAACACCAGCACAGACAAGTTGGACTGAATGTTTCTATGCAATATCATTCTGTGCAATTCTCTGTAATCCACTGCCATTCAAGAGCTCAGAGTTGAGAGCTGTATTCCAGTTCCTAACTTTTTTCGTGAATTGAACCCAATGTCAAAAACATGATTTAGACTCGTCATTATCATCTTCATTATTTTGATTCTTTGTGTGAATTCAAACCTATCAGTTGCCTATGATCAGCAATTATTTGTTTGAGGTTCTCATCAGTATTGATTTCCTACTGTTTTAAAATAACATTATGAAAATGATTCCTTTTTTGATGTGCTCAATGTTATATGTGAATTAAGTATTGAATTATTGAACACAGTGTACATAAATTAGTTAATTGAGGTATCATCAACCTAATTCATTTTTATTAAAACCACAGTAATGTGACTAATTCCATTTTTTTTGTATCTTAGGTGATGTTATCGTCAGTGTTAACACCAGTTGTGTGCTGGGATATACTCATGCTCAAGTTGTGAAAATATTCCAATCCATTCCAATAGGTGCAACAGTGGACCTTGAACTTTGCCGGGGTTACCCTTTGCCATTTGATCCAGATGATCCAAATACTAGTTTGGTGACGTCGGTAGCTATTTCAGACAAGGACCCAATTATTGTCAATGGCCAGGAAAACTATGACTCCCTTTCGAGCCATAGTAGCCAAACAGCACCTGCAAATGTAAATGGCATTGGATTGAAAGACCAGAGACCATATAGTCCATCATCTGGTGACGTTTCATCAAATGGATCCCATGCAAGTTACCCCAATGATAGCATGTCCTTGGCTTCTTCGATAGCGACTCAGCCTGAACTTATAACTGTTCATATAGTGAAAGGCCCGATGGGTTTTGGTTTTACCATAGCAGACAGTCCTGGTGGTGGTGGCCAAAGAGTAAAACAAATTGTAGATGGTCCTCGCTGCCGTGGTCTGAAGGAAGGGGACCTCCTCTTAGAAGTTAACAAGAAGAATGTGCAGAACCTAACCCACAATCAAGTAGTCGATACACTGATAGAATGTCCCAAGGGAAGTGAAGTAACACTACTAGTCCAACGAGGAGGTAAGTGCTGAATCCAGAGTCTGCTGTTGTTAGATATGTTTAACAATGTATTTTTCTCTTACTACAGCTGTCCACAAATGCATATCTTTGAGGTCTGTCGAATCCACAGAATCCTTAATCTATTGACTTTTAGGAAGATTTCAGAAATTGGCTTTGTTTCTTTTGAATGCTGTCACATTAGTATGCCCAGCCATTCAGAATAGCCAACTGATGGTTAAATCTTTGCTTTCTGTAGATGTAATAGCCTTTGCTGCTTACTGGTCCTGGCCAGACAGCTGCTCCAGTGACTGAGCTTTCTGTGGGCCTTTAATCTTCTGATTAACTTCGGTCAAAGTGGATGAAGCCACTTTGCAATGAAGCAAAAGGATCATTTGATTTGGATAATTTATGGACGCAAATTGTTGAAGAAGAGAAGGAATAGAAACCTGTGTGCGAGTGAGATAAAAGGAATAATTAACATTTGTAGTTTCAGAATTAGATTTGTGGTTTAGCTTTAATTGGTGTGACAGTGCTAAATACTTCTAATGACCAGGAGTTCAATGAAGAAATGGATTTGATTTGTTGTAATAGCAAAAGTATTCCTTTGTGCTTGCCTTTAGAATAAATGCTATAATGCAAAGCATCATTAACGTAATTTAAAAGAAAACTGGAGAGATTAAATATGCTTCTGGGAACAACATAAACAACAACAACTTACACTTATAGAGTGCCCTTGATACAGTGTAGCGTCCCGGAGCGCTTGACAATGACAGAGTCTGACAATGAGCCGGGGGGGGAGAGAGAGGGGGGAGGTGACCATAAGCACGATCAAAAAGGAAAGTCTTTAGGTGGGATTTGAAGGTGGGGAGGGACTGAGGGAGAGAGTTCTCGAATTTTGGGGCATAGTGGCTGAAACCACAGCCACCGATGATGGAGTGGAGGGGACGAGGGACAAACAGGAGGCTGGAGCTGCAAGCGGAGACAGATGGTGGTGGAGTGAGGGGGTAAGCAGGTTGGATAGGTAGGGAGGTGCGAAGGCATGAAGGGATTTGAAAACGAGTGAGAGGATCTTGAAATCGATCCATTCTGTAATAGTGAGTCAGTGGAGCCTGGCAAGGACTGCGGTCATGGGATACTTTATCCATTGATCCTATCCTCTGGCATTGAAAGAAAGAAAAAAAGACTTCTGTAATATATTTGTATGAAAATGATCACTGCATATGGATGGTTGACTTGTGCATCATCAAGTGCAGACCAAGGATATGAATAATAATTAATGCTCAACTAATCTAGTGTTCAATGACCAAAGTATAAGTTCCTTTATGTTTGCATCTCTGGTTCTGGAATAAAACATTTAGTTTGCGAAATGGAAATAAAAAACACACTGGTGCAGTAGGGTGGTGACAACTTTTGAGATTGCAAGTGGATGGGAGGGAGAGATCCATTTATTTCTGGGGCAGATTAGAGAGAGATTAACATTACATGCTGCACCTGAGCTGGCAGTACTGGATGCTCTTAATAGAAATTATTCCACTCTTTCCCTCAATCCATCTGAACCGGCTGACAGATCTCGGGTCTTAGGTAATGAGCTCCAAATCCTGGCATTGAGGTTTGAATCCACAGCCTTCTTACTCAGAGGCAATAGTACTGCTAACTGAGCCAGGCTGACAGTATGTTTCATGTAAGACTCTTGCAGCATGCAAAAATGCACCTTTCATGCTATCAGCGTAAATTGGATTGGACCTTGTGTCCAGAAGTGAAATGTTAGTGAAATGTGTATGTTAGTGACAGTCAACACCAAAATGAGAAATGTTTGGGATTTTGACTTTTCCCTGTTCGATAATGAGCACCAAAACCAAACCCAAGATCTGTTTAGTGCAATTTTATTATTTTGCCTGTCTGTTTTGAGTCAGTGCCAACTTGTAATTATAACAAGTGAACCAGATATTTGAACCTTTTCTGTCCTTATCAAAATGTTTCTTGTGTAAAAGGGTCAACTCATTACGCATTTAAATGGTGGAAAATGACAACAGCAAGCAATGAATCTAAATATATATCCACAAGGTTTGATATTGATAGTACGTAGAATGGTGGTTAGATATTGAGAATTACCGTTGCAGTACAGTGCTGTCCATTTATATCCAACCTGTTTATATCAACATCCTTCATATGTCGACAAAAATTGAAGTCCTGGGCACTTTCCTGTATAAACACATTAAATTTACCATGTATATCAATGACCATACAAATTTCGACATGCTTATATCGACAAATGTTTCAAATACGTGTCAGCATTAAGTGCAGTGTGTTCTTACCACTTATGTCAACAAACAGGTTGTTTTAATCCTTGCCTACCTGCGCTTTGCCTGGCTCTCCGATGCACCAAAGCACTGTAATGCTCCACTTGAGTGTGCGTCGCACGTGTCGTTCCCCTGGAATCACAGAGCGCAGTGGTCAGTGTGCAGCCAGACAACAACTCCTGGCGGACACCTTGGCTGAGAGTGACTGACAGCACTTGGTTTGTTCGTTTATGTCGAAACCTGCTTATGTTGACAAAATCTGTTCGGTCCCCGCAATGTCGACATAAACTGGTAGGATTGAATTAGCATCATCAGCTATTGTGGTGTTCAGTTCCTCAATTGAGTTAACGTGATATTACAGACCCAGTTTGGCTTCTGCATAGCTGCACAAACGAGGCAAAGTATTCGGAATACAGGCACAAATCAACTCTCAGGAAACATCACTGCCTCACACAGCTGTGCTGCTGTCTGAGAAATGAATTCAGATGTCTGGAAATATTGTCTTAATGTATATTTTGACTCCACATTTATAGGCGCTTTTTTCCTTTTTTCTGTATGATTTAGATCGGGACACATATTACCTTCATAATGTAAGGATGTATTTTGAACAAAATGTCCAGAATTTTCGCATCCAGGAATCTAACAATAGGAATCACCCATCCACTGTGCAGAGGGTATTTATGTTGTTCAGTAATCCATCCCACCAATTTCTTTCACTGTTGACGTCTGTGAGACATTGTGGTGGAGTCCTGTAGTTCAGTGGTTAGAGCACTTGCCTCGCAAGCAAGAGACCTCGGTTTGATTCCCAGCAGGGCGAAACGTTGGGCAAGTCCATGACTGTCTGTGGGACAGACACTGCTGTGCGCAATTGGCTGCCATGTTTCGCCCACAAAATATATAGTCAATACACTTTACAGTATATTCTGCGAAGCGCTTTGAGACGCCTCGAAGACGTGATTCATCAAATGGTGCATTTGGTAACATTGTGTTAAGTGCCTTCATTTGCCAGCAGCAACTTTAGCCATTAGTGTTAATTATTTAGCACTATTCACTTGCACTTGAATTCACATATAGACCACTGCATGTTGTTGGCACAATGTGAAGGAGAATTGAAACAGAGTTAGCATCTTAATTTTTGTACGTTGGTACAAACATTTTACTATGTCTGGATGCAGTATAGTCAGTGAAAGTTTAGAACTGACTCATGATATTTATTCTCCTGACTAGTCCATTGTTCTTGACGGGTGCAACCTTACAATACAGAGTCATTGCACTTCACAGTAAAATCTTATGAACCGCTTTGAGGCATCTCAATGACGTGATAAGGTACAATATTAATTGTAAGTATTTACTATTGTTATTGAATTCAGTGGAGAAAAGGTACTGGGCAAGAGGATATTGTCTCTCACTGGCTTAGAGTGGGTGAGGGAGGGAGAGTTTAGCCATTTCTTCTAACCTGTGAATGCATTTTAAATGTTCTGCCTTGTTGAACTCTTTTGAAAAGTAAATCTGCTTATCTGCAATGGCATAATGTTCACTGAATTGAAAGGGAAAAGACAGCAATCTAGGTTAATGCTGTCTTGGAGGTATTTTTGTTCAAATCTAAATATTGTAAGTTCTATCATCACTGTATTTAAGCATTCTTGGTACAGAAAGTTAACCTGAATCTTCTAGTCATTAGAAGATAACAATAGATGTTCGGATAAAGAAAGTCCTTTGGCCCATTTGATTTCATCCTTCCAGAATACCAACCCTATTGTTCCCTATAAATCTCCATAAGTTCCTCTCTAAAGCCTTGTTCCTACACTCTGCATTGCTTCCCCTTGACCCCTCACTTCCACTGTTCAGTATTTTACAATTTTCTGTATTGAACTCATTTGCTTCTGATCAGTGCAGATACATACTCTGTTGAGATCTCTTTGCAAATCAAAGCTGCATCTTCTAAATCCACAATCCTCTTTGCTTCTTTCTCTTTAGCCACATCCATGTCTCACCTAAATTCCTTTGATAGTCTGTACTTTTCTGGTAATTTCAAGTCTTTTAGAAGTACAGGTAGACTACATCAGATGTCTGCCGGCTGCCAATTTTGGATGTCATCTACTCAACAATCTCTGAGTGTGGTCAGGCAATCTCTGAACCCATCCCGGCTGTCTTTTATCACTTTCATTTTTTATCCACTTACACTTCACCTTGCTTATTGATTATTGATTCTATTAGTTATCTGATAATTGAGGTCGGACGTTCAGGCCAAGCACAGAGACAGCACTCGTTAAAGTAACAAATGACGTCCTCTCTCTCTGTGACCAGGGCTCCCTCTGTCTCCTCGTCTTCCCTGACCTCTCCGTTTTCAAATCCCTTCCCTCCCTACCTATCCGACCTGATTACCCCCCCACTCCAAGACATGCTGCCTCCGCTCAGTTGGCTCCAGTCTCCTGTTTGTCTCTCATGCTCTCTGCTCCACCATCGGTGGCCGTGCCTTCAGCCACTACGTCCGAAACTCTCTCCCTCAATCCCTCCGCCTTGCCCCTTCCCTCCCCACCTTCAAATCCCGCCTAAAGTCCTTCCTTTTTGATTGTGCTCATGGTCACTCCCCACTCCCCCCCACCCCGCCCCGGCTCATTTTCAGACTCCATCACTGTCAAGCACTCCGGGATGTTACCCCGTGTGAAGGGTGCTGTATCAATGAGAGTTGTTGTGTGTTGTTGCCAGATATGGTCAGTCACAGGGAAGGTGAACGGATCATTTTGATTTAATTACTTCGTACAGACGAGGGGAACAATGTGAAAGAGACTATCCAGGGAGGTGGTTGAGGAAGACAGAGTCAGCAAATTCAAGAGGCAGATTCCTGACCAGGTGAAAAGTTTGTCAATCGGTTCATGGTTGTTTATGGGACATTGCTGTGCGCAAGTTGACTGCTGTGCTTGCCTACAAATACACAGTCACTACACTTCACAGTACAAATCCTTTGAAGGGGCTTGAGACTTGTCTTAGCAATAAGGTGATGTAACCAATGCAAGGTTTATTTTTATATTGATATATCACCATTATAAATCTCCTCTTATTCTTGTTGCAAACTAGATTTTCATCTGGACACAGCTACAATCCCTTCTCACCCATTTTATACAGTCACTTCACTTTACAGTATATCCTGTGAAGCACTTTGAGACGTCTCAAAGACGTGATAAGGTGCTATATCAAATACAAGGATTTTTTTTAAAATTTAAAATACAAGATATTTATCAAAATAGCATTATATGCAAACAAAAAACAGTGTTGCGTTTTGATTAATGATTGCAATATTTGGAAGTAAATTGCGCTGTAGACACCTTTGCTGTTCACCCATTAATCCTCCATGGTTGCACAGTTCAACTCACCAGGCCAGTCAGGAACCTGGGTGTCTTGTTCAACCCTCAACTGTCTTTTCTTCCCCACATCCAAGCCATGACTCGCTCTGCCTTCCCTCACCTCCGTAACATCGCCCGACTCCGTCACTACCTCACCCCTCAGGCCACTGAAACTCTTGTTCATGCCTTCATCACCTCCAGGCTCGACTATGCAAACGCTGCTTGTCAGCCTTCCCAACTCCTCCCTCCACAGGCTGCAGATAATCCAGAACTCTGCAGCCCGTGTCCTCTCCCGCACCAAACTCTGTGACCCCATCTCCCCCATTCTCGCCCGACTCCATTGGCTCCCTATCCTTCAGAGGATCCAGTTCAAGATCCTGGTCCTCACCTACAAAGCCCTCCATGTGGAGTCCTGTAGCTCAGTGGTTAGAGCACTCGCTTTGCAAGCGAGAGACCTGAGTTCAATTCCAGGCAGAGGGCGAAACCTTGGGCAAGTTTCCTTACTCCACACAGAGCCTAATAATAATCCCTCCAAAACCAAAAACAATAATAAATTGGTCATTTTCAATCTACGACTGTTTGTGGGACATTGCTGTGCGCAATTGGCTGCCGCGTTCGCCCACAAATAGCCACTCTTTGTGGGCGAACAATTCAGCCACTCTGTCCCCAACCTCTGGAATTCCATCCCCCAATCACTCCCCCTCGCCCCCTCCTTAGCCTCCTTCAAGTCCCGCCTCAAAATCCTCCTCTTCAACCATGCCATCGGTCACCCCCCTTACCCTCCCCCCCCCCCCCACCCCCCTGTCCCCAGCTCGGATCTGAAATGCTGTACACTGCCCAGCGCCTTGGAACATCCTCCCGACGTGAAAGGTGCTACACAAATGTAATCTTGTTGTTGTTGTAATCAATTTGGAACGTTCAAAACTGTCCAGGAAGAATTTGAGTTAATGAGTGCCTTTAAAGTTATAATGCGTAAGATGTTTCAGTAAATTTCACCTGATCCAGATTTACTCTGTGCAGCATTTCAGAGCTTCCACAATTTGGTAAATTCTTAAATACAACCTTAATTATTACCTCTTTCAAGGGCGGGTCAGATAACCCATCAGCAGCCAGGCCATTTTGTTTTCATTTAAGATTGCGGGGAATTCATAAATTCTGAATTCAGCCTGAATTTGGTTTGTAAGCCAGTTCATTTTAAGCTCTGTAGAAAACCAGACAAATTGGTCTTAAGAGGCTAAAATAAGATTGAAATAGAGGTATTTTGAGAATTCTCTGTATTACCATGTACATGCCTAATATCTATTTCTAGTGTATTTAATATATTGCCTTATCACAAATGTCAAAATATCTCAAAGCGCTGAACAGGATTTACTGTGAAGTATCGTGGCTGTATATTGAGGTCAAACCTGGCAACCAGTTTATGTACAAAAATGTCCCACAAACAATCATGAACTGAATGATCACTATTATCTGGGGATTGTTGGTCTTGTTTGACCCTTAACTGTCCTTTATACCCCACATCTGTGCCATGACCCGCTCTGCCGTCCCCACCTCTGCAAGATCGCCTGCTACTGAGACCCTAATCCATGCATTTATTACATTTAGGCTCGAATACGCCAACTCCCTGCTTGTTGTCCTTCCCAACTCTTGCCTCCACAAGCTGCAGATCATTTAGGATTCTGCAGTTCGTGTTCCTTCCTGTACCAGTCTCCATTACACTATCACCCTCGCCTGGCTCCCCATCCCCGAAAGGATAGAGGTCAAAATTCTCGTCCTTGCCTTCAAAGCCCTCCACAGCCTTGCTCCTTTCTACCTCTGTGACCTACTTACGCCATATCAACCTATCTGCTCAGCAGGCTGCAGCCTGTTCCACGTCCCCCGCCCGGCCCGCTCCACCATCGGAGGTCAGGCCTTCAGCCTCTCTGCCCCTACCCTTTGGAACTCCATCCCACAGTCTGTTCACTTTGCTTACTCCTTTGCCTCCTTCAAGGAAAGTATCAAGACCCTCCTTCAACCACGCCTTCGGTCACCCGCGTACCCCTACCCTTCCTGCCCTCAGCCCCGCCCCCCACCATCCCAATCCCCCTGCTCGCTTGCATATCCCTGACTGTCCAGCACTTTGGAACGTCCTCCCGACATGAAAAGCGCTATACAAATTTAATTTTTTGTTGTCAGAGCGCCAGGAGAAACTTGCTTCTCTTGTTGAATAGCACCATGGTATCTTTAACATTCATCTGAACAGGCAGAGGAGACCTTGACTTAACATCTCATCCAAAAGACAGTCTCGGTGTTGATGCAGTGCTGCCCCAGTAATGTATTACAATGTCAGAACAAACTATGAGCTCAAAATCCTGTTATGGGGCCTGAACCCACAACCGTCTGACCCAGAGACAAGATTGCTGCCAACTAAGCCAGAATGACACCCCACCTATTATATGAGAAACCGATATAACAGCCCCCCCAACCCCCATGATAATGAACACCTCTGTAATAAAAATAAAAAACTTTCATGGGATGGATAGCATGATCCTAGTTTCTTTATGATTCTGTGAAGCAGCATTATAGAGAAGATTTTAGATTTCAGGAACACTGATTGCAGTCGAAGGCTATAGTAACACATCAATGACCCTGAAGGTCCGGAAATGACTGTGTTGGAACTGACTGCAAGTCTCAAGGTTACTTCTATGAGCCTGAAGGCCAGCGGTGAACTCCAAAGGCTGAATATTGTAGTCAGTATTTTACTGTACTGCATCATGAAATGCAGGAGGATGGAGGATTGCGAGGCATTGAGACTGAATAGACCGTGGGTCCTTCACATATTCCCTCCTCAGCAGACACTGAGGTGAAAGTGTCGAACTGTTCACAGTCGAATGACTGATGCTTGAGGCCCTGATATAGATGGTAACACAGCTCCGGGAAGTGTTTTCAGTGACTTTGGAGCACTGATAGAAAGTAGTTGGTCCTCTGCTGGGCGCTGACGTCTGTTCAAGGGAAGCAGTGTGAACCTTTTTGTACGTGATGCCACTGCCTCCAGATCCTCGACTGTCCAGCACCTTGGGATGTCCTCCTGACGTGAAAGGGACTATTCAGTGTAATTTGTTGTTGTTGCTTCTGGTTGCTGAATCATTCAGTATTCAAAGAGGCCAATTATCTGAGGGTCTGTGGAGGTTATGGTGAGGGTTTATGGACCTGGACCTAGGCCCAAATCATCCTATTTTCCAAATTGTTTGGCTCAGGAGGATATTGCAAAACGTTTCACAGGATAGCCAATTTGCTCACAGCAGTGTCCTACAAACATCCATGTTGTCATCTTTGGGAATGGGGAGGAAAGAAAGTAGGTTGTCAGTGAATTAACAAATGTAAGCAGTAAAATAGAGAGATTTGGCTCAGCAGAGTCTCTCTGCGCTTTGTATCAGTGGATTTAGTGCTGAGACTGGCAGATGGACAGCTCTGCTGGAGACCACACCTCTCACACTGCCATAACATTGAATCTATCTGTGTTGCCGTTTGTCAAATGGATCCTGTGCATGTGATAATTTTTACCTTAAATAGTTTAATGCTTTATCTGCTGGGCCTGGCATATTTCTGATTTGTCCTGGGGTGCTCTGCACTCTGAGAACTTGCAGCTAATTAGCTCAGTACTGGGATAGGTGCAGCCACAGAATAGCAAAGCAATGCTGTGCTTTCCTGCTGCACTTGAGAAATAATAACAGATGGATAGTGACTGGTGATGGTTTGTACAGTTCAGGGTGGGCAACTCGTCATTTCGCTGATATCCAAGGTGAAAAAATAAAGGATTACACAGGGTTGTTGAAGCAGTTAAAAGTTGAATGTGTTTTAAGGTTCAATATTATAAAAATGAGCAGTGGTTGGATGTCACGTTGTTTGAGGAAGGATTAAGTTTGCTTCATTTTTGGAAAAAAATCTAAAAGAAAATGCAAGTCTTCTCCTTTGGTTCTTAAAACTCAGGCAGCGGATGTTAAAATAGCAGGAGACTCTGAAAAGGGTAGAGAAAGTTGGCAGCGAAGTCAACTTGGGCTTTTGAGTTGCCGAACTCAAGTGCCAAGGACTGAGAACTTCAACTAAGAAGAGAATGACGACCGTAACTGGTGGATGGGTGGGTGTTGGTTATTTGGTTGGATGGAGGGAAAGACAATTTAACTACTTTTGCTAACAGCCACCGTACAGGTATCGGAGATGTTTTCTTAAGTGAAGGGCGCTATATAAATGCAAGTTATGATTGTTGTTGAATTACTCCCTCCTTTAATTTGTCACATGAGAGTGGACAGCACTCAGGAGCAGAGATGAATTAAGGGGCACAGGATTGTCCGATTGCTACAACTAAGTAATATTTTAACTCAGGCTCCCAGCTGTGCCCATCATTATTTAATAGCACAGATATATTATGAAGTATATCATGCTGACGTGAGTTAATGGGTTAGTGCAGTTGATCGTAGCAATCGTACAATCTCCGAGAGATTTTGAGGATGAGGTCAGAGCTTTTCAGATGGTTTTCAAATCATGGATTCCAGGATCTTATGTTTTTTTTGGATAATATCCTAAAATAGGATTTTGAGGTGGAGGGATGTATCCAGCTGGATTATGAACTGATTCATCTTGCAGAACACAAGTGATTTTTCTGAATTTGTAGTAGTTAGAATTTCTTTAGTTGGAAAAGGGAATGCTTTCAAAGAGAGGTTTTGATGAAGAAAGCCCTCTGGACCATTTGATCTCATCAATACCCACCCTACCGTCCATCCATCATTGCATCGTGCTATTTCTTTTTACATAAAAATGAGTCCAGTGTCCCAGCCTCAAATGCTCCTCCCAGTAAGTACAGTGTTGTGAGCGTCTCGTTCTGCTGGAAATGAGAAGTAGCACAAAAGGAAGGGCAGAAGTGTGTAAAGACCAGCGTAGTAGTAGTAATAATAATAATCCTTGCATTTGATGTAGCGCTTTTCACGTCTTCTAGATGTCTCAAAGCGCTTCGCAGAATATACTGTAAAGTGAATTCACTGTATATTTGTGGACGAAACACGGCAGCCAATTGTGCACAGCAGTGTCCCACAAACAGTCATGGATTGAAGTGACCAATTCATTATTTTTTTTTCTTGAGGGATTATTATTAGGCATGTGGAATAAGGAAACTTGCCCATTGTTTTGTCCTGCTGGGAATCGAACTCATATCTCTCACTTGCAAGGCGAGTGCTCTAACTACTGAGCTACAATGTAGGATCAATGTTAGTGCTTTGTGTCCAGAGCACATTACAGGATTTACTGTAAATCTGTGTGACCAAAGTAGTCAAATAGAGTGAACTTCTGTCCACGGAACCTTTTTCCACTTTAGTTTTATTCTACAATATAAATCCACTGAAGGGATAAATACACATTTCAGGTGTATTTATATGTAACCAGTTTGTGAATCAGAAATGGTTTTAGGCTGTGCCTGATAAATCTGAATTCTGACTTTCCAGTGCCACATGACCATTTCTTATTTCTATAACGTGCCTACATCTTGTCCGAGCATTGGGGCATTTTTTTGTTGCAGAATTCACCGTCTCAGGCCACGTAGGCTTGATTGGGCTGCTGGAGGCTGCTGATTCACAAGTCAGCAGAACTGATGCAGCCACATTTCACAGTCCTGTAAGACAATCTGAACAGACTTAGGCCACAGCAGCTCACACGGAACTTGAGAATCTCAGGTCCACAGATTCATTGTGTCAGAGTGATGCATTTGGAGCGTTTTCTGTACTTTATTCCTGTAATTCTCAGGGTGTCTTTTTGTTTTGGTGCTACATAGGACTACCTCCCAAGAAAAGCCCAAAGTCGGTAAGTTTTGAAAAGGACTCTGTTTCATTGTGTGTGCTGTTAGCTGTATGTTTCCTTATTTCCTGCTCCCATTTACTAGGGTCTCAATGTTGATTTCTTATTACTGAATTACCCGTGTGTGCTTGTGTGTCTGTCTATCTCTTTGTGTTGTCTGCCTGTGTCTGTGCCTATCTGTATGTCCAACTTGCTCATGAGATGCCTAAAACTGCTGTTCGGACTGCACAGCAGGTTGGGCTTTGGAAACTGAGATTGACGCAAAAGAAATCTCCCGTTCTCACATCCCAAGCCTCCGTGTACGTACCCCCCCAATCGAGCACGAAGAAATTCCTAAAATAGATAATTAATGCACTTCTCTTGGCTCCAAGGCAATGCTGATTAAAGTCACATTAAAGTAACTCCAGGCCCAGTCCGCTGTCAGATTTTATTAGGTCTATGAAGGGGAAGCGTGGTTGCCCTCACTATCAAATCAGAGAAATGTCAGCCTGCATGTGCTGCTTTGTCAGTCTCAAGTATTATTTACCCTTTGGTGAAATACATCTATGTGCAAGGAATATGTTCACTTGCAGGGCATTTTCGTGATTTTTTTGGATCAATTTTTCTGTCTCTCTCTCGCTCTCCTATAAAAACACAATCCCACTAAATGCTTTATTTCACTAACTGTTCAGCTGAAATGCATCACTTTGCTCCGTAACCTTTTGAAGCATGAACGCAAAGTTAGCGTCGAAAATGCCTTCTACTGCCTTTCTCCCCATCCATCCAATGTGATGGCATCATTTACTGTGACGAGCTGAGGCAAAATGACAAGCCGCAAGAAATAAATTGAGCTTGAATGTAAAATAGAAATAACTTTCATCCCCCTCTCTCCCCCCCCCGCCCCCCAACCCAACCCCACAACAAATGCATGCACAAAAAATGGGAGCTTTGTATTGGATCTACTGACGCCCGATGACAAACTGGAAAACTGGAGTGACCCCTGTTCTCTCACATAATTGCAGCAGGCACTGGAAAGGAAAGACAGCCAAAACAGCTCCCAGCATAGTGTGGCCAGCCATCGCAGCACGCACACTGCTTCTCCAGTCCTGGGTGCCCCTGGGCCCCCCGACTACCCTGCCAGCGAAGCGCCTGCACTGGAACAAGTGGATAACTCTGGGCAGAGGAAGCCAGATCCCTTTAAAATCTGGGCCCAGTCGAGGAGCATGTATGAAAGCCGGCGTAAGTGTTACCAAGTGTGATCTCCCATGTAACTGGCAAAAAGTGCACCTCTTCCTCCTGATTAATGTTTTTTGGAGTGAGGCGTGAGGGTTGGGGGGGGGAGAGGGAGAGAGTGGGGACACAGAAATACCATTGTAGTGGGTAAACAAAGTACAAGCTTGACCTTTGTAGGGTTTGTGTTTATACTCTCTGCAATTTAGGATTAATTTATACCGGATTCATTGAGTTCACTGACATTACCAAAATGTCACATTGTTAATGTTGTCAAAAGCCATCACTAAAACATGCAGAAAGCATCTCTCAGCGCTCCAGCGAGGACCTATTTTGTGTTCTTAATACATTTTCATGATAACTTTTAGAATTGTTATGTTATTGACCGAAGAGGAGTGGCAACATGAGTGGCAGCTGCTTCTTGGCTGTCACACTGTTGAACATATAACTGCCCTTCGGTCCTTGTGTCTTACTGACTGTTCACAGCACTGTTGTCCTGGCAATGTTAAACAGTTGAGGCTTTATGTACCATCCTGTTATATACTACAGTGAAAAAAAACAGTGAAATGTGGAACAGAATCATTCGCAACTGGTTAGTGCCTGAAGATTTGCAGACTTAACATTCGTACTGAGCACTCACTAGCCTTTTCCTTTCGCTTGTCAAACTGTCTGGCCTACGCTGAGTGTTATAAATGGACAGGTGGGGATGGATGGGGATTATTTGCATGTTCCTGTGAATGAAGTTATATTACTGAGGGTTGAAATGCAATGTGTTGCAAGGTTCCGAAACTAGTGGACGGAATGAATTTTATTTGAATGGCAAGCACTAATATTTTGAATTAATTTGCTTTGCTTGTGTGGGTCTAGTTTATTTCCCCACTCCCTTCAACAACAACAACAACAACAAGATTCCATTTATAAAGCGCCTTCCACGTCAGGAGGACGTCCCAAGGCGCTGCACAGTTGGGTCATGATAATATGATAATAATAATAATAATCCTTGCATTTGATATAGCGTTTTTCACATCTCAACATCTCAAAGTGCTTCACAGAATAGACTGTAAAGTGAATTGACTGTATATTTGTGGGCAAAATGCAGCAGCCAATTGCACACAGCAGTGTCCCACAAACAGTCGTGGATTGAAAATGACCAATTTATTATTTTTTTTATTTTGGAGGGATTATTATTAGGTGTGTGGAGTAAGGAAACTTGCCCAAGGTTTCGCCCTGCCTGGAATTGAACGCAGGTGTCTCGCTTACAAGGCGAGTGCTCTAACCACAGAGCTACAGGACTCCACATGGCTGAATCTGAGCTATGTCACAGACCTGCAAAATGGCTTTATAAGGTGTCCAAATCAGTCGGGTCACAAACATCTGCTCTGAGTGATGTGCAGGGCCAACAGAAAATTGCGGAAAAATTTTCAAAAATTGAGTGGAAATTTGTGGAGGGTGTTTGATAAATTTTGTGGAAAATTGCAGGGAGTCGATTGGGAATATGGAGAGTTACATTTTACTGGCAATCTACATATTTTCACTTTGTTGATACAAACTAAACATGAAGAAATAACACTTACAATATTAGATGTAAAAAAATTATGGATCCTTTCTTTAACAAACCTGGGTTGTGGGGTGGGGGGGGGGTGAATTATTTCTGACTGAGGGGCTCCAGGAGGCCACTCCTGCCTTTTTGGGCCCACCATCGCACATACATTAAAGTTCACATACACAGAGAAAGAGATACACACACTCACAGTCAGAGGAACACACTCACAGACACAGAGAGACACAACTGGCAGCAGCATGAGAGGAACGTGGAACTCAATGCCAGACGCTGTGGACAAATCAGGAAGTATTCATTCATTTAAGTATTGATTCATAAATTGGATGCATGTATGAGGGAATACAGGGGTATGGGAGCTTAGGAGTATGGAGGTTCATATGGAGTATAAACACCAGCATGGACTAGACAGGCTGAATGGCATGTTTTGTTGCTCTGTGCATACAACTCAATGTGGCACCCAGAGTGCACTGTACATAACTCTCAATTGATGAGTTCTGTGGTGTCTTCGTCCCATTTGCCTGAGACAAACTGAAAAACAGCTTGTCGATATTTAAATTGTGAACAGAATCCTACAGCTCGTTTCCATCCAGGAGACTAATTTGTCAGTGGCTACTCCCTTAAACTAATTGAGTTTTAATCGTCACAGCGTTGCTGATGGAGAATTCGTAATTGGAAATCAATGGCTTTTAATTCCTTGTCCCACAATAAATGCAATTGGATTTTGGTATTGTTAATGGCTCCAGTTACCATCCAGGAAGTATTGCAATTGATTTTGATCTGGGGGACGCGATTGGTAATTTCAGTAAATTCACCACAAGGATCAATCATTTCACGAGCAGAAATTCACAAGAACAGTGATTTACCTGATGGGAATTGCCAATCGCCAAACAATAGGACAGAGCAGAGATCAAGAAGCCATTTAAGGCTATCTAAGGATGGGCATAAATAAGATTAATAATCCTGGGATATGAAGGTACAGCCCAACTCTTTGAATGCTGAGCAAAGTAAATTTCAAACAGAAAATCCAAACTCAAATCAATATATTCTTGCATAAGTTATTATTTATTTGTAGATTAAGCCAGGATTGTTAAGCACCTTGGAACGTTATATCGCTGTGAAATGTTAACGTGTAATGTATTTGGACTTACTGTTTTTTTTTAAAAAAAGTTTTGATTCGTGTTTCTCTTTACAATGAATTTCTCTTTTTTTTGTATGTCTGTCTTGCTCCTTTCTTAATCCTGTCCTTGTTTTTTCCATTTTTTTTAAAAAAATGTGCTGTTTAATTGATTTTCTACAGTTTTGTGCCTTGCTTTTTGACATCTCATTGTGCAATTTTCAAAACTCTCATTGTTTTCAGCATTTTCCTTTTTTTGTTTTAAATCTTGACTATTTCAATGGTCCTGGGAGGGGATGAGGGACTGTGTACTGGGAAGGGAAGCCAGGACTCCCATGTTTTTTCTTGCAGTGTATTAATTCCCTGTAGAATGTGGTCGATTGCCAATTTGTGTTCTGTGGCTGCTCTACAGAGTTTCTGAGGCAAGGTCAGCAGCACAGTGTCTAAGCACAAAGGAGCTACAGCCTCTAACAATGCACTGCAGAAATAAACTGCAATAATTACACACTCGGGGTAAAAAGCATACGAGTTTCCAAAAGACCAATACACAGTTCAACAGTATCTAGCAGTATTTTGTTTGAAAATTTTCACCTACCTGTTTTTCTATATTTTTTTTCCTTTTCCCACCAACCCCTGCTGCTCCCACCCCACCACCACCCACCGGGGTGAAAGAACTCATTTAATATGTCACAAGTGCTTATTCTTACATTTCCTTCAACAGTGAATGTAAACAAGCTGTTTATAGAGGGTATCACGGCTGTGTATGAGAATCAAACACATAGTTTTCAGCAGAAATGAATAGAAATCAGGAGTGAGAGCCCTGGCTGATTTTAAAAAAATATACAGTATATACATATGTAATAGTCTTCCCCCTACTTCCTTAGCTGAGATCACACAGATCAGAAAACTTCTTGGTCTGTTTGGTTTAATTCTCTTTTGATTACAAAAGAGATTTGGGTGGAGGAGGTCCATTTGGTCCATTTGATCTCATCAATCCATCTTCCTTTTCCAGCATCAAGTTGTTTCTTGAATGAGTTCAGAGTCCTGGCCTCAATTACACTTCCTGGTAACCAGTTCCAGGCGTTGATTACCTCCTGTGGAAAGACATACTTCATGATGTCTGTGCTTAAATGGCCCTCCACAGCCATGAACCTGTACCCTTTTGTTTTGCGGCATTGGTATATCTGTGACCAGTTCCAGGGTCACTTGCTCAATCCCATTTAGCATCTTTTACACTTCCATAAGGTCCCTTATGAGATGTCTCTTTTCAAGTCCAAAGGGTATCATCTAAGGGTAATTTATGTTATTGAATACATTTTCAATATTTTTACTTCTACTTTAATGACTCCCTTTACTCACATTCTTTGCCTTTACGTTCCTCTTGAGAGGTTTATTGTGACTGATATTGAGGGTGAGGTGAGTTGTGTAGCAACAACAATCTCTGGCATAGTTTAAACATAAACAAGATGTATAACAGCTGCTAATATGAGTTACTCAATATTCCCGGTGCGTTTGCTGAAGTGGGGGTGAACTGACAGCTGATTGAAGCTGGCCTTTATTCAACTCTAAAAGAGGCTGGCTCATGCAATTTTTTGAGCATTACAGAATAATGGCCTTTATAGAAATTCAGGCATTCACCAGACATTAATGATCAGTGTCTCGATCAGTTGTCACTCATTTCTTTTAACCTTCAGCTGCTGAAAATCCATTTCAACGGGCAGTAGGAAGAGCCGAGTATATAGAGTGTTAATCTCTCCGCTAATATTAAACTAATCGCTTATGCGTTCTATCGTTTGTCAGAAATTGTTTGAAAACATTTTATCCGAGCAATTTATAATTTCCTCTCTTCCCCTCTCACGCAAACACACTGGCCAGTCATGTGTTTGCATTGTCAGAGAAGTGGTGCTGCTATGTTTCTTTTTGCTACCAGCTGGAAAGGGGAGAGGTGCCACACGCAAAGGTGCAACAGATTTATTACCAAAACTGCTCATTGAATTCAGACCCACTCAGCTGTGTCAAAGTCATTTCTGTGATTCATGATTAACTTTATCACAGTAAATTGGAAAACGGGAACCGTCGGCCTGCGAGTCAGACCGAAAATCGATTGGGGATGGTGGCACCAATTTGAGCAATGGAGCCCTATAATTTGACCGTGTCACCTGCTGAAACATTCTAAGGCTCGTAAAACTGTCAGCGAGACCCAGCAGCAGAGGAAATACTGCCACTGTCTAGGCCATTCCGGAAAAGCCATTGACCTTCATTATGTTGTTCCACATGTATGTTGTTGTGACATCTGTACGCTTTTCCCACAGTTCCCGATTACCAGGAGCAGGATATTTTCCTGTGGAGAAAAGAGACTGGTTTTGGATTTAGGATTCTCGGTGGGAATGAGCCGGGGGAGCCAGTAAGTAATGCAAGTCGGTTTCCGGCATGAAATGTCTTGTTTGAAATATCTGTTGCGCCTCAGTGACAGCAAGATAAGGGCTTGCTGTGGTTCAATGGTGATGGAGGGCATTAAAATACTGCTTCACCATCATCAAAAAGACAAGCAATACGCCCCTCGAGGGAGGGAGCGAGAACACAAGAACAATCTGCGCTTATATAGCGCCTTTCACTATGGGAGAACATCTCAAAGCACTTCAGACTTTGACTGGGAGCCTGAGTTAGGAAGGGGGGAAATTGGGAGGTGGCGTGAAGTATCGACGCCAGTTGGTAGGATTAATAATATCAGGCAGGGCTCCTAGAATGAACCATGGTTATTTTGATTTTATTACACAATGCTTGTTATTTGAAACTTTGAAAGAATCACCATCAAGTTGCTAAGTGAGGTCCTTTGTTTTTTTTCCTTTCCTGTTAATATAAGTACCCATTCAACCTTCCACACACAGTCAGTCATTTCCCGGGCCATAAATCCACAGCCTGCGACAACAACAACTTACCTTTATATAGCACCTTGCAAGTCGGGAGCACATGTAACCTGTTAAAACGACACTAGGATTGTTCCTCTCTTACCTCTCATCTTTTCTGTAGAAATCTTGTGTTTCGCTGTGAAATAATGCAGGCTTTGGTAACGGAGCATTCCCTCACGGCTGTTGAATGCAGCCTCTTCACTTTGCCCTCATCGATGCTTCTGTTTCCTTTTGGACAGATCTACATCGGCCACATCGTGCCCTTGGGGGCCGCGGACGCTGATGGCCGCTTACGCTCGGGTGATGAGCTAATCTGCGTGGATGGCACATCCGTGGTTGGAAAGTCCCACCAGCTGGTGGTTCAGTTGATGCAGCAAGCTGCCAAACAGGGCCACGTCAACCTGACTGTCAGGCGCAAAGGGGTTTATCCAGGTATGTGAGCCGAGCATAACCCGTTGAGTCTTATAGCAACAATGTTGATGTTTAGATTACAAAGTGTGAGCAGTAATATCCGAGGTTTACCAAATAATAATCGTTATCGTCCTGGCATTTGATTAGCGCCTTATCATGTCGTTGAGACGTCTCAAAGCGCTTCACAGTCAAACTGCAAAGCGGATTGACTGGGTGTTTTGTTGGTGATACATGGCAATCAATTGCGCACCTCAGGGTCAGCAGCAAATGGTAAATACTTCAGATAAATGTCTCGAGCTGTGGTGACCAATCTGTTTCATTTGATTATCACGATGAGCCCCCACCAATTAGTGAAAGCAGGAGCCAATACTGCTCTCAAGCCCACACTCTTAACTCCACTCAGCAGTTCCTTTTTCTGCCAGGGGCCACCTTCAGTCAGAATCTGGCTTCTTTAAATTTGGAACTGAGATCGAGGTTTAAGTCAAATTACAATGAGATCAATCCAAACACAAATCAGTTTGTGAACAAATGCTATTTTACTTGATAAATTGGTTCTTGTGCTGGATATAGCTGGTTACCAATTATGATCTGTTTCTACTTCACCTGCATCTCTCAGCAGGGTCTTCTGCAAGCTTGTGTTTCTCGGCTTCTGTCCATTTTTCTGTAACGCAGCAAGAAATTCACAGAATTGGGACTTCTTTATTCTCTTAGTTAATATTCTAGGTGCTAATAAAACTGCAGCAGTGTGTTATTTTTCCTACATTGTTATACAGTATTTAAAGTCTTTACATCAGTACGAGTGCATAATGAGCCAGGTTGCTGGTAAACGTGCTATACAGTAAGTGCCCAATTGTCTCATTAGTGCATGATATAGCAAAACTCAGGAGCAGAAGCTTCTGAAAGTCCACTAATTGAACAAAGTGCACTTTTCTGGAGGTTCTGTCAATTTGCTGTCACCTTAGAGGCTCCAGGCAGCAATCCAAGCTGATAATGAAACTAGAAAATGCAGGTGCTTGAAAGTTTGTCTCTTGTTGCATATTTTGCACAATTTGTACGCTTTTCAGAATCTTTTTCCTTGAAGGTAAGCCTAGCTTGTGTGTCATACTGGCTCAGTCAGTAACACTCGCCTGAGTCAGGCCCCACGCCAGGACTCTTGGGTTTATAGTCTAAGATACAGCAGTGCTTGGGATGTGCTGCAATGTTGGAGGTGCCATTCTTCAGATGAGACGTTAAACTGAAGTCCCATCTGTCTGTTCAATCAGTCATTAGAGATCCCCTGGTGCTATTAGAAAAGAGAAGGAGTTTCTCCCTGTGTCCTGGCTAATAATATCCCAGATAAAATTGGTCATTCACTTCATGGCTATTTGAGGGACATGCTTTGGGCAAGTTAACTGTTGCATTCGCCTACAAAATACGCAATCATTACACTTCACAGTAAATTCTGTGGGGTGCTTTGAGATGCTTCCTGACATGAAAGACATATCAAATGTAAGGATTATTATTATTAGTGTTGCTATGTGTGCTGTACAGACAGCATGCACACATCCTGAAACGAATGAAACCATTGATGTCTGTGCAACAGACTCACCTTCAACTCAATACATGAATTGAATTGCATCGTTTAGATGATTCACTCAGTGACTCATTCTGCAGCATTCATTAGGAGATGGCCAAAGTCCGAGGTTATATGCAGCCTGAGTTAACACAGTGCAACGATTGATCTCAAACTGAGCTCCAAAATCAATATGTTCGGCTTGTTCTTGAGAGTGGTGGGGGGGAGAGCATAGCATAGAAGGTTGCCAGCTTCCTATTTAAATCGCTCCCACCCAGTGAAATCTCTCGGGTAGGGGGAATCAAGTTGCAACCATCTCACAGAATAACATTTGTAAGAAATTTAAAAGTCAATTGAGAGGCTGAAATCAGTACTGTTTCCCCCACCCCCAAAAAAGCATGCATTGTATTCACCCTTTCTGTAGTGTTTCCAGAATATTGCTCCGATGCTGCTTGCTGCTTATTATCCTTTTTTATGGAAGGACGTGATGGGTCACATCCAATCCCGTAATTTTCTCTGAGAACGAGTGCACCTTTCAGTTATTGGTTAACACATTGTAAACCAACAAAATTGTTGGGATTGCGTCAAAATCTGCTCCGCTCCAAGCGGTGAATGAATCCTCTCGAGGCATACGTTATTACAAGATGACACTTTAAAATAATTGTGCAACTCTGGAAAAAATATTCCCCTCTCCCAGGTGGCCCCCAAATGGGTTAGAAAACAATGTAGTTATGAAATCCATGGAAATAATTGAAGTGGCCAATTCGTTGCTTTTCAGTAATTTCAGTAGTTACCAAATTGTTCAGAAAAGACTTCAACACTTCTTTGTAACCTGTATGGTGGATTGAAGTGCTTTCACATAAACAAGTGCACTGCAACTTCCAGAGGAAAGGAAACACATTTCCACTTTTTCGTCAAAATTGGCTCTCCTATAATTAGTGAGCAGCTCTCATACAGAGAAAATAAGCACTATTAATGGATCAGGAATGGATTAGTGCTACCACTGGTAGAGAAGAGTGCAAAGTGAAGTCTTACTACCAGAATGTACTGTGTTCAAGTGTGACATATTTTCAACTTGAAATGCTGACAGCGCTCCAGCTGAGATGCACTTTAACATAAAAAAATTTGAACAGTGAAGCTCAGACCATCAAATATTATTCTTGTTCAAAGTCATTCTTTCCTCTTTCTTGACCGACACGGTGGTTTGCAATAATGACTTTTTTTAAAATCCTCTCCACCCAGCAGCTGTGGTGAAAGCTGATAACGAAGTCCCAGGTTCTCCAGCCTCTTCTCACCACAGCAGCACCCAAGCCCCCTCCCTGACCGAAGAGAAGCACACCCCACAAGGCAGCCAGAACTCCCTGAACACAGTGAGCTCAAGCAGCGGCAGCGCTGGGGCTGTGGCGAGCGGTAACGCCGCCAGCGTCAACATGCAGCCATACGATGTGGAGATCCGTCGCGGAGAGAACGAAGGGTTTGGCTTTGTCATTGTCTCTTCAGTCAGTCGGCCAGAAGCAGGAACGACCTTTGGTGAGTTTTTGGGGTAAAACAATTAACATTCAGATAATGGAACAGACTGATGTGCTAAGACTGCTGAAAATCACATTTATTCCAAACATTATATGAAGGATAAACCTCTTCCAGTGCAACATTTAAATACTGCAGATGTAGCTGCTAAACAAGTCACACATATATTTTTGAGGCAGAAATTATTTATCGGTATACATTTAGCACAATGACTTCTGTATGAAAATGCGAATATTTATTTTTAAGCAGGAACTGAGAAACCTAGATTTTAGTAAATTGTAGTTTGACAAGGAACACTTAACTGTATTTGTCAGAGCAATATATACAACATGTAGAGTATTTTAATTGTGTGTGGTTTTATTATGGTCATTGGACTTTCCTAAAACCCTGCATGAGAAATCTGCTTTCTGCTTTGCTAAGTTTGTCTTTGCTACTTGTATGGCTCATCATATCTGGGCAGTTCTTTGGGTGACGTGAGTGAGTGTGCTTTCTTGTCAATGAATGACCTTAGCTGATTCAAGCTTGGCTTTTTAATTTCTTTTTTTAATGTCTGAGGTCGCATAAGAATCCACACAGTTGAGCTGCTGTCGCTCTCTGTAGCTCATGGTTTTTAATGGTGGCAGTACTTTCTGAGTATCGAAGCTTTAGCTTAGAAACTAACGTCTTGGTTAAAACTAGTCTCACTGGGTTTCAAGTTTGCTTTCCTTTCTGCAATGAGAAAGAACAGAACATTGGCNAAAAAAAACTAATGAAGTCAAACACATGAAATCCACACCCACGGTGTAACATCAATGTGATCAATACTGGAGCAAAGTGTCAGAGGCTGTGATGCCGGGTTTGCATTAGGAGTTTAGACAACCCTGAAACCTCGAAAGGAATCTATCCTCCCCGAGATCCTAAGTTTAACTTTTGGAGGTTCTGCAGAACCTAACCCACAAAGTTGCTTTTGTTTATTCGCATGCAGTGAATGTTGTCGTTTTTTGCACAACACTGTGTGAGTTCATTCTGGATGAGAGCACTGATTGCGAATGTCCACTGTTTAAAGTGAATGTAGCATCCTTGGCAGGACTCCTGGTTAAGGCTTAAATCTCCAAAGGTTTTACACATACATTCAATTTTATCAGTACTTGCCCATGCTTAAAATCTTTATGTTGGAACACATGCTGAACATGTGGTAAGCTAAATGTCCCAGACTATAAGAGAAAACGTTAGGATCACGCTTGATTTTCCTCAAAGGTAGCTACATTGGTGATAGATTTCATCCAAGTGTCTGCGTGTTAAGACAGAGAGTACTCTTCAGTGGACTTCTGCTCACCAGGCAAGCATACAGAACCTCTACCCCCTTCCACTGATAGTTTTATCATGTACATGCAAAACAATCAAGTTATTTTATATTCAAAGAAGGAAGCAAACCTCTTAAAATGTGTTTACACCAGATTTTGAGTGAAAGCATTTTTACTTTTTTTTAAAAACAGTGACAAGTGCATATTTATCACTGCAAACTGCATTAAGTATTGACGCTGGTTGCCAATGTTTTGATCGTCAACCATGGGATGTTGTACATTCCATCATTAATTTTGCTTGGTGGCACAGTGAATTAACCCCTGACCTTCTGTCTCCCTGTCCTCCTCCTTTCCTAATGGTTCACCTTTACCACCTTCCCAATAAAAACTTGTACAAAACCAGGCAATGCATGTGTAGCCATGCCTCACAAAATAGGTCGGATAATCGAAGGAAGTCCCGCAGATCGCTGCGGCCAGCTTAAAGTAGGAGACCGTATTTTGGCAGTTAACGGATGCTCCATCACCAACAAGTCTCACTCGGATATTGTAAACTTGATCAAAGAGGCGGGCAACACCGTAACCTTGCGCATCATTCCAGGTGATGGTGAGTTAAGAGGTTTCTCTCTCTCTCTTACAGATTAATTTTATTGTGAGAAACAAAGACTAACACTCAGCGGTCTGATCACGTGTTCCTGATTGATTTTCTTTCTTTGGTGATTAATCACGCTTTTGCTTTTTGCTGTGTCTTTACTTTGTGGTGGTCCGCCACAATGGTGCCTGCTTAGAATGTAATTGGGAAATACCTTTGAGATGTTTCTCAGATGACTTAACATTGTGTATATATGACATAATAAGCCGTTTCTGTGAACAGAATTTCTATATTATAAAGACACTATGCCACACCTAGCTTCAATTAATATTTCCATATAAAACGCTACCCTAGTCTAATTGGAGATTCAAATGTAGTGCATCATGCGATTAATGATGGCATTGCTTTTAATAACTTATTTTCAAATGTCATTTATTTGGAAATTGTCATTTTTTGTTAAAAAAATCATCTCATTTAGGGTTTTATTTTTCTTGTGTAGAATCGTCCAATCCATCCTTGCTAACCAACGCAGAGAAGATTGCTACCATCACAACAACTCACACTCCTCAGCAGACACCACAAGAAGGACGGTAGGAGATCTTTCTGCAGTATACTGCGCTCGGGGCAGTACAGTCAATCTCACAGCAATTGAGAAACATTCAAGCAATGTGAATGGGGAACGCTGAATGTTTCTGCTCTACATTGCAGTGCATCAGGGCTGCTATCAATTCAAACCCAGTCTCAAAGTTCTATGCAATTGCAATTCTGCCTATGAACTTTAAGGAATAGAGGGCTTCTGTTCCTGGACATTATTATTATGGACAGATTGGGTGTGCTTGACTGCAGCTCTCATTGTGCACGTGTGGCCACTTAAGTGAGGTAGCAATCGTACACTTTTGAAGCAAACCAGAACCTAACCCCGGCATGAGTCACTGAATTCACAAGATGAGTGCATAAAACTAGAGGGAGGGGAGGGATGGAGGGAGGAAGAGGTGTCATTGCATTGCGTAAATGCAAAAACATTTAGTTTGATTTTAGAAAGTTAATGTTCAAATAAAATTGAGAAATTGTTCAAAATGGTGAAGATGGAAACTGATTTGTATTTTTCATTTTCTTCAAAGGAATAACACAAAACCAAAATCAGAGCAACCATTTGATTATAAGCCAGCTCAGGTAAGATTTGGACATAGCCGTGAGAGGCAAACCTTGGTGAATAATTGTTGAAATAGTCCCTTACAAGAAGGAAGAGACATTGGCATTTCCTTCAGCTCTGTGATCATAAACACAAGATGTGCATCTGGATGTATATATTATTCTGTATATATAAATAGATGGCATATGTATGTGGAACTCTGTCTGGTTTGGATACCCTTAAGTGTGATTATGAGTTTCCGCTTGTGTCAAGACACCCAATTTACCGAACAAATAATACCCCACATTTCCCCACACTTGCGAGTGCTCATTTTCAGATAATCTAGCTGAAGAAAGTTGTCTACTTCCTGCAAATAGATCCTGAAGGCAAGGAGTTAAGACTGACCGACCAGTTGGTCTTTCTCACAGAGCAGTTGGTTAAAGCTACTAAGTACTGTGTGACTTTAGTGTGGAGTCCTGTAGCTCAGTGGTTAGAGCACTCGCTTTGCGAGTGAGAGACCTGAGTTCAATTCCAGGCAGAGGGCGAAACCTTGGGCAAGTTTCCTTACTCCACACAGAGCCTAATAATAATCCCTCCAAAGACCAAAAAACAATAATAAATTGGTCATTTTCAATCTACGACTGTTTGTGGGACATTGCTGTGTGCAGTTGGCTGCCGAGTTCGCCCACAAAGATAGTCAATTCACTTTACCGTGTGTTCTGTGAAGCGCTATATCAAATGCAAGGATTATTATTATTATTATTAGTCCTTATGTGACCTTAAGAAGGATTTGAACCTGCAACCATAAAGGCATTAAGCTAATAGTATGTTAGTGCACTATTACCACAATTGAAATGCTTAACATGAGTGTATTAAATGCAAATGACTTTGGTTTTGACTGCAGGATGGCAGTGTATCAATTTACTATTCAAAATTTGTTGAATGTCACAGAAATGATGCCAGCAGTTTTGCTGGGAAAAAGATAAAGATTGTCATGGACTGTGCGCTCCAGTGGTAACGCTTTAATTGAGAAATTGGGAACTGCAATTTTTTTCTACATGGTTCTGCCTGAGTTTTCATAAGATAATGGGGAATGACTTCAGTGAACCCAGAGCAAATCAGTTTTCACAAGGTTGACTGGTTCACTTACATCTATTAAGTCTTAATGGAGAGTAATAACTGTATGACACTGTACCTTTCCTAAAATTAACTACCACACCTTGCAGATCACTAAACCACTGAGGATACCAATAGCAGGACGTATTGCTGATCTTTTCATACCACACGTATCCTCCCTCTGGCCTGCATGACAAGGATTGAAGTTGTTTATGCGGGTTATGCATCAATAATGGATGCTTCTGGTGCATTCTGTGTATTTTTTCCCCCCCTGGAGTTGTCAGTCAATGGCATTGTTTGAGTAAAACTCAAAACAATGCCAGCTTATCTCCCCCTCTCAACTTGTCCTTAAAACCTCTCCCTCCCAACAAGCACCAGTTCTGATGAAGGGTCGTGGACCCAAAACGTTGAGTCATTTTCCTTTCTCCATAATTGTGCCTGACCTGCTGAGTTTTCCCAGCTCTCCGTTTTTGTTCCATTTTAACTGCCTTTCCTTTGTGGCTGAAATTGGGAATTCACTCTCAGGTGCAACCTGAACTGTGCTGCACCATGACAAGTTAGATGAAACCACTTGTGACTTTGGTTGTTGGGAACCCAGGTGAAGGGTGACAGAATAAGAGCATTTGGTTATAAGTTAAAAGGGAAGAGGGAGGGAGGGGTTTCTGCAGTCCAGAGGCCCTGAGAGAAAATGTTTTAGTATTGGTCTTATTGGTCTTTGTTTCAACATATAATAGAACTATAGATAGCTACAGCACATTAGAAGGCTGTTCAGCCTATTGTGTCAGTGCTTTGAATAGCAGGCTGTTCAATACCATTTATCTGCCTTTTCCCCATACCCATGCAGTTTACTTCTCTTCAGATATCTATCGAGTTCCCTCCTGAAAACTAATATGATCCTGCCTCAACCATCACATTCGGCAACGCAATCCACATTTTCACAACTCTCTGCATGTGAAAGATATAATTCTCCTGATTTCCCCCGATGCCCACTTGCTAAATATTTTAAATTAATGCCCTCTAGTCACTAAATCACTGATAAGTAGAAATAATTCCTGTCTATCTGCTGTATCCAAACCCCTGGTAATTTTAATTATTTCTGTAGTTAGGATGCCCAGATTAGACAATGTGTGTAGCATTGTATTACTTTACAAAGATGTTCAAATGCAGCATTCGGGTCACAATCAACAAAATTTCTTTCACAGAGAAGGTTGTTCTAGTTTCTGTCGCCAAATGTGGTGAATGGACTGGGCCTCTCTTAGCAAACGTTAACTTCTTATCCTATGCTCTGCATATGGCAGAAGGGAGATTAAGTGGTCAACCATGCATATAGCTTGATGTCTCCAGAAGGGTTCCATCAAATTAAAAAAAGAATTGCGACCTACTTACTGTCATTATGGTATTGAATTGCAGGATCTGATAGGTAAAGGGTTTAATAAAATTATTTTCTTTATCTGCTGAAAGCTGCTAGCGTGATCGAGAACTGGGCCTCGCTGGAGCAGAGGAAGTTGTATTAACGGGCTCGATACGATGAACGATGCTGGTTCATTGAAATGAGAAATCACCAGGAGCATTTCCAGCACTTTGAACGGATTGATTTTCACAATGAATTTAGAAGTCGGCTCGACGTTTCCTTTTAAGCGGCATTAGATGAGCTGGAATTTTAAACGTTATCTTTCTCTCCCCCACCCCACCCTCCTTGCCCCTTGCTCACGTTAGGTCACCCAGTGCCTCGCTTCCCAATCTGAATGCCGAATGTCAGACATGCAGATTCTTAAATCTCCCAAAGCGTGACTCAGAAATTGACCAGAAATAGCGGGTGGGAAATTGCTCCAGGCAGAGATGGCAGCAATTTTAACAAGAGAAGATTAATATACGGGGATTTATAAATATCAGATGCTGTACGCACCCGAATGTGTGTCATAGAGACCCGGCAGAGCTCCTACCTACTCACCAATCTTATTTCCCATTTCGTGATACCAGTTTGTGACCAATTCAAAGAGTGGGAGAATGACATCTGGCCAGAGTTGTGGCTGGCCGTGTGACACCTCTGCGTAGGCTCAGCATTACATATTTCCAAATCCTTTTATAAATCTTCTAAATGACTCCGCCCCACACACGCTGTTTTTAAAAAAAAAGATTTTTTTCAGTGTGCATCTATTAACAACAGTTTGCATTTGTACAGCGCCACTCACGTAGGGCAGCGTCTCAGGGCGCTGGACAGTGGCGGAGCACGACAAGCCAAGTAGCCACACTAAGCAGTGTGCAAGATGTCATTCCCCCCTACACAAAACAACATTAATTTGCATTTATATAGCTCCTTGGAGGGACAGGGGCTGAACAGGGAGTGGGGAGGGCATGGAGAAGGTATCCTTCTTGTATTGAAATGAGAGAAAAATAGTAAACCGCAACTTTCTGCTTTAGTCGCAAGAATCTCAAATAATTATATCTAATTTGTAGTACTTTCTTGCACGGATTATTTAACAAAGTAACCGAGAGGGGAATTGCTTCTACTGATTGGAAGTATTTCCTGCTGCCCTGGAAATCTCCGAACGGGGATCGTGTTGGAATGGAGTTCTCACGGATCGCTTTGATGTACTTCCTTATTTTGTTACTAAGGAATCTCAATAGAAGTTGCTGTGTTTGAGCCCTGTGTTCGTCTTGTTTGGCAGAGAGATTAAAGGAAATTATTGAAATAGTTTTGGAGCTGTACCTGACAGTTTTAACATTCTTTGTTTAATAGCACTAACTATCACTCAGATTGGGTCCTCCAAATCAAACTATGTCATCGTCATTGGAAGCAGAGCACCTCTTATAGGAAAGACACTGGATGTGGTTGATCTCTCATTCTGACCTCTATCTCTCCAACAGTTGGGATTACAAGCAGCACAGATGAGACAGTCAGACTCTCGAGCTACAAGGATAGGGGCAGTCCTGATAGGGTAGTGGATAGAGCTGCGGCTTGGGGTCCAGGAGCTCGCTGGTTTGAATCCAGGCCCTTGTTGGTCTCAGCTGGGACTGCGTGGGGAGGCTAAATTGTCCCCGGCCAATCCCATGGTTAGGGAGAGAGAAAACGGCCGCAATCTCTGCACCTTGTCCCTCTTGGTAGCAGCCGACTGCAGAGAGATGACATATTTCCCGAATAACCTGCCGACACTCAATGTCGAGGCTGAACACTTGGGTGGGGAAACAGAGCAACTCGTGCCCATGGAACCACATGATAACAAGAGGGCTGGAGACCCGAGACCATACGCCAGGGGAGAGAACATCATGAAAAAAAGAAAAAAGCTGCACAGCTGATTCATGTCTAAATAAATTAAGGACATAATAAGTGTGAATGTTAATGTAACTCCCTACACAACATGCTAAACACCCAAAACACGGTATCATTTGTGTAAAATTAATGGTTTACAAACAATACAGAGGTATTAATACACTGCAAATTAATGTTGTGCTGAAGCTCTGTTGCTTGGTGCAAATTTCAAAACATGTAAATTGCCGTTTCTCTATAAATTCCCTCCTCCCTCAGCTCGAGTGCCAAGCCATGACTATTAAGCACCTTGGGACCTCCTCCTGATATAAAAGGTGGTATATAAATGTCAATTTGTATTGTGTTGTATTCTATGAGATTTTGACAGTTTCCTGAATGATTTCCAGAGCTTTTGCTTTCAACACTTTCTATTTAGGGATTCCTGCGAGCATTTCTTTCCACTTGCAGGTTTTTGGCTTGAATTTTTTTTTGTATGTGATCTTAACATGCAGCAGGACTTGTGAATTTACCACATTCATTGTCCCTCATGTCTTAAAGGAGCCAGAACTGTATACGGTCGAGTTGGATAAAGGAGCGAAAGGATTTGGCTTCAGTCTCCGTGGTGGCCGTGAATACAACATGGATCTGTATGTACTTCGATTAGCTGAGGATGGCCCAGCGATAAGAAATGGGAAAATGAAGGTGAGTGACAAATTGTGGTGCTGTTATTTGTTTGTTTCATTAGTTCTACTTAGAATATTCTCATCTTGAGCTCTGCACAGGTCTCTTAATTTTTATCATTTAGCACCAGGGATTGAAAGTGTTTTCAGTGATCCTGGGGGGAATAAAACTGTGATCACGCTTTCACATATCATTGATTTAATTAAGAGAAAATCGCTTTTTGAAGCTTTACAATTCAAATGTTTTTCAAAATTTGCATGTGGTAACTTAGATCTCATAACTTCAAAACTGAAGTCTCTTCGATCTAAAGATTGAAAAGAGTGGGGAAATAGGCAGACCAGAGCAGTCTTCTTCATCTCATGATATTTTCTGAGCCAAATTGGTGAGCTTGTGTTTTGCTTTGGTGCAAACACACTGCAATCTTCGCAGGGTTCAATAATCACTGTTGTGTTTCTAGTGAGCATAAAATTGGACTGAACGTTCGAGTACTGCTTGCAGCAACACAAGGGCTCTGACTTAATCTGATTTAGCATTGCTGACTCACTTTCACGCTGTCTTGAAATGATCAACTTTGTTTCACTCTGTAATTTTTTGGCATCTAATAAAATTACAAGCTTCATCAAGCTGTGATTATATTTTTCTCAGAGTTCATGTGACAGTTATGCAGACAGACACAGATCATTCCAATTATCCCCCTGTAGGTTTTCCAGCTGGTGATGTGGCTTAATAATTGCATGCAGATTTAATACACTTACATGTCATCTCATTTAATGAAGCATGTGTTGTTTCAGAGCAAATATTTCAAAAGACAAAAAAACATACCCAATTACACATTCACTGTAGTTCTATGCAGAATCTGTACTTTGATTGGCGATATAAAATGTTGGCTGTGTGTTTCTATAAATGATTGTCTTTGGAACTCATTGTAGCTTTGTTATCATTTACAAACTTGTTATAATTCTGCCCCCCCCCCAGTAAGAAAACTTAGCTTGAGATTGATTCTTCACTTATTAAATTAAATTATTATTATTTATGGTTGGCTGTGCATTAATTGGCTGGCGCATTGGCCCACAAATACTCAGTCACCACGCTTCACGGTAAATGCTTTGAGATCTTACGACAACACGCTATGTCAAATACAAGAATTATTATTCTTTTTCACCCACAAAATATACAGTCAATTCACTTTACAGTATATTCTGTGAAGCACTTTAGATGTCTCAAAGACCTGATATATCAAATGCAAGGATTATTATTATATAATCTGTGCTACTGGAGTCCTGTAGCTTGGTAGTTGGAGCACTCGCCTCGCAAGCGAGAGGACCTGGGTTCGATTCCCAGTCAGAGTGAAATGTTGGACAAGTTTCCTTACTCCTCACACTTCTGTTTACCTAGCAGCAAGTAGGATTTGCGGTTGTTAGTCGATTTGTGGATCGCTTTTTGGCGTAATAATCCCCTCAAAATAAAAACAATGATAAAATATGAAGAATTTGGTCACTCAATCCACAAGTGTTTGTGGGACACTGCTGTGCGCAATTGGCTGCTCCGTTTCACCTGCAAAATATACACTCAGTTCACTTCACCGTATGTTCTGTGAAGCGCTTTGAGACGTCTCAAAGATGTGATAAGGCACTGTATCAAATGTAAGGATTATTATTATTACTGTTTGTGTAATCTCAAACTCATTTATCTGTGTTCCATTCGCAGGTTGGCGATGAAATTCTGGAGATCAATGGAGAAAGCACCAAGAACATGAAGCATGCTCGTGCTATAGAACTAATTAAAAATGGTGGTCGAAGGGTCTGCCTATTTCTGAAACGTGGAAATGGTTATGTGCCAGAATATGGTGGGTTGCCCTATGAAAACGTTCCTTTTTCCCATACTGTCACGCCATGAATGTTATTCCCTCCCCCCACCCGTTAAAATCTGGGGCAATTATCTTCAGCTTTTGTATAGCTTTTGGTTATGCTAAGCCGCTTGTACCGAAAATTCTATACATTTCTTGCTTTTGCTGTGGAATGGAACTGCGGTATAAGGATATAACTGAGTGGTACAACTAATGCAGACACTATGCTTTACTGTATTAAAATGTTGGTCCTTCTAACGCTGAGTATAAAAGCAATAACATTATATGTTGCTTAGTCACACAAGTAAAGAAAATTAACCCTGAGCCAAAACATGCACAGGCGCACTTAGATTAATTGAAATCATCGCATCTTTGTGTTTGCAAAACAATTTGAAGCCTAAGATATAATCATTTTGTGGACATTTGAAGTTGCTTGCTACCAATTAGCACTGGAGAATCTGGGTTTCCTGTGCAAAGTTTGCGTAAGTAGAGATTAGCGTCAACACTCCACAATCCTTATGCACCAGATCCATTCTGCGGAACACCATCTGTTAATGAGTTGCTTTGGCTATGCTGAAAACAAAAACAACTCAAGTCCTCTTTGCAATATGTTTAATGATGAGCTGCTTGCTGGAAAGAATCGGGACTTTTTTTTAAAGAAACCTGCGCTAAATGTGGACAGCTTATTCTACTAACATTTCTTTTGAATCAAAATGAATGGGATTTTATTCTCTCGCTCACTCTCTCCATCAAAACAATGAGTCTCATTTATCTGTAAGGGTATATATTTTTGTAACAAGTTCTGTAATTACTTTTAATACTATACATGACCTTCCATGAATTTAAATGTAGAGTTTGTAAATATCTAAATGAGTCATTGTTTACATGCCATTTTCACCTGTTGTATTGTGATAAAAAAAATGGAGTGAATTTCCTGGCAGAACTTTCTTGGTGCCCTTTTTGCTGTATGTTGATTCATTGGTTCTGCAACTGCTGTCTTTGCAGTCTAATGTCTTTTTTTGCCTGGACAATCTGACTGGAACAATAATAAACATCTTGCCATGATCGTCACAGTGATCAATCCTGTTGCCGCTTACTAATAGGGAATCTAAATCTCTCTTCTGCTCTTTTTCTTTCTCGTCTTTCCTGGGTGCTGGGCTCTTCATTCTGCCCTCAGCGATGATACCTCCTAATCTCTCCTCATGCATGAGAAGCGACAAGCACGGGGAATCTTGCTTCTACTTAATGGGTCCTAATCAAAATACGGTTGGTGGATAAATCAATATTTGCTGCTTCCATCTCGCTGCCTTATTCACAATGGCTCTTGTACTATGTTGCATTTTTATCCATTCAGCCATGTACTCATGAGTGTGCTTACATTTTTTTTCAGTGCCGGTTTCAAATTACTCACGCTAGTTATGCTAGCTTGGAAAGACTTTCTTCCTCTTGTCCGACCAACCCAGCCCCTCTTATAGGGAGCAATCCGGTGTTTCGGCCAGGTTTTTGTCTTCCAAAGAAGCAACATTTCATTGCAGCTTAATGTGTTGAGCTTATCCATCAATGTCGTTGTAGATGCTGCAAATTAATGGCTCTTTTCATTTTACACCACTGGTTATTTACTGCCCACGAGAGGGAGAGAGATGCAAAGTAAAAATCTGAAACGCGGGAGACGCATAAAACTGATGACTTTAAGTCAAGGCAGTTATTGAGATAACAATTATTATTTACTCATGTATTCTCATTTGCAAAACTTTCTTCCTTGTGTTGTATTCAAAAGCCTATCTGATACAGATCATGGTGTATGAGTCACAGCATCAGACTGGTATCAGAGTGACAATATGCCTATTAATTCCCATTGTTCAAAGACATCAGCAAAGCAGGTTCTACACAAATCCATTCTAATCTGTAATAATTTGTCAGGTTATATTTGTTTATTACTGTAACCACGGAGGACAGTACGTGGAGGTGTAAAGCCAATTTTTAGATTACAGCACAGAGGGTAATGATATTTGGTGGCACAGGGTAGATTATTTGGCGTGTTGGATTGCAGGCCTTCAGACTAACCCTTTAGGATTTTCAGTGATTGCTTTGCCACTGTGTGCCCCATGGTTTCAGATGCCCCCTCTGCTCCAGGTTTGAACTCGTGGCGTTATGCGCTTTCAAAACATGTTTTGCAGTACGCCATTCACACTGCTTAACCACTGCTGGACTACACAGCTATGGCAGGTAGTGTTGCATATTTTGTACATGCTGCGTTTCAACCCTGCTATAGAACGAGCACTTGCTTGGTCTCCTAACATAAAAGATGTTCGCCAACGGAAATGGAAAAACAAGGTAAATGTCTGCCATTATAGTGCCATACTTGAATTGATGCCCTAGAATGATAATCCTGATACTTGATATAGCACTTTTCACTTCCACAGGGTTTCTCAAAGACCCAAAAAGCTTCAAAGGATTTTATTGTAATGTAATGTGTAGTGACTAGTATTTTTGTTGACAAGTGCAGCATCCAATTTGTATTCAGCAGTGTCCCATAAACAGCTATGCAGTCAGTGAATGACCCTTTTTATTTTAGGGGATTATAAACCAGTACCCAGGGAGAAACTCCCTTCTCTGTTTGAATAGTGTGAATGGGTCTTTAGCTTCCACCCGAATAGACAGACAGGATCTCGAGTTAACATCTTATCTGAAGGATGGCATTTCCAACAATGCAGCACACCCCCGTCACTACATTAGAATGTCAGCCTAGAGTATAAGGTTTGATCAAAAAGTCTCCAAATTTGGGATTGCAGTCAGGTTACTGCTCCCACTGTGCAGATTCAGCAATGTGAAATTACATGATGACGTGAAATGTCGGAGGTAACTTTTTTTCTTTCAGTTAATTATTGCAATCTTCAAAAGAAATCAGATGCTGAAAATTTCAAAGTTAATTTGAGGCACTGAGATTGACTGATTTGGGACACTTAGGGAATTAATTTACTCTGATCGCTAAAAATAGCAATCATCTCGGCTCCTTTATAAACAGCACCCAGTGGCTATTTTAGCAGCTGGTTTAAAATAAACCCAATAATGTGAGTAAAGAGAAGACAAAAGGGAAAGTGATATCTGGGTTGATTTTGGTTACTACAAAACTTGCTGATTTCACCAAACTGAAGAATAAACCTATTATATATCACAGAGGCAACAGAATAATATAATAATAATCCTTGCATTTGATACAGCGCATTCTCACATCGTCAAAATATCTCAGTGCTTCACAGGATTTATTATAAAATGTAATGACTTACTGCAGCAGCCAATGCCCCACAATTCCAATTACCACTTTAACAGCAACAACCAGCAAATTACACTTGTATAGCGCCTTTCACGTCAGGAAGATGTCCCAAGGTGCTGGAGAGTCAGGAATCTGCACCCGAGCTGATGGTTGGGATCAGGCGAGGTGGAGGGTGGGTAGCGGTAGGAGGGTGACCGAAGGCATGGTTAAAGGAGGCAAGGGGGTAGGGTGAGGTGGAGGGACTGGGATGGAGTTCCAGAAGGTGGGGGCAGACAGGCTGAAGGTGGGGCGGGTAAGGCAGGGGATCGAGAGGTGAGGAGCAAGACCATGGAGCTCTTTGAACGTGAGCAACGGAATTTTGAACTGTATCCTCTGAGTGATGAGAAGCCAGAGAGGATGGGGTTGATAGGGAAGCGGAGCCTGGTGGAAGAGAGGTCACAGGCTGCAGAGTTCTGGATAATCTGCAGCCTGTGGAGGGGGGAGTTGGGGAGGCCAACAAGCAGGGAGTTTGCGTAGTCGTGCCTGGATGTGATAAACACATGGATGAGGGTCTAGGCAGCCTGCGGGGAGAGACGATGGTGAAGACGGGCAATATTGCGGAAGTGGGGAAAGGTAGAGCAGGTCATGGGAGGATGTGGGTGATGAAGGACAGTTGAGGGTCAACCAGGACACTAAGGTTTCGTATTAGCTCTGTGACGTGTAGAGTGCATCCATGAAGGGTGATGCTGTCAGCACCCGAGGTATGGAGCTGCTGACTGGAGCCAAAGCAGGAGGGCTTCAGGCTTGTTGACATTCAACTGGAGAAAATAACTTTAAGAGGCAAGTGGAGGCTGGAAGTTAATAGAAATAAAATGAATTAAATGACTTAGCTTTGATAACTTTTCTGAAGGAAAATCAAATGTATTTGACATGATCATAGAATCTTGCAGAACAGAAAAAAGCCATTCGGCTCACCCAGCCTGCGTCTGCTCTTTGAAAAAGCAACCAACTAGTCCCCCTCCTCTGCTCTTACCCCATAGCCCTGCAAATCTTTAATCCTGCGCCCAAAAGATTATTTTGATTGTTATATAGTAATAATAATTCTTGCATTTTATATTCTTGCCTTCCACATCAGGAGATTGCCTCAAAGCGCTTCATAGTATATTATAGTGTTGTGACTGACTGCATCTTATAGGTGAACACAGGAATCAATTTGCACAGCTTATACTATAAGTTCCAAGTCCTGACATGGGGCTTGAACCCACTAACTTGGAGGCAAGGGTACTACCAAGTAGAGATTATTATTATTATTAATTTTGATCTGCAGCTTGTAATGAGTTTGATAATTTTACTGGCCTCGGTATCCTTCGATGAGGGCCTGGATGCACGTTGTCTGCTCTCTAAGCCACAGGTGCCTCACAGAGTCGAGAACCTGAAAGCAGAAAACCTTGAGAATACAGATCAGAACTGAGGGTTAGGACTGCACTTGGTTACCTTGACAATCTGAAGCAATTTATGCTTTGCTTATCTACAGTTACCACAGAAGCCACCAGTTTAGCCAGAAACAGTGGTTTCAGGGAGAAAAGCAGAAGCACAAGACAATGCAAATACCCATTCATGTCAAAAGACAGTACTAAAAAAGTGCATTCGAAAAGGACATTCTGGGGAAGTGGAATAAAAGGCAGTGGGTAGATAGCTGTCAATTTCCTTCAAACAGAATATATCACTGTTTTAATAGTTATGAACAGTTTGAAAAAGCCTGCACTTTATTATAATTTGTATTTTCCACTCATTTTTTTTTGTGATTCAATGCATTTCTGATTTGAGGTGCGCAAATGTGTTTTTTTTCCTTCTGGAAATATTTATTATAACAGGTCCCTCTCACCATGTGGGCTGCATTGCTTAGTCCTAGCACAGCCGTTTCCAAGGCACACGGAATATCCAAACCCTTCTCTCAATTCTCAGCTCTTTGTGCACCTGGAGTTGTATCCTGAACAACATTGAAATGATACGGGCTTTTTTTTAAAACCAAAGGATCACTGCCTCATATCTGGATATGTTTAAGATGTTTATTCCTGACCACAAGATCAAGCAAGAACTGCTTGTTGCATTAGTCCCATAAATTCCAAGGAGGTAGACTCTGAACAGCAATGACCACACAGCTGTGCTCTTCAGGGTTCTTCAGGATCTTGAGTCCGTTAACGTTTATGAGCGTCGGACGAGAATTACTTATTATATCAAATTTTCGAATGAAAGTTATTTTCCTTCTTAATTTCTCTTGTGGTAACCTTACGTGGATGGGAGTTCGGTGACTAGCATTCAGCCCTCTGACAGAACTACTTTGTAACCAGCAGTTTGTGTGAAAATGGGCTGGCTGGTGTGTTGACATTTTGAGTGCATACGAAGAAACTATTTCCATGGCCAGTCAATTGGGTGCCAGAGGGCATGAATTTCAGATCATCACCAAAATATAAAGAGTAGCGGTTAGAAGAAAAATCTTTTAACACACACTGGGCATTGGTCCCTGGAGCAGAATCCAAAATAATAATACTTGCATTTGACCTAGCCTTTTTATGTCAGGAATGACGTCACAAAGTGTTTTACAGGATAAACTGCAAAGTGAAGTGACTTGGTCTTTGGTAAGCAATATCCATAAATAGTAAACTGAATGACCAATTTTATCTGGGGGATTGTTGGTCAGGACACCAGGAGAAACTCCCTTCTCTTTTCCATTAATACCATGGGACCTTTAACATCCACCTGAACAGGCAGGTAGGACTTAGTTTGGGATCTCATTGAAAGACGGTACCTCCAATGGTGCAGCAAATGGTTCTTCAAAGTATTAGCCTAAACTATATGATTTTGAAGTCCCGTTGTGGGGCTTGAACATATAAATTTCTGACTTAGAGGCAGGAGTGCAGCTAACTGAGCCAAGCTGCCATTGGAATAATAAAAATTATCCTTGCATTTGATATAGCACCTTATCACATCATTGAGATGTCTCAAATGACTTTACACAATATATTGTCAAGTGAATTGACTGTATATTTTGTGGGTGAAATGCGACAGCCAATTGTGCAAACAGTCATGGATTGAGTCACCAAATTATTATTTTATTTAAATTTTTTTTTAAGGGATTACTTAAAAACTTACTGGAAAACGGTCAAACCAAAAATATGGAAGGCTTCACAAATTTGCATGTCATGCCCCAATTACACAAAACATTCCAACTGCTCTGCCCAGTGCCAACAGCAGAACCCTGATAAAGCTGAGAAGCTATATGGCTAGAACATAACTCGCTAGGATATAACATGGGAAACTATCCTGGTTTTAATAAATACTTGATTGCTATTTATATATCTTCTTATACCATTAAGTACATATGGTTAGATCCAACCAGTAATAATGCAAACTATTAGCAGCTGAAGCGGGTAAGTTCAATGTTATTAGTTAAGTTTCAATTAATTTAAAAATCATCTTTTTCTGTGGAGCGCAATGATAAATAAAGGCACCTTTATGACATTCTCCACACTAGACAAGAATGGATTTTGATTGAAATAAACAGCTATGTGTATGTAAAGTATAATTGATGTGGATTCCTACTGGCCTAACATTGGCAAAATGATGTGTTGTTTGGTTTACAGCACTTCTTCTGCTCTCGTCAAACAAAATATCTGGCCTGATTTTTGAGAAAAAAAACTCGACAGCTCTGATAATTTCACTAGGTTTACAATGTGTTGCCCTGCAATGTCCTGGCCTCACCACATAACACTGGAGCCAGTGCCTGCCCACGGCCTGTTATATGTCCAGCTGCAGGAGGATATCAAATGGCTTGAAATCAAAGGGACAAAGATGAGTAAAAATTAATCTTAAAAAAGTAAAGGTGCAGAGATGAGTCATTATCACTAAATGCCCTTGTTAGAGTACATGATGCCTTAATTGCTTACAATTCAACACTGGCCAATAGGATGGCATTTTCATATTATCAAACAATAAGGTGAAACATTAAACATCTGAAACGCATTGTAATTTTTTTTGTCAATTCTAGCAGAATTGAATTTAATAAGCTCATACCTTATAGAAATATCTTTGTGGTTAAGTTGTATAATTATGATCAAGTCAATATCACTGGGAGTGGGGATGCATCCCATTTGGCTCCAGTTAACGCTGAAGTTTGGGTGGTCCTAGTTGGATAAGCAGTGGGAAGCTTGGCAGTCAATGCTTCAATGGAAAGCAATGTTTCTTTAGCTGGTTGAACTCCAGCAGTAACCCCAACACACATGCCGCAGTTCCCAAAGTCTTGGCTCTCGCCAACCCACATGTAATAGACTCCGGATTAGGTAATCAGGAAAAGATTGTATTCCATTCCAGTCGCAGAGAAATTTTCCTGTGTAGATAGAAAACATATGTCCCTCTGCCCATAGCACAGAAACCGCCCTGGTCAAGGTCACCAATGACATCTTGACCATCTGCGACCAGGGCTCCCTCTACCTCTTCGTCCTCCTCGACGTATCGGCCACATTCGATACGGGTGACCACGCTATCCTCCTCCACCGCTTGTCCTCCCACCTCAACCTTCAAGGCCCTGTCCTCTCCCACCATCTTCATTTTGTTTCCACAAACGGCTTTTCCTCCAGCCCCCGTATTGTCTCATGTAGTGTCCCTCAAGGCTCTGTCTTCGGTCCCCTCCTCTTCACCCTCTATATGCTCCCCCTGTGGTGACATCATCCGCAGACATGGGGTTAACTTTCACATGTATGCGGATGACATCAAACTCTACCTTTCCTCCTCTACCCTCAACTCCACGACCACCGATGTCCTGACAGCTGCCTGTCCGACATTGAGTCCTGGATGAGAGACAATTTTCTTCAGCTCAACGTGTGCAAAACTGAGGCCCTCCTGATTGGCTCACGTCAGCGCCTCCGCACCTCAGGCGCTGACAGCATCAGCATCCAAGGCTGCACTCTCCACCTCTCAAAGCCATCAGGAACCTCGGTTCGACCCTGAGCTGTCCTTTCTTCCTCATATCCGCATCACAACTGGCACCGCCTTCCATCACCTCCGGAATGTTGCCAGACTACGGCACTACCTCACCCCTCACGCGGCTGAAACTCTGGTCCACGCCTTTATCACCTCAAGGCTGGACTATGGGAACTCTCTCCTCGCCGGCCTTCCCGGCACCTCCCTCCACACTGCAGGTCATTCAGAACTCTGCAGCTCATGTACTGTCCCACACCAGACACCGCGACCACATCACTCCCACCCTCGCTCGCCTCCACTGGCTCCCCATCCCCCAGAGGATCGAATTCAAGATCCTCATCCTCACCTACAAGGCTATTCACGGCCTCGCTCTCTCCGACCTACTATCCCCCTACTTACCTGTCCGTACCCTCCGTTCCTCTGGCTCCGGTCTGCTCCACATCCCCCGCCCTAACCGCCCTACCATCGGTGGCCGGGCCTTCAGCCTCTCAGCCCCGAGGCTCTGGAACTCTATCCCCCAGTGCCTTCGCCGCTTCCTCCCTTTCCTCCTTCAAGGCCGGTCTCAAGACCTTTCGCTTTGACCGTGTCTTCAGCTCCCCTCTCGACTCTCTACCCCCTCCTCGCTCCCTCCCTTCCCTCCCCTCACCCTAACCATTTCCCCCCTGCTCGGGTCCTGACCTAACTGTCCAGCGCCTTGGGACGTCCTCCCGACGTGAAAGGCGCTCTATAAATGAAATCTTCTTGTTGCTGTATGGTTGTATGTGGAACTATGTCTGTTTTGGATATTCTTAGGTAATTGGATATTTTTAAGCCCCACAATTATACCGGATCTGTTGCAAAGCTGTCAAACAAAAGGTGATTGTTTGCAATAATTAATATTTTGAAATAGGAGGCTTCCTGTGCAAAAAATATTCTTAATATAGTTTTTGGTTATTCACATCTCGATACGTTATTTGCAACAGTTTCATTTCTGCTTGAAATACTTGACTGCTGCGAAAAGCAAACCAGCCACAGGGGGAAAAAAGGCCAATTGAACAAATTTGACAAATAATCCTTAATAATAATAATACTTGCATTTGATATAGCGCTTTATCACATTTTCGCGATGTCCCAAAGCTCTTCACAGAATACACTGTAAAGTGAATTGACTGTACATTTTGTGGGCGAAACGCGGTAGCCAATTGCGCACAGCAGTGTCCCACTAACAGTCGTGGATTGAGTGGCCAAATAATTTTTATTTATTTTTCAAGGAATTATTACCCTCAGAAAAGCGACCACCAATTGACTAACAACCGAGTTCCAACTATATAATGATGGGAGCGATTCATAATGCAATGCTCTTGTTCATTACTTCGCAAATGTCTGAAGAATGGTTGCAAATGCTTTTCTCTGTTAGATCCGATCCAATTTATAATAAACTTTTGGACAATAAACATCACTGAATCCACCCTCAGTTGATTTGAAGCAATCTGCACGGTTTCGCAACAATGACACTTCAAAAAGCTGCCTTTCCCAGTAAAAAGGTAACAGATGAGGGTAAAGGTACCCTATCCAAATCTAAGCTTCAAAATATTGCCATGCATTATATAGGGAGAACGTGATCTGCAAAACAAGGATCTGAATGCTAATATCACTCATGTTCACCTTGGTTATCTCAAGGTTGCAATTTAAAGATACTGTTCACATGTAGTGCCCTCATTAACTAATAATCATTTTAAGGCAGTTGCCTCTCAAGTTCACTGAATTTTGATTCCTTTTATTTGTTGGACATAGTTGCAATATTCGGGTACAAACAGAAGCAGTCCACCAAATCAGTTACTGAGATTTAGGCACAGCTTCTCATTGTGGGCGTTGGACTGTGGTAGGATTGATGTTAAACTTAAAAAACGTGACAAGGACATTGCTTCTGTCATTAAATGATAAATTACAATAAATCAGCAATAAATTACTAATACTTTCTGAACTCTTAACATGTTCGTCTACAAAATACACAGTCATCGTGCTTAACAGTAAATATATTAAAAAATATTAACAGTAAATACCGTGAAACACTTTGAGATGTCCTCCTGATGTGAAAAGTACTATATCAAAGGCAAGAATTATTATTGTTTGTACAAGTGATAGCAGTGTAAACCAGCACTGTTTATCATAATAATAATAATAATAATCCTTGCATTTGATATAGCGCTTTTCACGTCTTCTAGATGTCTCAAAGCGCTTCACAGAATAGACTGTAAAGTGAATTGACTGTATATGTGTGCGCGAAATGAGGCAGCAGATTGGGCACAGCAGCGTCCCACAAACAGTCGTGGATTGAAGTGACCTTTTTTTTATTATTGTTTTTTATCTTGAGGGATGATTATCAGGCGTGTGGTTTAAGGTTTCGACAGGCGAGATAAGGAAAAGCTGTTTTCGCTGGTAGGTGTGTCTGTATCCTGTGGTCACAGTCTTAAGATATCTACCAAAAGAAGCAGAGGGGAGGTTAGAAGAAATGTTTTCACTCAGCGAGTTGTTCGAATTTGGAATGATCTGCCTGAAAGAGCAGTGAAGTCCGATTCGATAACAGCTTTTAAGAGAGAACTGGATAGGTATCTGGGGAAGACGGGTTTGCAGGGTTATGGGGAGAAAGCTGGTGATTGGGGTTAGTAAAAGTGACTTGCTCTGTCAAAGAGCCGGCACAGACTTGATGGGCCGAATGGCCTCCTTCTGTGCTGTAACATTCTATGAATCTATATGTGGAGTAAGGGAACTTACCCAAGGTTTCGCCCTGCCGGGAATCGAACCCAGGTCTCTCGCTTGCAAGGCGAGTGCTCTAACCACTGAGCTACAGGACTTATAATAATAATATATAGTTATATTTGATATAGCGCCTTTCATGTCAGAAGGAAATCTCAAAGCACTTCACAGGATATAATGTAAAGTGCCTGTGTATTTTCTAGGAAAATCATTACTGTAGAATGATATTTGACTGAGTTTTAAAAAAAAGTCAACCTAAGGAAGGGTTCATTTATATTATAAATGGTCACACATGTCCATTATACTAACTAAAACATGACAGGAATGAATACAGTGGTAATCCAGTCAAGGATGCCCTACATATTATAAGATTACTTTTGTTTTACTATCTATTGAGTCATTGGTTTAGATTACAGGCTGAAATTAGTCCTCGCTGTCTGTTATGTACAACATATGCTGCATTTCTTTATATATGTTTGTTTTACTGTTTTAGCCAGGAGCTCTTTGTCAGTATTCTGAATATATTTCACTTCAGCAGTCAGAGGTGTATTTTTAGTGTTCTGCTGCTATTCCTGTGATTTAGGTCAATCTGTCCTTCTCATCAGATATGAAACACAAATCTACAAAAGCTGAAATTGTTATCAAAATGCTTTTATTTTATGTGAGATGCCAGCTATTATTAGGGCCATGTTGGCTAAGTCAGAAATTATAATGCACACAGGAAGGTGTTCATCTATATCTTTGCAACATCCTTATTGTAGTTTGCAGAAAAAAATAACTTGCAGTTGAATCCATGAAAATGCTCTGTATGTGCAGAGATGATAAATGGACAGCTGTAAGTGAATCGCAAAGAGGATATCCAGTCCGCTTCAGTTAGTATCATGAGTTACCGCAGTGAAACGTGAGCCATTTATACTGTGGTCTGAACTCTTAAGACTGGGTTACTGTGCTAAATTCACTCACAGGTAGTTGTTATCATTAATAATATATGCCAGAGTGAATTTTCATAGCTCTTCTTGTTGCTGATGACGTTTGAAGATGAATGCATTGCCTTTTGGCACACAAGCTTTACTGATTGAGTGAATAGGACTTCAGGGGACGTTGGATCACATTGCTGGACCTTCAGTATTTCCATTGATTTCCTCAGTAGATTTATTTTGCAATGGATACCACATGGGTTGTAGCATGTAACAATAATCCTCCTGTTTGAAATAACGCCTTATCACAGCATCATTGACTCAAAGTGATTCGCAGGTTTACTGTGAAACTTAATGACTATTTGTAGGCAAATGCAGCAGCAAATTTGTGCACAGCAGATTCCCACAAACAGCTATGAAGTGAATTATCAGTTTTATTTAGGGAATTGATGGCTAGGACACTGGGAGAAACTTTTCTTTTGAGCAACGTCATGGGATCTTTAATGTCCACCTCAACGGGCAGACAGGACCAGGGTTTAACATCTGATCCAAGGACAGCACCTCAAACAATGGTAGTGCTTCCTCAGCGTTGCACTGGAGTATCAGCGTAGACTATGAGCTCAAAATTCCGCCATAGGGTACCCATTACAAAGCAGCAGCACATCAAGAGTCAGCATAAACTATAAGACTGAAGTTTAAACAGTTTATCCTCAGGAATCTGATATATTGCATCTTGTTGCTTTACAAAAATCTGTATTAGTCAGTTTCTGTACATGAAAAACCTGCAGACGTACCTCCTCATCCCCAAAGGAACTTCAATCAACAGTGGAAATCAGTTTCAGTCGAACATTGAATTGCAGATTCAGACCACAACTTGCCCTTCTTCTGTCCTTCAAAAAAAAAGACTGGTTTTATTGTCTTGTGGATCAGATTTTTTTCGTGAAAAGAACAGAGTTATTTAAGGATCTACTTATACTTGAGGAAAATGCTGCTTGATATTACAATATAGGATCAAATTCACCAATATAATAAATGTAGATATTCAGACTTGTTTTCTCCTTGTAAATTTCCAGTTGGCTGGTTCTGTATAAAAAATGTCTACTGGTTTCGCTATACTGTGCAGCTATTTCTCCCCAATATGCAAACTTCAAGAGATGCTGAAGCCTTGCTACATGCTACAGTTTCTATAACAATGGTCAGACTATTCAGAGGAAGTATTTAAATAGATACTCTGCAGATACTCTGCTATAGTTGAGAGGGATGATGGAGGAATTTTAAAATGATACACATTACAAAGATTACACATTTATGTGAGCATTCGCAGTGGAGTTTGTTTGATTGGTCCTCACAGAAGAATTCCTCTCCATGGTACTGTTGGTCATTCACTGTTAGTGGGACATTGATGTGCACAGATTGGCTGCCACATTTGCCTACAAATACACAGCCACTAGACTTTACAGTAAATCCTGTCAAGCTCTTTGAGATGTTTCAAAGACGTGATATTAATTGCAAGGATTATTATTATTATTAACATTCCTCACACTGATGATCACAAAATCCACCAAAGATTAGACGTAAACAATAAAGCGAAATAGGCATCTTTGAGTTTTATTTAAAGTTATTTAATTAAAGTACCTATAAGTAATTGAATAAGTGATCACGTATAATGAGAGTTCACACAGACAAAACTCTTATGGGAGTATACTCCCCATGATGGAATTGAGTTAAAAATAATTGATAAATTGAAGTGAAAAGGTCCTGAGCATAAATCATTTCAAAGGAGCTTTACATTTGTGCTAAACTATCCATTTCCTGTACCTTACAGACGCAAACAATGACAGCAACAGCCCCACAACAGGTTCACAAAATGTACCGGAAATGAGATCCTTACCATCAGAAAGACGACCTCATCCATCACTGGAATCCAGTTATCCACCAGAAATTCACAATTCATCACTGCACAGGGAAACGAGGATTAATGTACAAGAGGGGCCAATGGGCAGAAAAGAACACAGCAGACCCACAAAAGAATACCACACTACGTCCTGGAACAGTACTTCTGAAAGAAAAGATAAAGCATCCAATTGGAGGAAGGACAGTTCACCTGTTAGAAGACAAAGGCAAGAAAGGAAGCCAGAGAATGGATATCATCAAAGATCCCCTGAGGGAGGCAGGGAAATATCACGGCACAGGGATCACAGTCTGGAGCGAAATGAGGGAACTCATGGCAGGTACAAAGATGAAACCCTCGAAAGGAGAAGAAGATCACCTGAACTGAGATGGGAAGAGAGAAGGCGTGAAAAATCACCGAGCGGGAGAAAGGAGCGGTCACCTGAGCGAAAGAGAGAAAGGTCGCCAAACAGGAGGAGGGAAGCACCACTCGACAGGAGAAGAGAGAGATCACCTGAAAGAAGGAGAGAAAGATTACCTGAGAAAAGGAGAGAAAGATCACCTGAGAGAAGGAGAGAAAGATCACCTGAGAGGAGGAGAGAAAGATCGCCTGAGAGGAGGAGAGAAAGATCGCCTGAGAGGAGGAGGCACAGGTCACCGGACAAAACCAGAGAGAGATCACCCGATAAGAAAAACAAAGTTGATGAAAGCTCCAGGCACAGAGAGGAGCAAAATAAGGGGAAAATTGATCTCACCAGAGGTTCCAGACAATCCCCACAGCCTAGAAGGAAGGCCAATAAAGAATGCAGCACTGACCTCAGCATCTGAATGAAATATTATGCATCGAACGATACAAAATCTGCCAAGAGATGGATACTGTGAAGATGCCTGCAAAGATTCCAAAGTTGTTCAGATTTTGTCAGCTTAAGAAGACTCGAGGCCCTGCTGATGCAAACAAAAGAATATCACGGAAAACAAACAAAAAAAAGACACTGTACATATATCAGAAAAATGTTAACAGTGAAATGTGCCTGACCCAACAAAAGCTAGGTAGGGATTGTTTAAAAGGAAGATAGTATTCAAATTAAATGTCAAATGTAAGCCTTAATTGTATTATTGATCTTAAATAACTTGCTAGATATTTTGTTAGTACTTGGGGTGTCTCCAAACGTTGTAATGAAAACGAGATGATATTAGCACAAGATAATTGCACTTTGTCCAAAAAACACTATGCCATTTTAATGCTAAGCATTTTTCTATATCACACACACAAAAAATGTTTTGAGGCTTTCCAAAACATTAAACAAACACTTGACAGATGTACTATTGTGCGAACTAGTTGGTTACTGACTGGAAATGATGAAGGAAAGGCAAAGCTCTAAACTTGAGTAATATGACACATATTTATGATACGCTTATTAAGGAAAGTTCTTTAAACTCATAGAAAAATGGCTAAATAAGTTGTTGTGCAGACAGGTGGAGTATTTAAAAGCAGAAGTAGCATGGGAGTGTGCTTTAGATTCATTTGATAATTTCCAATAAAACTGTAAAAAGGGTTTGTGTGGTAAAGGTCTGCTGTGACACTGCTTTGAGAAACGAGGAGGAGAAGCTGCCTAGCTGAGCCATAAAGATGCTCCTCATTGCTGTTGAACCACTAAGTGAGCTGTTTTCAGTGCTCTAGTGTGTATATGTACTTTTTTCACATTTCCATCACAACACCGAGTAAGCATTTGCGAGTTGTATTCCAATTGTTGCCATGGTACTGTACAAAGTTTAAATTGTAATTAATGGAGCCTGTTGGAAAATGTTGCCTTTCTTGTAAAAAGAGTAAAACTATGGCAAAACTAGCTATGAGGGATGTGATAGTGTTTATATTTCTGAAATGGAACAAACTGATTTAGGGGACTTATTTTAAAGTTAAATAATTCAGGTATGTAAAACAGTTTTCAAAAGGAATACTATATCAGTAACTGTTGAGCTTTTGTTGGTTTTGAAATTCTATTTCTTGATGGTGGACTTGCCTGTATATTATAAAACCACTTGTATGCAGTCTGTGTGGTGTTTAAACATTAACTCTTGCAATGTGATATTGACATAATGTTCTGCTATGTAGATTGAAAGCAATATATGGGCAAATCTTTTTATAAAACACTATGCATATATAAATACTACATTGTTCATAGCTTGACTCGTATAGCTATATACATAGCTTTAGTGTAGTAAAGTGTAGTACGTAGTTGTGAACATATGCAGTATAGCTTTTCTTTCCCCTTGAAACCAATCACAATGTATATGTAGCTACAAAAAGTCTGTGAATGCTATTTTTATTATCAAATAAAATTTTCCATACAAAACCATCAGTTTAGTGTTAGTACGTGTCAAAAGGGTCTGTCCTGTTTTCTACTACTTTACTGTTTTCCAAGCTATATTTTTGTCGGATGCTAAAAGATGATATTGCTGTTCCATGCTCCAATAATCTTACCTCAATTTACACTGTGTCACTATATACGCCTTGGATTGACTAATATAAGAATAATATATGGTTAATATGCAGAGTTATAAAAAGTGAGAATGGGATGAAATAGCTCTTCAATGGTCGGCCTGAGTGATAGTTTGTGTCTGTTTTGGTCTTTAAAATATGGTCTTTAAATTCTAGAAAGTTTGGGATTTTTAAAAGTACAGGATGCTATAGGCTGCAGACAAGTGTTAGTTTCCTGGATGCAGGAAACCATTTGTACACTGTACTCCTGCACAACAGATCTGGTAGCAAATCCTCAGATCTCAAGACCTACAAACTTGCACACTGACAGTAATTCTAATATTTAGTTCTCAAATGACTTACAATTGTTCACTGATTCAACCCACATGATTTCCATTCCTGAAGCAGGCTGCTTTCCGGAGGCTAAGGCAGTCTTGATGTTGCTTTTTTTGTCACACCATACCGGAAATTCCGTCAACACCATGCGAAAACGGTTAACAAGTCAACAGGATTTACACGGCTATTAAACTGAACACAAATCTGCATTTGTGTCTGGGTGCCGGTTCAATATTGATTTCATATCTTTGAACGTGTAATAAAATCTTTGGAGTTTAACAAATAAACCGGTTAAGCGTTTTCAGAATTGTTTTCTTTGAATGTGAACAAATATATTAAGACTTCCAAAATGGGACTTGCCTCCAATGTGTATTCTGTTATAACATATTGCAACTTATTTAACTAAGCTGTCTGGGATATTGGTGTTGCTGGCAGGTCCAGTGTTTACTCCCTCTTCTCACATACCTGGAGAAGGTGGAGGTAGGAATCTCACTTCAAATCCCTGAACTCCTTTTGGCAACAGTGTTCCCACAATGGTGTTTAGGAAGTAAGTTTCATGATTTCAACCCAGTGACCATAAAGGAACAGTGCTGTTAAGTCAATGACTTGGAAATGGTGGAATGATTGGAACAAGTTGCCAGGAAGAGTGGTTGAGGCCAGAACACTGGAACTCATTTTTTTTTAAAAATGCTCGATGCTGTGATGGGAAGACAGTAGGGCAAGTGTACTGGAAGGATGAGATCAAATGGGCCAAAGGGCCTTCTTTATCCAAGGCAATCTGGTGATCATCTGTTCTCATTAATGATACTTTGTAGATAGACCAGTTCTGCAAACTGTTTATTTTTGTCGATTCATTTCCTTTGCGGATATTTTGGGGTAGGTAGAGCAGCAGGGACTTTGCCCAGACAGGTAAATTCTGACTCACCAAGGCATTGACACCGCGTGATGGAGCAGATCTGTCTTTCTGCTGTAGAAATTGTGCACTGTAAAGCGATGGAGGTTGGTGGTGATGGGTGTGGGGGCAGGGAGATGGAAATAAATTAAACTGTGTTGCTGTATAGTGCACTGCTAAATAGTATTGGCACAATAGGTGGTGTAACACTATTTAGCTATAAAATCTCAGCCTTCATGATTAATTCACCCAAGACTTGTGTTCTATGTGAAGAGGTGGATATGTTCTTAAACCCCTAAAAATGCCTAATACTATATTATAACCTTTCTATCAAATTTGTAACATCAAATAAAGGCATTTTGCTGGGCTTAACCCTGATTCACCTCAATGTATAATGACCCCTTTCTGTACATCCTGTTGCAAAGCACTTTTCAATTGTGCCAAACTGGGATCAAGCTGACATTTTCTGATGGAGGAAGATAATCTGAAAGAGGTGGTTTTGCATTTCTCTCTTTCTCAAATAGAGATTTTGTACCACAGTGTTTATGTGTAGCTGGCCAGCAGTCCAGCTTTGAAAACTTTATTATTCAGCACCTGAATTGTTGAATGTTCAATTGATGATACTTTTTTTTTAAAAAAAGAACAAGATGACCAGAGCTTGTATAACTTCAAACATTTGACTCACAATATAAGGTCAGCGCATGTGTCAGTGGTAAGTAATCCAGTCTCCTCTGATTAACACTGTGAGTGCTTGTGCTATCTATACACATTGTTTACATAAATGGTACCTGTGGCTCACAGAGTAACTACAATGTCATAAAGGATACATTCTACACTTATTAATACATAACCACAAGATAGGTGTCCATAAGCAAATGTATATGTACCTCCTCAATAGAATCCCTGACATAAAGAATGCCTGGAATGGAATGAAGAATATCTTTTCAGAAATTTGGAAAGTAAGGTCATATATTTTACAACTGGATGAATTACAGTATGAGAGAATCACATTGAATCTTGGTTATTTAGTTTTGGGAACATAGTTATTTTTAAAATCACTTGCAGTTATTCAATTCATACTAAATGTATATTTTTAAGATAGCAATCACCCTTTGTGGGCTGAAAGGCAGATTGCCTTGTGAAAGGGTTTACTTGTTTTCCTTATAGACCTCCAACTGTAGAGCATGTGTCTCTGCAGTACCAACTGAAAGAGTGAAACAATACAGATCAGCAGAAATGCTGGCGAATTGAATGATTGAAAACTTCGAAATATTTTGATACTTCAAATTTACCTGAACCTATGAGGCCATCACGTGAGTGTCCGAGTTAAAGGTGGGGAACATTTCAAAGCACTTCACAGGATTTACTGTCATTCTAGTGTATTTTTGAGGCTTTTATATAAAGCAAGAAATCGGCACTGAGGCTGAAAATGTGTTGCTTCTGAACAGTGGATCTATCAAACCCACAGTGATTAGGAGAGTTTGGTCAAGTCAGCCATAATGTCAGTTTCATGATCCTTAATGTGTCACTGAAATTAAACTTGATTCCGCACTTTAAACCATTAGGATCCAGGATCTTGTTTATTTTGTCTGATTCACATTGTTCCTTGTAACTGATATATTCACCTTATAATTATGATAAGCTTGCATTTGAAATCGGAAATTGCCTTTCACAATGGGAGATCTCAAAGTGCTTCAAAATATCTACTCTAAAGTGTAGTGACCCTGTATTTTGTAGGTGAATTGCAATAACAATAAGCCTCGAGGAAGCCCTGCAGTTAGCAGTACTGCAACTGATCTGCACTGTTTTTGTTTAAAGGCACGTTACTACAAATTTTACAATTATATTCTCCCCTGTGTGTTGTGTTATGTGAAATGTTTGTGTGTGTTCTCTTTGTTGGCACAGAGATCACGTAATACAAGGGTTATGCATTACCCTTATCCCGTAAAGCTTGATGGGAAATAATGCTTTTATCTTTCATACTTAAAAACAATCAAGGGCAGCCCACACAATCAGGACAGCCGTAACACAGCAATCGGCTGCGGCAGCTTTACTGACCTTGATGCTCATTCTTCAGTTGTCATGGAAACTAGACTGGATTCTGCATCTGCCGGTGGTTAAGGACCATGTGGCGTCTGTGAGGCTGCAGGGCAGCTCATGCCTGGTCACTGGACTAGCAGTGCAGCAAAGTTACCAGAGACATTCAGCATCAGTGTAAAGTTCGTCCTTCAAGATGCACAGGCTCCAACCTGAACGGTATAGAATTTGACTCAGTGTAAAGTGGCGTGGATTAACAAGAGAGTTAATGGAATCACAGCCATTCATGCCCCCTTATTGACCATGTTAGAAGCATTTACTCCTTACTGGGTTTCATTCCCCACCACCACCATGGGACAAGTGCTGGACAAGTAACCTGTGCTCTTAAAATACAATTGCATGACTCTGCATGTAATATGTCCTTGCTGAAGAGAGTACAATTGCATTTGTGTGGGGGGGAGAGAGAATTGTTTCTACACCAGTTTTTTTGGAAATAACGCTCTGCGATATTTGTGCTTGGCAGAACCGAGTGCACACAATGTTTCAAAGGTGCTGAGCCAGTTTACATTTCATTATATAACTGAGGGTTGGAAAAGAGTATGGGGGAAGTTAAATTCCACAGCAGCTTTTGCCATTTATAAATACTGCAAAACAGTTTACTTAGCTTAAATCACCTCATTTCCAGGGGAGCTAGTCCTGATATATTGTGTATAAATAATCCTTGCATTTGATGTAGCACCTTATCAGGTCTCTCTGTTCCATTCTCTGTCATGCGTGAATCAAGTTCCTTCTAAAATATCTTGATGCTTCTTGGTTTAACCACAGCTTCTGGCAGTGAGGTCTACATTTTCGTAACCTTTTACAAGCATTGATTAAGATGCCAGTTAGATCTTTTCTTTGCATTCTAGTTTGCAGAATAAGAAGTTAACAAGAGGGGTTCAAATGCAAATGTTTGGTAAGGGTATCTGGGTGGATAAAAATGGTATGTTTCTTAAGAGATTTGAAGCAATTTCTTCCCTAGTTGACTTTTTTCAGGTATTTGAACGCAACCATTCCACTGAAGCCTCAGCACATTCGAATGCTGAGTCGAGATTATACAGCATAAATCTTGCTTTTGATATAATACTTGAAATGTCACCAAACAAATCATGGGTAATTGCTGCCAAATATAGTGATTGTATTTGTAGGCAAATGTGACAGCCAATTTGCACACAAGGTCACACAAACAATCCTGTAAGTGAATGACCAATTCATCTGGAGGATTGATGGTCCAGCTCCCCAAGAGAAACTCTCTACTCTTTGAGGTGTCATGGGATCTTTAGCATCCATGTGAACAGGTAGACAGGATCTCAGTTTAACTCATCATCCAAAGGAAAGCTCCAGCAATGCATTGAGTATCAATCTATGTTTTGAGTTCCCAGTCCCTATGTGAATTGATCACCCAAACATTTCTAAACCTGAGGCAAGCGTCCTACCAACTCAGCCACGTACTGATAAATCTTGGAAGGAACAAAAAGATTTCCTTCTTATTTCCATCTTCATTGGTGTGTGGAACATTTAATACATTTACTGATTCACATTCACCCACTCAAGTCCTTCTCAGCTTCCTCCAGACTTTCAATCAAATTGGCAGAATCAGATCAATATTAAAGGTTCCTGCACAGTGTATCAGCATTTCTCGCTGATGAATTACCATTTTGTTGTGTGCTTGATTTTATCCTGTGTGTGCTTTGGGTTACTTTTCCTGGATTAGCATAAGATCTTTTGTGCAAGTTTGCCTCCAATTTGATGACTGTCATTATTGGTTAGGGGATACAGGTTAATTGCTTTTTTTTAAACAGTGCCTCTTCAAAGTAATGATTAGCTTGGTGTCTTATTAATTCTGGAGCTGATTTTGCCTTTTTAAATTCAGATATAGTTCCGCTAGATATAAGTTCATATGGAGTTCCATCTTCATTCTTAATACATAAGATCAGACATGAGTATCCGCAGTCAGTGTGGATTGTGAAGAATATCACAGCTGACTCCAATCCTGTTGGAAGTGTTCATTCAATATGTTCCCTCACCCCTACACGTACCCATGCACACACACACACACAAGAAAATCATTAAGCAAAGGTGAGGAGTAAAAACATTACTTGATTTCCAATCTAGTCCAAGGGTGCTGAGGTTAATTGCCCACTTCTGCTGCCCAAAGTTAAGCTCTGATAAGTTAGTAGACAAGTCAGTAAACCCAGGACCTTCTAAGCAAGTGTTGCTCAGTTTCACATTGAGTAATGAATTGATCAACAGCGCCATTGGGAGAACAGAGAGAGGAACCGCCATACATTTGCCTCGGATTGGGTTACTCATCACAAATGTAGCTGGTGCCTTCATGGTTTCCAAAGCTCAGTATCACTCCATGCAATTCTTTTAACTAATTGAAATCATTGTGAGAGCTGCACTGGCTGCCTCGCAGAGAGGATTGATTTCAAGTTCTCACCCTTGTATTCAAGTCCCTGCACCCCTTACCTCTCTGACCTTCTCTCTCCTCAAAACAGTACCCGTTGCCTTCGTTCTTCTGGGTCTGGCCCTTCTCCTCGTCCCCCGAGTTCTCCGCTCCACCCTCGGCAGCCGTGCCTTCAGCCACTATGCCTCGAGGCTCTGGAACTGCCTTCCTCACTCCCTTCGTCTCGTTCCCTCCCTTCCTATTTTCGGGTCCCTGCTCAAGACCTTTCTTTTCGACCGCGCCTTTGGTCACCTTCCTCCCCCTCCCCCTGGCTCGGCCCCGGGATCCGTTACTGTGAAGCGCTCTGAGACACCATCCAGCGTGGAGTGCGCTATATAAATCCAAGTTGTTGTTGTTGTTGACAGCAGATTGTTTATTGATAAACCTGTTCAAAATATAATAACATCCAGACATCAAATAAAACCATTCTGAAGGTTCAGTAGAGTAATGAACCGTGTGAGTTGGTTCTGAACCACGTGGATAAGGAAGGTTTGCAGATTTTACCTTAAATGTGTGTTGAGTTAGTTGATCACAGTCAGGGAGCAATAATAATAATAATAATAATAATAATCCTTGCATTTGATATCACGTCTTCAAGATGTCTCAAAGCGCTTCACAGAATATACTGTAAAGTGAATTGACTGGGGAACAATTGCATTAACCTCAATGTCCCTAGGACTGAGCAAGAGAAACGTCAGCCAATGTTCAATGATTGCTATTCAGTGATCTCTGTTGTGCTGATGTCTTGGGAAAAGAGTATTGTGCTCGACTCTGTTCTCTCCAACCCAGTGCCACCGGTATCACGCTGCTCATACTCATTGCGCAAAGTTCTAGTGATTTTCATTATCCAGATTCTCACGTGATGGCTGTTCTGCTCAGGTAATGGAGGACATTCATTCCATCACGGTTTGGCATAAGTATTAAGGTGTAATGAAAATGAAATCACATACAAATGCATTATAAATAACAGCAGATATCACAAAGTAATTTAAAGGTTGTAATTGAACAAGTGAGTTTCAGATGACAGTTGTAAAGCACTTGTGGTTTTGTCACTCAAAAGTTATATTACCCCATGTATATCTTACTTTTTTCTCCCTCTGGANTTTTTTTTCTGAACACAATAAATTTCCTTTGTTTTATTTTCTGTGCTTGGGTGAATGTGGTTTGTCTTCATAATCCCAGTTGTCTTAATAACCTGCATGGCTGTTGATTTATAACACCATCTAGAGGCTCTGCCTAGAATTGCTGTGTGCAAATTGGCAGACGTTGAGCAATTGGTTCCCCTACAAAATAGTTACTACACTTTACAATAATTCCTGTGAAGCACTTTGAGACGTCCGAACCGCACTTTCAAGCTCCATTTTTACATTGTGTAGAAAATCATCCTTAAATATCAACTGTCCAAAAGCACTTAAAAGTTTACCTCAGTTGTTGAATGCTATGCTAAAGAAGGGATCATTTGAAGCATACAATTACTTCAGGGTGATCAGTATTTTTATGCAGCTCTGTCCCAAAGAACAATACATAAGGGGACCCATATCTGTAGATTGTTACTAGCTACCATTATAATATTATTTATTTATAAGTACTGTACTTCCAACTTGTTACTAATGTGTAGGGAAAAATGTAATCCCAAGATACTTTACCATAACTATCTGTCCAATGGAGACAGAAATAATCCTGTAGCTCAGTGAAATAGTCCTGCTGTGTGCAATTGGCTGCTGCAATTTGCCCACAAAATATACAGTCAATTCACTTTATAGTGTAAAGCACTTTCCTGTGAAGCGCTTTGAGACATTTCAAAGAAGTGATAAGGTGCTATATCAAATGCAAGAGTTATTATTATTATAAAAGACATCAATTTGTATTCATCTCCATGCCTAACTCTGTCATCTGGCAGACTGGAGAGGAGCCAGCTCTAAACAGGGGAATGTAATTGATATGAAATTCTGGAATTCTGAGAGAAAGTCGATGCTTAATCCCTTTGATGTTCTGTCAAACTCAAATTGCTTTAATTCTAACTCCAGGCTGTGGGAAAGAGGTGAAAGTGTTACCCTCTCGCACTCTCTAGCGAGGTTTTGGGGAAACGCAGTGAAAGGCAATGGACTGTGGCTGACGACTGAAGATGCACCAAGGACATCCATTTAATAAAAGAAGATTTGAGACCGTAGAATGAATGACCCAGAGGTACATTTTGCTCTGCCAAATGGTTTCTCCACATCAAAGAACACTGTAAGCAGTATAATCATATGTCACGCAGATAAAATTTGCAATCAAAATAATCTGGCAATAATAAAACCCACCTGTTTGGGATGAAGAAGAGTAGATACTATTTCACCAAGTTTATTTGCCAAATCTTCAGCAAGGATTATACAATCTGCGTTTAGTTGGGAGATTGAACTATATTTAAAGCAATATTTTAGAGAGGTTGAAATAATGATGCTTGACATTTTCCTGGGATTAATCCTTAAACACTGGGATCACTCTACACTGACATGATATGTACAATTAATCTGGTTCCTGCCAGGAGACATTTGAGACAGTGGCTCAGAACATGCTCTGCTCATGCTCTGAATTTGGGAGGTCATTCTGAAGGGTTTCTGTCATTCCTTAAGAGATGTATTTTTGAAGGGGCAGTTGGTAGTCAGCAACAATAATTTTGTTTATAAAGAGAGTCAATTCCTTATTAAATTGTTCAACTTAACCAGCTTCCCTAAGACACCAGGGACCTTTTGGGAACGGAAACCTGACATTTTTGATCAGTTGCATTGCAATCTTCATTTCCTATCTAATCCAATAGTAATAAATAGTATCAGTAGGCTTCATTTGATAAAACACCTCTTGCGTCTCAAAGTACAGCACAAAAGAGATAATTTGAGGTGTATGGATCAGCAACAACACAATAACTTGCACTTACATAGTGCCCTCCACACAGGGTAGTATCTCAGAGTGCTTAACAGTGGCGGAGCCTGACTCCGAACGGGAGGGGGGGAGAGGTGACGGCAAGCACAGTCGAAAAGGAAGGTTTTCAGACGTGACTTGAAAAATGGGAGAGAGGGGTGTTCCAGAGTTTCGGGGCATAGTGGCTGAAAACACGACCTCCAATGGCAGGGCGGAGGGTGCGAGGGACGAGAAGAGGTCAGTGTCAGTCGAGCGGAGGCGAGGGGGATGAATTGGGGTCGGAGAGGTAGGGAGGTGCCAGGGAGTGAATGGATTTGAACACGAGTGTGAGGATCTTGAAGTTGATTTGTTTGGTGATGGGGAGTCAGTGGAGCTTGGCCAGAACTGGTGAGATATGGGTACGGAGTTTGGTCCGGGTAAGTATGCGGGTGGCAGAGTTTTGAATGAGCTGGACTTTTTGAATGGTGGAGCTGAGGAGACCGATGAGGAGTGTGTTGGAGTAATGCAGACGGGAGGTGACAAATGTATGCACGAGGGTTTCAGCTGCATTTGGGGAAAGGTACAGTCGGAGGCAGCAATGTGGTGGAGGTGGAAGAAGGCGGTCCTGGTCAGGGGCCGGATATGGGGGAGGACGGACAGCTGGGGGTCGAACCAGACACCAAGGTTGTGCACTGGTTCAGTGAGTCTGAGGGAGAGCCCAGGGCGGTTTAGGAGTTCAGATCCGCAGGAGTGAAAATGTTCGCAGGAGCTAAGGAGTATGGCTTCCATCTTGTCCCCATTCAGCTGCAGGATGTTTGCACTCATCCAGACAAGCTGATAGAACATCAGTGGACCTGGAGTCAATGCTGGAGGAGGCAAAGTAGATTTTTGTGTCATCCGCATACATGTGGATGTTGACAATCATCACTGAGTCCAAAGACCATTTGCTCTTTTTTTGTTAGTGAATTTAGATGAGAGAAAAAATTGGACGAGGAAACGGGAGAAAATGTCAGAGCTGCTATCCTTCAGATGAGACACTAAACTAAGGTCCCTTCTGTTTGTTCAGATGGATGTTAAAGATCTCATGGCACTATTCAGAAAGAGAAGGATTCTGGCTGCACTACTCACACTGTACTTCTGATGTTATCAGTACCTGTTTGTATGCCGATAAATAGAATCATCATATATGTATAATAATCCCTTAAAATCCTGTTTATCTGATCAACAACAATTTGGATTTATATAGCGCCCTCCATGCCGGGCAGCGTCTCAGAGCGCTTTACAGTAACGGATCCCGGGGCCGAGCCAGGGGGAGGGGGAGGAAGGTGACCAAAGGCGCGGTCGAAAAGAAAGGTCTTCAGGCCTAAATGTATAATAATCCCTTAAAAAAATGAATATGGTCTCTCAATCCACGACTGTTTGTGGTACACTATTGTTCCCAATTGGCTGCCATGTTTTGCCCACAAAACACGCAGTCAATTCACTTACAGTGTATCCTGTGAAGCGCTTTGGGACACCTCGAAGACGTAATATGGGGCTATATCAATTGCAAGGATTATTATTATTATTTATCATTAGCCTTCCATTTGGTGTATTCGATGTCTGACTGAAAAATTCATTCAGTATTCTAAAACATAAAATGTTTAATTTTATCAAAAGTAGAATATGTGTGAAGGGGGACTGATGATAATGACACAAAAGCAATGTTTCCTTGGCAACAAGATGCCAATAAATTCTCTTAAGCAACTGCTTCTCAGCGAGAAGCCGCTGGAAGCTATCTCAGATGTGTGTGTAGAATTTATAGATACAAAAAACATTTTTTTTTAGAAAAGAGCACTGAGTGGTGCTGGGTAAACTAAAATGATTACTTGTGCTTTCAACAATTAGGCACCAGCCTAGCTCAGTTGGTAGCACTTTTGCTTTTGAATGAAAAGGTTGTCAGTTCAACCCCCATATTGTGAAATTGTAATCACACTATAACCTGATGCTCCAATGCAGTGTAGGGTTCCTGAAGTACAATGGTTAGAGCGCTCGCCTCGCAAGCGAGAGGACCCGGGTTCGATTTCCGGGTGGGTCGAAACCTTAGACAAGTTTCCTTACTCCACATACTCTGTTTACCTAGCAGTAAGTAGGAACTCGGTTATTAATTGATTGCGAATCGCTTTCCGGGGTAGTAACCCCACCAAAACAAAATTGGTCACTCAATCCACGACTGGTTGTGGGACACTGCTGTGTGCAATTGGGTGCCACATTTTGCCCACAAAATACGCAATCAATTCACTTTACAATATATTCTGTGAAGCGCTTTGAGACATCTCAACAATGTAATAAGGTGCTATATCAAATGCATAGATTGTTATTATTGTTAATATTATTATGATGTTATCCCTCATTTTGGTGACTCTGCACCTCAGCAATTTAGGGGTTTCATCCCTGATTCAATATATCCCCAAATTGTTCTCCCTTCTTCCTTTTCCATAATTCTACATTTCAATCTGTGTATTTTGTTTGTCTATTCCTTGGGGAGGCATCCAGGAACTCATTGACCTCTTTTGGAGAGGAGAATAACTTTTTGGCACTTGGATACAAAATTTTCATAAGTGCTGGATCTAATTCTCATTTCTAATGCAATGTTTGCGCTCATTCAAATGCCTTCCATCTGTTAGAAGTGTAGACAAGTTGGCATGCACCAAGTGATTTATTTTCCATTTATAGCGTGTATCCTTCTTTCATGTTTTGCTCCTGGCTCTGTTTTTTGCCACCCCAAAGAGGGGATCAGTATCAGGAGAGCTATTGTGAGGTGGGTACCACCTGGGAGTGAACCTGATGGGGCTCTAGGGCTAATTTCACTCTATGTATGTATGTGTATGCATGTGTGTGTGTGTGGGTGTGAATGTGTGTGTGTGTGTGTGTACATGTGTGTATGGGGGTGTGCCTGTGGGTGGGTATTATTAATTGATTATTTTGTTAGATTAGTTCCAAGCCTTGGGATTCTGTTGTTTTGACAGGTTGGTTTCTCAGAGTAAGTTGCTTTTGTGGGTTTATTCCCAAGGTACCTGTGTGCACAGTACTATGGAGCAATCAGGATTGGCTTCCTCCCTGAACATTTTGCCATGTGTCCTTCTATCACTTTTAGTCCTTAATAATCCTCACCCCACACTTCCCTCCCAGTTTGTCTACGCTGCGAGATCTTGTCCAGTTGCAAGAGGAAGGTGATTGTACTCTCTCAGCTCCGGAGATTTTCTCATTGTTGAAATTCAACCTGAATCTTCATTTATTCTATTTTCTTAAAATTGCAGTGATTCAGATTTAACAAATTGTTGAATTTAATCTTAACTTTGAAGCCGTTTTTCTGTTAGTTCATAAAAAATAAACCAATTTTATGGTACTATTGGACAAGAGAAGGGAGTTTCTCCATGTGTCTTGGACAAGAATACTCCAGATAAATTAATTGTTCATTCACCTGATGGCAATGTGTGTGTTGTGTAACCTTTTTGCTGTGCCCAAAAGAGCTGCTTTGTTCATCCATAGAAACGATCACAACACACGCCAGTCATTACAGTTTTTGATCCCATGTTGCCTTATGTTCAGGTCAAGATTAATTTAATGCATTACAGTAAGGTGCTATGAGACATTTACCACCGAGGCATTATAAAAATGCAAGTTCATTATTATTTCATAAAGCGTTCTTACAATTTAAAAAATCATTATTCAGTATAATCTTAAACACATTGTTCTGTGGGCTTTGCTTGCAACATCTGGACATAATGTAACCTTGGAAGACACTGAAGAAATGGTGTTTTGGCAGCTTGTATACTCATAAAAATGTCTTTCCGTCCCAGCTCTCAAAGCTTTGGCGCATTTGCAAGCTATTTGAGAAATCTCACAACAGCATATGTGACATGTCAAGATTAATGTTCTTCGATCAAGGGTTGCAATGAAATTTTAAATATTGCACTTAGAGAGATAGTAGCAATGCATATTTTACTTTTTAAAAACACTTTCTGATCCCACGTTGCCTTATGTTCAGGTCGAGATTAATTTAATGCATGAAGTAATAGCCATCTATGGTAATGTAGTTTGAAAGATTCATTTCAGGTTTCCAGGCCTGTTGTTTATCAAGCAGCTCAGCATAATTTTTGGTACAGTTGTTCATGTATTAAACTGTTTTAATATTTTAATGCTTTACATGATATTAAACTGTTTTGATTTTTCTTAGGTTTGTACATTAAAGGAGGCTAATTTTGATTATTTTATTGTACATTAAATTTTATGTCAACAATTTTGGAGGAAACCAATCTGACCAGCGTAATACATAAAATGTCCCACTTTGATTGTAACCAGCCTTGGTTAGTGTTCCTGGCGCTGTTTGCAGTGTTCTGTTAAATGTTATTGATTTCAACAAAAGCACTGGGTCATGCAGGTTTAATGTTGTTTTCTTAATTTTCCAGAGGGCACAGCAGAAATTAAACCAATTAAAATCTGATCCATACTGTCTGATATGAAGTTTAATCCGTGGTTTTGCTAGAGACATGATTGCCAGGGGTGAAGTTCATATTATATTTAACATTGAATTTTAACATCATGCACATGCAGGTTTCTCTATTACACTTGGTGACATTATTTCCATGGAGCAGTTTTGCTTATTTGGTGCTTTGAAGATCAAGCAATACTGGGAATAAAGGTATTTGGTTAAGGCATATTCACAAGTCTATGAGTGGAACATTCATATGTATAACTTAATAATTGAATAACATTCTTCATGTTTGGTCAGAACAGAATGCATGTTGAGGAGCCCTGGGATACAGTGAACATCCCAATCTTGTATTAATCCCGTTAGAACGTGGTCATTTCTTAGTTGCCAGGGCAACCGCCGGCTGGATTTAAAATGTGGTCCTGGAGTCCCTGATCAGATATCCGCTGCCTGTTGCATGGGCTCCATTGTTTACTACATGAGGTGCAGTTGTCACAAGATTCTTTCCTCTCCTCAAAAGAGGAGGAAGGTGCTGAACGTTTAACCCCAAGCAGCTGCTTCTCTTTCAACTGGGCACTTGTAGACAATCCAGTGCTGAACGACAAGCATCCTCCTAGTAACCATAACCTACGCCAACAAAGAGGAGACTTAAACCAACCAGATGGCGTGATGCCTGCAGTTATAGCAATGACAATGAGGCAGAACCAGTTTTGTTCAATGCTTTTGAAACAGCACGGCAACTCCTAACACATAACAAAATGCTGTGTCCCCTTATTGTTGTAATCCTGCCTCACTGTAGCGTGTACCGTTATTATTGTGAACCCTTCTATATTACTGCAGTATTCCTGGACTTACTCTAGGCCCAAAGATCTATGATTTGTAGTTTCCGCAAACAGCCATAAGATGATTGACCAATTTTATCTGCTGGCCAGGATACTTGGGAGAAACTCCCTCCTTTTCAAATCATGTGATTGGATCGTTAATGTCCAGGCTACCATAAACAGTCTGTAGGATGGAGAAGGAGGGAGAATGTTTTACAAAATGTTTTGAAACAAGAAGCACACATAAGGTCATTTACTATGATTTTCATTGCAATTATTTTCAGCATTAGGGAAAATAAACTTTTTTTCAAATATTGTGCTATACTGTATGTTGCACTTATGCAAGGGTGTGCTTAATATGGTGTGAATTCAATTGCTGGGTCAAAATAATTGTTCTTTTTCCACTCCTTATTTCACTAAGTATTCCCTCATACAAAGGCTTTTAAAAGATTTATTTCATTTTCTTGCTATTTTAGAGCATGCAGATTTTAACAAATCTTTGAATCAGTCTTTACTTACAGAAAACCAGCTTGACAATTAAGGCTCTGTTTAAACATTTGCCAAATTGCCAATGATTATTATTTTTATTTGAGTTGGAAAAAATTGGTAGTTAAGGTATTTTCCAGGTTCCCTACCTGGATTCAGCCTGCATTTAAGATATGTTGAAAGTTGTTCAGCTAGTAAAAAAGCTTACCATGCCTACTAATGAGCCACTTGCAAATGTGCCTCAGTGTTGGCTCTTGTCTCATTTCTGGTGAAATACCGTAAATGAGTGCAAATAGGTTAGGCCAGCAAAGATTAATGGGTTTTTTTTAAACAAAAAAAGAATATTCTGTGGTGGAAACCAAGCACAAAACACACTTTGTGCTGGTGCAACATGTTTGTGAAGGGGCTGGGGGAGGGGAATCATAATGATTTATGTGCAAATCTTACAGTAATTTAGTACTCTGCAATGCAAAGATATTCTGCAAGTGTCTGTGTGAACACCATCCTTCATAATCTTTTGTTTGGAGGCAACAACAATCACTTACATATGTATATGTAGGATAACATCTTGGAGTGGTTTACAATGACAGGGACGGTTTTGACAACAGAGGAACTCTGGGATTGAGAGCGGGAACAGAATTAAATACTTACAATTTACTTATCCAAACCAAGACATGGATTTAAACCCTAATGCTGAAATAAGAGCTTTTCTACACACTTAAACATTGGAGACAATTCATTAATTTTGATTGGACCACATGATCAAGACAGGTTATTAAATTACATTGATTTAAAGCGGTGGCATGCCTATTCTCACTAACTTAATGTCATAGTTATGTTATTCTACTGACTTTTGACAGTCATTTCCGCAGGTTAGCTGTTCTATATCTGCACTGAGTAAGTCAAAGGGAAACCCAGGACTATTGCTTCACAAATGGTCTCCCACTCACTAAAGTGGCTATTAAAATAATTTGAAAGGATACCTGTATCATAATTCAATATTGCAGCTCTTACTGTGCCAACTGCTCCATTTGTAATGTAATTTAAACAAAGGTCAGCAGCACGAGCCAGACATTATTAACCCAAATACATTGCTGCAACCATACTTAAGATTTCAACTACCTTCAGCACTGTGAGCAAGGAGAGACGCACAACGTGACAGTAAAAAAATGAATACTCTTATTCAAATGATAGTCATGGGACACTTTCAGCTTTGATCATTGTGCATTTTGTCTTCACACAGAGAATACTGAGAATGTGGAACTTGTTGCCAAAAATGGTGGTTGAATATAGTATAGATGCAGATAGTATAGATGTATTTAAAAAGAAGCTAGATATACAGATGAGGGAGAGCAGAATAGTAGGGGATAGGAGAGGGAGTAAGAAGTTGGTGGAGACTCATGTGAAATACAACCACTGGCACGGACTAGTTGGACCGAACAATTTTTTTCCGTGCTATACACTCTGTGTAAATCATAACTAGGAAGAAGTTATTACCCTCAGAAATGGAATGGTTTGCTCATAATATCCTCTGGCAAGGACTGGCACATATTATTGGGGCAATAACAGATTCTCTTACCACATTTCCCCACCACACCCCACCTTGAGCCTGTCTCAATTAGTTATTATGTACTGCTATTAGTTCTTCTTCCCACAGTCAACAATGTTTTCTGGACACAATATTGCTGATGGGGTTATGAGACTCAGCAGCAATTGCCTCACATTCGGTGACTCCTTATCCACAAGTAATGCTCTGTGGCCAAATGCCATGGATTATTGGAGAATTCTGACACACATTTCTGCAGCTACTGCATCCTAACAGGGGCTCTGAAAAACCTCACCAAATTGCAAGTTCTTCCAATGAACTTAAGATGCTGAAACACATTGGTGTAATCAGCCAAATGGCCCCATATCCTGCACATTGAAGGCTTCACTGTGGTGTAAAATAGACTGACCTCCAACAGAAGCAGTGCACTTTGGATTTCCTTTAAATGTTCAGAAGTTCAGACCACAAGTTGTATGTAAGTAGTCATCTTAGTTCCATCCTCAGGCTTGACACTGGTAGGTTTCAGCACACTGAAAATATCCAGATCTTGATTTGCATAATAATTTCCATAAGTCGCCATGGTGACTTCCTGTGTGTCAGTGCACATCTGGTCCTGGACTCGCAGTTTCAGGATACATTCCAGTGGTAAGTGGGGACTTTCTAAAGAAAAAAATGCAGAAGAAAAAGCCCTTTGTGCAACAGCAAATGGTGTAAATAACCACACTGAATGAAGCTTGGGTTTGGTGAAACAAATTCCTGAGCTATATAAACTCATATAAAATCTATGTTTGCCTAGATGTTGAATTGCTTCGGCAATTTATTAAAATAATTGAATTTTAAAATAGGTGCTAGCAAGAAGCTACCTTTTTATTTATGTACTGAAGGATGTACTTGCCTTGGAGGGGGTGCAGTGTAGATTCACTAGGTTAGTACCAGGGAAGAAGGGGATGAGTTACGAGGATAGGCTGACCAATTTGGGCCTTTATTTTCTAGAATATAGAAGAATTAGAGGGGATCTTATAGAAACCTATAAGATCATCAAAGGGCATGATAGAGTAGGTAGTTGGAGATTGTTTTCCCTGGTTGGAGAAACTAAAACCAGGGGTCACAACCTTAAAATGAGAGGCCAGCCATTTCGCACTGAGTTGAGGAAGAACTTCTTCACTCAAAGGGTGGTAAACGTATGGAACTCGCTACCCCAAAGGGCTGTTGACGCTCAGTCCTTGAACATATTCAAGACTGAGATAGATAGATTTCTTATTGCAAAAGGGATTAAGGGATATGGGGATAAGGCAGGGTTATGTTATTAGTGGAGTTAGATTAGAAGATCAGCCATGATTGAATGGCAGGGCAGGCTCGAAGGGCCGAATGGCCTACTCCTACATGTTATGTTGTGTTATGTACTGTATTTACGTATTTTATTTGTTAGCGAGGAGAAACTCCCTTCTCTTTTCGAGTAGTGTAATGGAAACTTTAACTCCCATCTCAATAGGAAGACAGGACCATGGTTTAATGTCTCTTCTGAAGAACAGCACCTCTGACACTACATTGACCCTGACCCTTACCCTGCATTGGTGTATCAGCCTAGACTGGGAGGCTTATTATGAGAGATTTTATTTAAACTCAGAATAGGATCACAAACTCAATGGAAGTCCTTTTACTGTATTAAATGTAAACTTGCAATTGAAACAGTTCTACACGACTGATGTTCAATTGTACAGTAGAATGATGTTAAATTGAATTAACAAGGCAGACCATATTGGCAAGAGAATTTACATCTGTTGTGGTAATAACTAACTAACTAACTAACTAAATAAATAAATAAATATATAAATGTAAACAAGTCCATTACAGTGTTTTATAGCTTAGACAAAATCATACTTGAATTTATAATGGTTAATAATAGGGTTCTGTGGTGCAATGATACTGCAATGCAGCATTGTCAGTTCTCTGTAAGAGGAAAAATTATGGGAGTTTGCAAAGGTATATTCTAGGGCTGCAGAACATGCTCTCATTGCATTATTAAAGAAATTCAATGTAATAATATGGAACAGCTTTTATAAACATACAAATTCCCCACGGGTCAAGACCTACTCTATCAACGTAGCATTTCAGATGTGCAGAATTTGGCAAATTGTTATAATCATTTTTGTGGAGACCTGTAGCGTATTAGATACAGGATCTCAGCTCAAGTATAGTTTTATTTTTATTCATTTTCTTCCCTTAGTGTCCTCTCTCACTTCTCTCCTCGCTCTCTCTCAAATACTCTCTGAGGGCAACCTGGTAAATAACACTATGAGTGCCCTCTCACCCCTCTCTCCCCTCTGCACTGTCTCCTCTAGCATCCCTCGGCTGCCATGCCTGCAGCTGATTGTTGGCTAGACGGAAACCATACTCTTTGGCTCCCCTCAATGTCTTCTCTCCTGCGGATCCGAATTCCTCAACCTCCTCAGGTTCTCCCTCAGACTCACCGAACCCTTGCCAAGTTAGGTGTCAGGTTCAATCCCCAGCTTTCCTTTCTAACCACATCCATTTCCTGACCAGGACCACTGTTTTCCACCTCCGTCATATTGCTGCTTCCATCCGTACCTCACAAGCAAAGCAGCCCGAACTCTCGTCACTTCCAAAAAGATTGCAACAAGATATAGATAGGCTACAGGAGTGGGCAAGTAGGTGGCAGATGGAATTCAATGTTAGCAAGTGTGAAGTTATTCACCTAGGTAGCAAGAATAAAAGAACAGATTATTTTCTGGAAGGGGAAAAGTTAGATAGTGTTAGTATTCAAAGAGATTTGGGTGTCCTTGTACACCAGTCCCAAAAAGTTAGTTTGCAGATGCAGCAGCAACTAAGAAGGCGAACGGTATGTTAGCGTTCATTTCGAAAGGTTTAGAATATAAGAGTAGGGAAGTCTTGCTGCAACTGTATAGGGCTTTGGTGAGACCGCACCGAGAGTATTGTGTGCAGTTTTGGTCTCCTTATTTAAAAAAGGACATACTTGCCCTAGAGGGGTGCAGCGTAGATTCACTCGGTTAGTTCCTGGGATGAGGGGACTGACCTATGAGGATAGGCTGAATAAACTAGGGCTGTATTCTCTAGAGTACAGAAGAATTAGGGGGGATCTTATTGAAACTTATAAGATTCTTAAAGGGCTGATAAAGTAGACACAGAGGGACTGTTTCCCCTGGTAGGAGAATCTATAACCAGGGGTCACAGTCTTAAAATTAAGGGTTAGCCTCTTAGAACAGAGTTGAGGAAACATTTCTTCACTCAGAGGGTAGTGAACCTATGGAATTCACTACCCCAGAAGGCTGTAGATGCTCAGTCCTTGAACATTTTCAAGGCTGAGACTGATAGATTCTTGAAAAAGAGGGATTAGGGGATATGGGGATAGGGCAGGTAATCAGAGTTAGGTGAGAAGATCAGCCATGATCTTATTGAATGGCGGAGCAGGCACGAAGGGCCGAATGGCCTACTCCTGCTCCTAATTCTTATGTTCTTATGTTCCTGGCTGGACTATTACAATGCCCTCCTCACTGGTCTCCCAGCTCCATCATACACAAAATTCAACTAATTCAAAGCTCCACCGCCCAGATACTCACCCAAACAAAACTCTGTACCCCATCACACCAATCCTTGCCAGGCTCCACTGGCTCCCAATCACCGAAAGGATCGATTTCAAGATCCTCTCACTCATTTTCAAATTCCTTCATGCCCTCGCACTCCCTATCTATCCAATCTGCTTATCCCACATTCCACCACCTGCTGCCTCCGCTCGGCTGCCTCCAGCCTCCTGTTTGTCCCCCATCCCCTCCTCTCCATAATTGGTGGCCGTGCCTTCAGTCTCTATGCCCTGAAACTCTGGAACTCTCTCCCTCAATCCCTCCACCTTGCCCCCTCCCCCCCTACCTTCACATCCCACCTAAAGACCTTCCTTTTTTGATCAAGCTTATGATCACCTTCCCCCTCCTTCTACCCCTGGCTCAGGTTCATACTCCGGGATGCTATCCCGTGTATAAATGCAAGTTGTTGTTGTTGGTTAGAGGACCCGGGTTCAATTCCCAGGCATGGTGAAACCTTAGGCAAGTTTCCTTACTGCACACGACTCTGTATACCTAGCAGTAAGTAGGAACCCAGTTGTTAGTCAATTGGTGGATCGTTTCCAGGATAATAACTCCTTAAATAAACAAACAAACAAACAAATAAATAAATACAACAACAACAGAATTACATTTATAATAATAATAATAATCCTTGCATTTGATACAGCGCTTTTCACGTCTTCTAGACATCCCAAAGCGCTTCACAGAATATACTGTAAAATGAATTGACTCCATATTTGTGGGCGAATGCGGCAGCCAATTGCGCACAGCAGTGTCCCACAAACAGTCGTAGATTGAAAATGACCAATTTATTATTTTTTTGTTTTTTTGGAGGGATTATCATTAGGTGTGTGGAGTAAGGAAACTTGCCCAAGGTTTCGCCCTCTGCCTGGAATTTAACTCAGGTCTCTCACTTGCAAAGCGAGTGCTCTAACCACTGAGCTACAGGACTCCACAAGTCCTAGACAGCCTTTCACATCGGGAGGATGTCCCAAGGCGCTGGACAGTCAGGGTTCAGAACCCGAGCATGGGGGAGGGGTGGGGTAAGAGTGAGGGAAGGCAGAGAGGTGGGAGGGCAACTGAAGGCACGACCGAAGAGGAGGGTCTTGAGACCGGCCTTGAAGGAGGCAAGGGAGGAAGCGAGGCGAAGGGACTGTGGGATGGAGTTCCAGAGTGTGGGGGCAGAGAGGCTGAATGCCTGGCCACCGATGGTAGGTCGGGCGGGAGACATGGAGCAGGCTGGAGTAGGGAGTCACCAGGTCAGAGAGGTAGGATGGGGCAAGGCCATGGATGGCCTTGAAAGTGAAGACAGAAAGATAGATAGACAATTGGGTCACTCAATCCATGACTGTTTGTGCGACAACTCTGTGCACAATTGGCTGCCGTGTTTTGCTCACAAAATATACAGTCAATTCACTTTACAGTATATCCTTTCAGACAGCTCAACAACGACAACGTCATAAGGTGCTGTATCAAATGCAAGGATTGTTCATATTATTAACTTTAAAGACATTTTCTGCAGTTCATAAAATAACTCACAGAAAAGTACGATCTTCAAATTTGGCATGTGTGAGATTTGAATGGAAGGATTGAATGGAAGGATTAGATTACAGAGGAGATCAGAGCTGAGTCCAATTTTGAGCTCATCCAATGTCCATAATGTACCCCTCCACCAGGGGATGCTAAATAATGATCAGCAGCAGGAACAAGTGAGGATTAGTGAAAAAATCCTTTTTCTCTGTCCAGTTAATATGCTTCAAATCCAACTTCAAACCCCATTCTTCCTAGGTGTAGGAGTGTAATATTGTTCAATCTCCCACACTAACTAGCATTGTAGTCCTTCTGAGAGGATTTTGATGTTGCTTTAATCTATGCAAACTCCCTGCTTGTCAGCCTCCCCAACTCCTCCCTCCACAGGCTGCAGATCATCCAGAACTCTGCAATCCATGTCCCCTCCCACACCAGGCTCCGCGATCCAATCACCCCCATCCTCACCTGGCTCCACTGGCTCCCCATCACTTAGAGGATAAAGTTCAAGATCCTGGTCCTCACCTTCAAAGCCTTCCATGGCCTCGCTCCTCCATACCTCTGTAACCTAACCTCCTACCAACTTGTCCACTCCTTCCGCTCAGCAGCCACCGGCCTACTTCACGTCCCCCACCTTGGCAACCTCACCATTGGCGGGTGGGCTTTCAGCTCTCTGCCCCCACACTCTGGAACTGCATCCCACTGTCCCTCCGTCTCGGCCCCTCCCTTGCCTCCTTCAAGTCCGAAGACCCTCCTCTTTGACCGTGCCTGCTGTCACCCTCCTACCCTTACCCTCCCTGGCCCCCATCCCTTCTGTTCCTAACCACCAGCTCGGGTGCGGATCCCTGACCGTCCAGTGCCTTAGGACGTCCTCCTGACGTGAAAGGCTCTATACAAATGTAATTTGTTGTTGTTGCTTTAATCTGTGCTAAAATACACCTGTGTATATGTGCTATTAAGAAACCAGGCAGTGACAACCATAACTGTCACAGATTTCATGTGATCAGTGTGTACTGGATTAGAAACCCATTTCCCAAGGTTAAAGCACACCCACTGGGTCACCTTAATCGTCCATATCATTGCTACAGTTAAAAACTGAGCTGGAGAAAGACCGTGTGAATAATTAATGTACGGTGCTGGGCCATCAAATCTGTATGCTGTAACTGTGGTGCACCATGACTCGAGAGAACATGTTCAATAAATTCTTAAAGCAATTGTAGAAACAATAATATTATTTGCTCTTTATTTTTCTTTAGACGGAATTCTAATATTATGACTGAAATATTGGCTTATCATGTTATTTGGTGCATCAGTGTTGGGGAACTTTACTAACATCAGAAAGGACATGATCATTAACACTTCTAGTTCATTTTCAACTGTGCAGATTAATTCAATTGCCTCACACTGTCAGGCTCAGCAACTGTCCCACATTAGTTATTCCCACATCCTGATATCACCACTAATATATTATAGTAATAATCCTTGTACTTGATATAGCATCTAATCATGTTGCACAGCATTTCACTGGGTTTAACTCACACAAATATACAATAAATTCACTTTGTAGCATGTGTTGTGAAGCGCTTTGAGACCTCTCGAAGACGTGATAAGGTGCTATATCAAATGGAAGGACTATTATTATTATTTAATGTAAGGTAGAGTGACTTTATTTGTAGGTGAAAACTAAGGCAATTTGCGTACAGCAAAGTCTCACAACAGCCATGACAGGAATGACTAATTTTATCTGGAGGATTATTTGCTAGGATGTGGAGAAAAGCTTCCTTCTCTTATCTAATGGAAAAATCAATATTAAGAAACTATTCAACGGAAAGACAGAAAAACAATAATTTGGGACTACTTGTTTTTTTTTAAATCTGTCGTTTGACCAGCTAAATTCTAGTTAAATTGAATTCTTGGATTTTATAAATGACCGTGGACATTCTGCAAAAAAACAGAACAGTTTGTAAAATTATGTTGTCAGACACGGCGAAACCTTAGGCACGCCTCTGTTTACCAGCAGTTAGTAGGAATCAGGTTGCTGGCAGATCGCTTTCCGGGGTTAATAATCCCTCCTCCCCCAAAAAATGTGGTCACTCAATCTATGACTGTTTGTGGGATACTACTGTGCGCAATTGGCTGCCACGTTTCACCCACAAAATATACAGTCAATTTGCTTTACAGTGAATTCTGTGAAGCGCTTTGAGACGTGTCGAAGATGCAATAATGCGCTGTAACAAATGCAAGGATTATTATTATTATAGTATGTAATCGCCAATTTCTCAAGTTTTATCTTTCTTTCTGAATTAATATTGAGGATAAAGGCAATTACAAAACCTAAATGATTTAACAGCAATTGTGGAGTCCTGTAGCTCAGTGGATAGAGCACTCACTTTGCAAGCAAGAGCTCTAGGTTCGATTCCCGGCAGGGTGAAACCTTAGGTAAGATTCCTTATTCCACACGTCTGATAATAGTCCCTCAAAAAAAACAATAATAAATTGGTCATTTCAATCCACGACTGTTTGTGGGACACTGCTGTGCGCAATTGGCTGCTGCATTTCGCCCACAAATATACAGTCAATTCACTTTACAGTCTATTCTATGAAGTGCTTTGAGATGTGAAAAGCGCTATATCAAATGCAAGAATTATTATTATATTATTAATGGGATGTGTGCTGGCACAATATGAACTCTAGAGGGAGCTAATATGTAATAGATCACGCAGCAGTACTGTGTAACTCTACAATGAACACATTTTGAAATAGTATTCCTAAAATTAGTAAAACTGACACTTTTTCCCGCAATTTCTAGTCCTCCTCTTGAAAAGTTTGCAATGACAAGATTTTGCATTTGCTAATATCAGATGAACTGAACTCTGTGAATGCTGGAAACTCAAGGTAATGATAGAGGTTGGTAAAAGTGTTGAACAGCATTTAATATACAGAAAAATAGGTTAATGCTCTTTTCTCAGAATAGGAACGATCGGACCGATTTTGTGTCAATTGATCTTTACAGGTCTTGAAATGCTACAGAAACTGTATATTATGTGATTACATTGAGGAGTGCTGTAGGTCAGTGGTTAGAGCAAGCGAGTGACCTGGGTTCAATTCCCAACAGGGCGAAACGTTAGGCAAATTTCCTTACTCCACATGCCTCTGTTTACCTAGCAATAAGTAGGAACCCGGTTGTTAGTCGATTGGCAGATCGCTTTTCCGGGGATAGTAATCCTTCAAAAAAAATAATGATTTGGTCACTCAATCGATGGCTGTTTGTAGGACACTGCTGTATGCAATTGGTTGTTGTGTTTCGCCCACAAATATACAGTCAATTCACTTTACAGTATATTCTGTGAAGAGCTTTGAGACATCTAGAAGATGTGAAAAGCACTATATCAAATGCAAGGATTATTTATTATAGATCTACTCACTCATAGACAGTCAACACACCATGTCCAATACAATATGGATCTTATGAGACAAATACATATTCGGTTATATTAACTGTTTCTCCTGCGGAGTTTGACATGTAACATGCTGTTTACGATTGACTTGCCAACAGTCCACTTGTGTTAAGTGTACAACTGCTTCTCCCCATGTACAAACTTCTCAGGGCCATAAACTTAATATAAACTGTTATATTGCATGCTATATTTTAAGGAGGAAAAAGCTATTTGGTGAAAAAATGTTTTAAAAAGTACAAAAATATAAACAGCACAAGTTTATTTGGACTGTGATACTTAAACGCACTAAACCTACATATACACAGACAGTAATTATGAATCAAGCATTAAATATTGAAAATATAGTTATGAACCACTAAATTATATACCATAGCTCTCTGATCATAAATTATTAAGAAGGCTCTTGTTTAAGAATTGGCTAACAATATTGGTAAAGTAACATTTTAATTGTGGAGTCCTGTAGCTCAGTGGTTAGAGCACTCGCTTTGCAAGCGAGAGACCTGAGTTCAAATCCAGGCAGGGCGAAACCTTGGGCAAGTTTCCTTACTCCACACGCCTAATAATAATCCCTCCAAAACCCAAAACAATAATAAATTGGTCATTTTCTATCTATGACTGTTTGTGGGACATTGCTGTGCGCAATTGGCTGCCGCGTTCGCCCTCAAATATACAGTCAATTCACTTTACAGTATATTCTGTGAAGCGCTTTGGGACGTCCTCTCGACGTGAAAAGCGCTATATCAAATGCAAGGATTATTATTATTATTATTATTATTATTTTAACACTGAACATGAGTAAACACTTAAATGGAGTAAATTGTTAAACTAAACTGCATCTTTACTGTATACCCTGAAAACAGAAGGGACTGTGGACTAAAATATGGAACCTAGAAAGCAGTATGTTTGAAAACTGCATCGGATGCCTTAAAAAGAATGGGTTCGGGGGAAATGCATTGTAGAGCTACTCTCTAGCATTCCCTTGGGATTTGGTATAGCTGGATTTTATCATTTGCTTTTCCTGCAGGATCCATGCAGCCATGCATCTGAAAAATCAGGATTAGCCAAAGATCCACCAGACTCACACAGCGGGACACTTTGTTCCTAAACACAGGAAGTCGTTTGATGTAAAGTTTTAGATAAAATCTTTCATTAATGCATACACATTCCCACAAATTACTGTGTTATGAGGAGATTACACTCAAGAGAGCAGCTATTTCCCTGTGTCTTGTGTCAGTCTCAGACTCTTGATTACACAGGACTATGAGGAACAGACAGAGGCAGTAAATTGCTCGTCCAGTGTTTCCTCATAAATAATGGGGAAGGATTTTGCTTTGAAGTAAAGAGCAACTCTCTGTCCCTGGCTCGGGATCTTATTCAACAAGGATTTGACACGTTAATGTCCTTAGGTATTTTATGTGTGCACTACCTCCCCTGTTGCTATTGTGACATCTATGTGAATAGGGTTTGAGTGGTAATCAGCCAACTTCCCACAATTCAAATTACAATTACNAAAAAAACGTGCCCCCAAACCTACTGAAGGTCAGTGAACTGATTCCGGGAACTGCAACAAACTGAACTTGTTAGCAATTTGCTTATATCAGAATCTCATCATTTGCTACAGAAAATGTCTGCAAAATAGCTCACTGCTGTCTAGGAAGAGAACAAATAGCTTACTGAATGATTAACCTTCCTTCAGAAAGAGCAGGCCATTTGGTTTTCCTGTATTACGGTAGCTAAAGGAAGCAACAACAGACTTACCATATGCAACTGTATGTCAGATATAGGGTTACAATGCCATCAATTGGCTGCCCCTGAATTGAACATATTGCAGTGTAACCTCCAATGCACAGAAGTCCTCATATCGACTTTTCTTCCAAATAATAATAATGCTTGCATTTGATGTTGCTCCCTATCACGTCATTGAGATGTCTCAAAGCGTTTCACAGAATATATTGACTGTATATTTTGTGGGCAAATCATGCCTTGCAGATTTGAACTTACACCCAAGGTTTGTTTTATTTACACTAAAGTTGTTTGGACAGAAATGGCTTTACTTTTACAAAAGAAAAGGTGGATTATTTAATTCTTTTCTGAATTCGGTTTCTGCAGCTTTTTCCCGTTTTCCCTTCCTCAGAGGCCAGACAGGTGATCAGTTCACAGCATCCTGCTCCTAACTGCTCTGAAAGCAATGACATACCGGGGAGATTCATGTCCCTGGTTATACAAATGTAATGTGTTGTTGGTGGTGGTGGTTTCGGTCTCGGAGCCCATTGTCCAGCAGAGTAACTGGGAAACAACTGACACAAATTGTTTTCTTAACCAAGAATAAAAGGTTCCCGCAGCATCCAATACACACACACCAGTTCACTTCCCAAGGAGAATCCTACAGGCTCAGTTTTATGTTTCCGCCTAACGACACAGGTTGAGATCAAGCAGTCAATACATGGGAATCTTTGGGCTGGAATCCATCTCCTTCAGCCTCTCTGCCTCCACCCTTTGGAACTCCATCCCACATTCCCTTCACCTCGCTCCCTTCCTTGCCTCCTTCAAGGCATGTCTCAAGATCCTCCTCTTAGACCATGCCTTCAGCTACCCTCCTACCCTCCTTGCCCTCCACCCTCCCTTACCCCAGCCCCCTCCCCCTGCTCAGGTTCAAATCCCTGACGTCCTACCAATGTGAAAGGCACTTTACAAATGTAATTTTTATATTGTAATGAGGCAGCAAATTTGGCCACAGCAATGTCCTACAAACAGACATAAAGTAAATGATCAATTTTATTGAAGCTATCTGCCAGGATAATATCAAACAGTGTAATTAAGGATTGTGCCTTAGACCTCTATTGCCAGCATTTTTCTGGTAGTCAGCAACTGGTCCAGTGTGAATACATTCTCTTTCATTCTATGATGGGTTTCAATATCTTGGAGGCCAGGCCAGGCTTGGGGAATGAGCACAATATTTGGTTTCCAGGCCCAGATGTTGCAGCCAAACCTTCAAGATTGCTGTAGCTAAACCTGCAGTCCTCAAGCCCCACTCACCTCAGGATTAGTTATTTGAACTGTTATTTTTCACACTAGTTGTAGAGATAAGGCTCACTAGACATCTGTTAAATCATTCCAGTGATGAGGCAACCAGACGCTCCTAGTCCACCATAGATAAAAACTCCTACACAGGTCATTTCTTAATGCCTGTTTGTATATGGACAGAAAGATGTTCATCTTCCAAGTCCTGTAACCGTGCTGCCCAGTGAATTAATATAAACCATAAAAAAGCCTTGTTTAGGCTACTACCTGTCTGATCGTCCCAGTATTAACCAATGCTTATGATAATATCCCATCTTACATGAAGGGGGCATGTAAGGAGTTGCCATTGGAGTAGCTTGGAACCTTATTCAAGACAGCAGCTAGGCTCCTAGAATATACTAATAATAATCCTTGCATTTGAAAAAGTGTCTTATGACATCTTTGTGACATCTCAAAGCTCTTCACAGAATATACTGTGAAGTGAATTGACAGTATTTTTTGTGGGCAAAACGTGGCAGCCAATTGTGCACAGCAGCGTCCCACAAACAGTCTACACTAACTACACTAACTCCAGAGAATGAGGATCGGGATGCAATTTCAGGACTGGTAAGTTAAAAGTACTGTATCAATGTGCTTAAAATCACAGTGCAAGAGGTATGATGGGAGTCATACAGGCCTCTGCAAGTACGTGCAGCATTCCTAGAAAGCAATGTGAAGCACACGTTGTAACTTCAGAGTAGATGTGGTAGATTTTACACTAAACCTTCAGATGCTTTAGTGCCTTCTTACACAATAGATTACAAGGTTGAAATGACACTTTGAAAGAGCTTTGATGTGGCCTCTTAAAATTGGCACATACTCAGTTTGTACTGTTCGGAGATTTCATAAACCGTTAAAAAACATTCCCCAGTAACTAAGAGTCGAGGGTGTTTTGTTTGATGAGGTCTTTAATTCCCTATAGCAGACCTGCTTGTGGCATCCGCCTCGTCTGTCTTCATGACCTTAAGTACCCATGAAAATACTGATGATTGATACTGGCGAACTCTTTGTAAGGTCTTCTCAAATCCACATTGAATCTCGTCCTTCCAGAATACCCACCCAGTCACCATTCTGTCTTCCCATCACAGCATCACGCTGTTTTTTAAATGAGCTCAGGGTTTTTAAATGGCTTCAGCCACCCTTTCTGGAAACCTGTTCTATTCGTTAATTAAAGCAAAACTGATGTCTGTCCTGAAATTGTCCTCTTGTTCTCCTCTTGCATCTTAAAGTTCCGTGTTTACTTTTTAAATCCCATTTAGAATTGTATACAAAGGTGTACAATTCAATATTATATTATTATAGGAGTCCTGTAGCTCAGTGGTTAGAGCACTCGCTTTGTAAACAAGAGACCTGGGTTCGATTCCCAGCAGGGTGAAACCTTGGGCAAGTTTCCTTACTCCACACGCCTGATAATAATCCCTCAAGAAAATAAAAAAAATAATAAATTGGTCAGTTCAAACCATGACTTTTTGTGGGACGCTGCTGTGTGCAATTGGCTGCCACATTTCACCCACAAATATACAGTCAATTCACTTTACAGTCTATTCCATGAAGCGCTTTGAGACGTCTAGAAGACATGAAAAGTGCTAACCAAATGCAAGGATTATTATTATTATTATTAAAAATGTCCCCTCTGAGACATCTTCTCTCAAGGCTGTGTGTTTCAGATCAATATCACAAGGATGATCACAGGAGTTAGGTTGGCATTGGACAGCAGCACCTGGTGCTAAGTATAGGAGGAAGGGACTCCTATTATTGCAGGAATAGTTTATCCTCCAAGAGTGTATTGATCATTGCAATAGCCACCACAAACCTCTGGAGTGGCTTAATTACACTTCACAGGTGGGGCTGTTCTATCTCTTTTAGCTGTGACCATAACATATTATTAACCAGGTGCTCTGTACAAACTTGATACCTATCTGTCAGCACTTGCCCCTCAGAAAACTCTAATGTACTCTAATTTTCTAAATTGGAAATTGACTGAACGGTTACATATCGTCAAGAGTTAATAACTTCCCTTCACAACATGCAGGTGAGTATTTCACTCCCCCACCCATCCCAGTCTTTCCATGGTTTTCATGCTGTTTATCATATGGATGAAAGTCTAACCTTTTTAAGATTCTGAACTTTGCTGAATGCTTGGCAAAGATATGAGCATTAGTAAAGAGTCGCTCATAAGTGATATATTGCCAAGCGGAGACCTTTTACACACCATAAAGAGAAGTTTAACTCTGGAATGGTTTAGGCAGAATGGGCCCTAACCAGACTAATCTAATGATTTAAAACCCATGTTACATTTTGAAGCTGAATTGCTATTCCCAAACACAGTCAAGAATCTGAACACAAAATAGTTCTTAGAAGTAATAAGAAATAACAATAATCCTTGCATTTGATATAGCGCCTTATCACGAGATGTGAAGCGCATTGGGATGTCTTTGAAACCTCCCAAAGCGCTTCACAGAATATACTGTAAAATGGATTGACTGTATATTTTGTGGACAAACATGGCAGCCAATTGCGTACAGCAGTGTCCCACAAACAGGATTGTGGATTGAAATGACCCATTTATTATTTATTTTTTGAAGGGATTATTACGCGGAAAAGTGATCTGCCAATCGACTAACAACTGATTTCCCACTTACTGTTAAGTAAACTGAGGCGTGTGGAGTAAGGAAACTTACCCAACGTTTTGCCCTCCGGGAATCGAACTCAGGTCTCTCGCTTGCGAGCCAAGGGCTCTAATCACTGAGCTACAGAAATGGACTAATATGTCACAGGTAAATAGCATTATGAACTTTATGACATTCATTTTCATTTCATACCAATCTCAGTCCTGAAAGAGGAAATGTCTCGCAGCTTTGCGGGCTTTAGGAGCTCATTATGCCAATCACATTACAGTCCTATCAATTTACAACTTAAAAAAAGCTGCTGAATTGCAGCCACATTATATAATGATGGGTTGACCCTGCTGACCTGCTCATAGATTGCAAAATAAATATCTCTAAAGTAGTTTGGGGACCCTATTGAGAACCAAATTGTATTGATGTTAAATTCAATTGGTTCTTGTTTATATGACCATTAGTTTCACTTGAGATATTTTCAGTTTGAACACCCATTTTGTAGTATTCAGCTGAATTCTAAGCATGTGCTGATCACCTGGAGCTGTAACGAAATGAACAAAATCAGGTTAGAATTTATGAGGGAATCAATGGGAAACTTATGACAGTACTAAGATGCATGAAATCCCAAATATGAAATGGCTAACTGGTGCTGCTATAGCATAGGTTGCACATTGAAGGTGGGAGGGGAGAGATCCATATGAATGTGTTGACAGCTACTAAACAAAGTCTGCATTATGTTTAACTGAACTAACATCTAATGTGGCATTAGCCAGCTCATTTCTTTCAGTCTTTATTCATTATTCTAGGGTCTAACATTCAACAGCACTCAATCTGACAGCTAGTGTACGGTGTCTGAAAGGCTTAGGTTAGGGTTTTCCCTTTAGTTTTTATTTCCCTCCATTGGTCTTTCTTCCTGGTGGCAAAAATAATATTCAAGTACTTGTGGGTGAAACAGTGTGAGAAATCATAACCAAAATACTGTTTGTAGTAAAGGAACATTGCTGGGAGTTGAGTGAGCTGTGTCCTTCAAGAACGTAATTGATTGAACTATTACAATTTAATTTCATAGTAAATCCCCAACACTCATAGTAAATCCTCAACACTCGTCACTCAGATTACCTCATCACACCAGGCACCTGGTAGACATCATTGTGGACCTGCCATATAACTATTCTCCACTTAGCAATAACAATAGGAAAAGGAATGAGTTAAACACTATTGGATTTCTCACAATGTAGAACACATGACACAAGCGCTCTGAGATGCCGTCCATGCTACAGTTGTTGTTGTTACAAAAGTAATAATAATCCTTGCATTTGAAATAGCACATTATTATTCAATGATTATGTGGCCATGAACAGAATGGTCAATTTTATTTGGAGGATTGTTGGCCAGGAAATCAGGAGAAAATGCCTTCTTTATTCAAATAGCGCCAAAGGATCTTTGATGTTCACCTGAACAAGCAGAAGGAACATTAGTTTAACGTCTCATCGGAAGGACGACATCTCCAACAAATGCAATGCTCCCCCAGCACTGCTTTGGAATGTCAGCCTAGACATTGAGCTTTAACCCATAACCTCTAGGTGAGAATAATAATATAATAATCCTTGCATTTGATATAGCGCTTTTCACGTCTTCTCAATGTCTCAAAGCGCTTCACAGAATAGACTGTAAAGTGCATTGGCCGTATATTTGTGGGCGAAATGCGGCAGCCAATTGCGCACAGTAATGTCCCACATACAGTCGTAGATTGAAAATGACCAATTTATTATTGTTTTGGAGGGATTATTATTAGGCGTGTGAAGTAAGGAAACTTGCCCAAGGTTTCGCCCTGCCTGGAATTGAACACAGGTGTCTCGCTTGCAAGTCGAGTGCTCTAACCACTGAGCTACAGGACTATAGAATGCTACCAATTGAGCCAGGCTGACATCTTGAATTAATATAACTGATAAAATAAAATAAGTGTGGCCATATCTTAATGTTTTCACCCTAATACTTGTGTATCTGGGGTTCTTCTGGAGTCGAACAATGTTATAGTGTTTCTTATTCCATTTCTTGTGTTAATTAACACACGGAACGGGATAGGGAACAATGCAAATTTTACACAATATTTCTTATTGTGCACCTTGGTTTGATGATATGATGCAAATTTGGTATGTGCTCCCTATGTGAAAGCTGTTATACTGTAATACAGTCAACCGTATGGTATCTAAAGCAAGGATCAAAAATGCAAGGATTACAGTGAACAACATAATGGCACTATTTTTGTGAATTACAGTGGGCCTTGTGGTCTTTACCATCCGTGCTTCATCAATCTGTTTCAGTCGTATTGTTGAGAAATCGTTGTGAAATGGGAAGGTAATGCTGAGCTATTTCTGTCACAGAAGCTTAAAAACATTTACATTATTGCATGTTGAAATTGAATTAATCTTTGCAAATCCCTTTCCACAATCTTTTGTATTTTTTTTTGTGATCAAAAATGCTGCGTAAACAGATCGCATTTTTTAAAACCTCTTCCAGAGAAAGTGTTTGAGGTTTCCAGAAGAAGCAAATTTCTGGCATGGAAGCGGTATCTCTATTTTAATGATGTACTTTGTATCTTTGCCAAGGCTTATTTTCTAAGAAAATCAGTGTATACTGAATTAATAGCAGTTAATGGAACTAATAAACTATAAAAGGATATTAAAGTTAATGGTAATTCTTTGTAACTCTTTTATGGAGGCTTTCTTTTTTAAAAAGAAAGTCATATGGTAAGGGAGAGCTCAGTGCGGGCAATGGATTATCTATTGAATCCTGTTCGATTCTAGGGAATCTGAGTTCAACCATGCAATTCATCTGTGTGCTATTAGTTTACAAGTAAAATTGCATTGCAAACAGGAAAAAACATTTTTTCTCCACGCACTATTTAAAATTATTTACAGAAGGCTGACCTCTCTCTCTCTCTCTCTCTCTCACACACACACACACACACACACAGACCTACACATGCAGTCTCAAATTGTGGCAGTTAGCAGCCAGTCCAAAGCTGCCAGGTTGCCTCTGAAATACCAGAACATTTTTGATCACATGGGATCAAAACAATCGAAAATGAAGAATTCCATATGAAAGAATCCAGGCTCAATGGTGAACCTCATACACTATTTCCCTTATGTCAACGGTGCCCTCTGCAAATTAACAGACATTTTGTAGCTTGAAATGGATTGCATAAAATTTAGATCTTCGCAAATCCAGTCAAATGCCACCATTTCAGGTGATCTTTTGAGTTTCTGAAATGCTTACGACAACAAAATTACATTTATAGAGTCAGGATGACGTCCAAAAGAACTGAACAGTCAGCTGTCGGGGACCGAGCATAGGGGAGGGGTGGTGTAGGGGTGAGGGAAGGCAGACAGGTGGGAGGGAGACCAAAGGCACGATCGAAGAGAAGGGTCTTGATATCAGCCTTGAAGGAAGCAAGGGAGGAAGCGAGGCGAAGGAACCGTGGGATGGAGTTCCAGAGTGTGGGGGCAGAGAGGCTGAAAGCCCGGCCACCGATGGTAGGGTGGGTCGGGCGGGAGACATAGAGCAGACCAGAGCCCGATGAATGGAGGGAGCGGGCAGGTTGGTAGGGAGTCAGCAGGTCAGAGAGGTAGGAGGAGGCAAGGCCATGGATGGCCTTAAAGGTTAGGACAAGGATCTTGAATTCGATCCTCTGGGGGATGGGGAGCCAGTGGAGTCGGGCGAGGGTGGGAGTGATGGGGTCACAGAGCCTGGTGCACGAGAGTACACGAGCTGCAGAGTTTTGGATGACCTGCAGCTTGTGAAGGGAAGAGTTGGGAAGGCCGATGAGGAAGAGTTTCCGTAATCGAGCCTTGATGTGACAAATGCGTGGGTGAGGGTTTCGGCAGCCTGAGGGGTGAGGCAGAGGCGGAGTCTGGCAATGCTGCGGAGGTGGTGGAAAGCAGTGCCGGTCATGGCGCGGATGTGGGGGAGAAAGGACAGTTCGGGATCAAACAAGACACCCAGGTTCCTGACTGGCTTAGTGAGGTTGAGTGTGCAGCCGTGGAAGCTGATGCTGCCAGCGCCTGAGGTGTGTAGGCGCTGGTGCGAGCCAATCAGGAGGGCCTCGGTCTTGCTGACATTTAGTTGGAGAAAGTTGTCCTTCGTCCAGGACTTGATGTCGGACAGGCAGTCGGTCAGGACGCCAGTAGTCCTGGAGTTGAGGGTGGAGGCAGAGAGGTAGAGTTGGGTGTCATCCGCATACATGTGGAAATTTACCCCATGTCTGCAGATGATGTCACCAAGGGGAAGGGTGAAGAGGAGAGGACCGAGGACAGAGCTCTGAGGAACACCACATGAGATGGTGTGGGAGCTGGAAGAGAAGTCGTTTGCTGCAACGAAATGTAGGCGGTGTGAAAGGTAGGACCTGAACCAGTCAGCCTGCATTCCAACCAATAAGTGGTTTCTCAGAAACTGCTTCACTTTTTCCACTTCTGCTTCACAGAAAATATTACATTAAATCCAAACTGAATAGTGCATTATGCGACCTTTGCAAGAATAAAGCTGTGATGTGACTGAGGATTGTTAACACCCTTAAACAGCTGCCAAACTGTTTCCATAAAAATACTTAACAAACGCATCCTAAACTGTTTAGTTTTTTTTTAATTGGGCCTTAAAACTGTAGCATCTATGTAGAACAGTACTCTTGCGCACCAGGTTCCGTGACCCCATCAATCCCACCCTCACCCGACTCGACTGGCTCCCCATCCCCCAGAGGATCAAATTCAAGATCCTTGTCCTAACCTTTAAGGCCATCCATGGCCTTGCCCCCCTCCTACCTCTCTGGCCTGCTGACTCCTTACCAACCTGCCCGCTCCCTCCGTTCAGCAGGCTCTGGCCTGCTCCATGTCTTCCGCCCGACCCACCCTACCATCGGTGGCCGTGCTTTCAGCCTCTCTGCCCCCACACTCTGGAATTCCATCTCACGGTCCCTTCGTCTTGCTTCCTCCCTTGCCTCCTTCAAGACCGGTCTCAAGACCCTTCTCTTCGACAGTGCCTTTGGTCTCCCTCCCACCTCTCTGCCTTCCCTCCCCCCTACAACACCCCTCCCCCATGCTCGGGCCCCGACACCTGACTGTTCAGCGCTTTGGGACGTCCTCCAGACGTGAAAGACGCTCTATAAATGTAATTTTTTTGTTTTATGGTTGTTTTGTTGCTAAAGAACAAAAGTTGTTGTTGTCTGGAATTTGAAAAAAACACTTGAGAATATAAACTTGATTCAAACAACTTCTTGGTAGTTATATTTTTAAAAAGAGATACAAATACAATAACAGCGGATATGAAATGAGTATATGCTGGGAAGTGCTTTGAGACATCCTCCCGATGTGAAAGGCACTTCAAATGAAAGGATTATTGTCGATTATTTCTGACTGTAACTGCATATGTTGAGGATTTAATTAAATCAGCTTCCCTTAAGGATGGGAGATGAGGCTAAGCTGATGAAATAGTTTCTCTCTCAGTAGTGCTCAATCCTATCTGCTTTCCCCAAAAGGTATCCAGATGCTTCCCTGTGTGAGGGCACAATATAATTAATCAGAATACTCCTTGCATTTGATATAGCACCTTATCATGTCTTCGAGATGTCTCAAAGCTCTTCACAGAATATATTTTAAAATGAATTGACTGTATATTCCCGGCTACGTGGTATATAGGAAAGATAGGCGATGTAGTAAACAAGGAGGGGGAGTGGCCCTGCTAATAAAGGATGGGATAAAAACAGTAGAGAGGAAAGATTTTAAATCTGAAAAGCAAGATGTAGAGTCAGTATGGGTAGAGATACGTAACTTCAAGGGGCAGAAAACTATAGTGGGAGTAGTTTATAGACCCCCAAACAGTGGTCAAAGTATCGCTCAAGGTATAAATCAAGAGATTAGTGGAGCATGTAGCAAAGGAAAGACACTAATTGTGGGTGATTTTAACCTGCACATAGACTGGGACAACCAAATTGGGAAAGGTAACATAGAAGAGGAGTTTATAGAATGTATTAGAGATAATTTTCTAGATCAATATGCTGAGGAGCCGACCAGGGAACAAGCCATATTAGACCTTGTTTTGTGTAATGAAACAGGGCTGATCAGCAAACTGGAACTTAAGGCTTCTCTAGGGCAAAGCGATCATAATATGATGGAATTTAGCGTTAAGTTAGAGAGGGAAGTAGTTAAGTCTGAAGCAAAAGTCTTCAATTTAAATCGAGCCAACTTTGCTGGTATGAGAGAGGATTTAGCCAGAATAAACTGGGAGACTAAACTTAAAGATTTGACGGTAGACCAGCAATGGCAGACATTCAAGGAGATAGTGCAAAATTCCCAACGAGCACATATTCCTTTGAGGAATAAGAATGCCATGGGAAAGGTGGTGCAGCCATGGCTAACTAGAGCAGTTAGGGAAAGTATCAAATCAAAAGAAAAAGCCTATAAAACAGCGAAGATGAGTAGTAAACCCGAGGATTGGGAGAACTTTAGGGAACAACAGAGGAGGACCAAAAAATTGATCAAGAGGGAGAAAATAGATTACGAGGGCAAACTAGCAAAGAACATAAAAACAGACTCCAAGAGTTTTTACAAATATATAAAGAGGAAAAGGCTAGCGAGGGTGAATGTGGGTCCATTACAGGCAGAGACCGGAGGAATTATAATAGGGGACAAAGACATGGCAGAGTCATTAAACAAGTATTTTTCTACAGTCTTCACCGTAGAAGACACTGGAAACATACCAAAAATAGAGGACCAAGAAGACAATGTTAGCGAGCAACTTAGGGAGATTAACATTAGTAAAGAGATGGTTCTAGGTAAATTGTCGGGTCTTAAAACCGATAAATCCCCTGGACCGGATGGCCTGCATCCGAGAGTTTTAAAGGAGGTGGCTACTGAGATAGTGGATGGCATGTCTATAATCTTCCAAAAGTCTGTGGATACTGGAAAAGTTCCCATTGATTGGAAGATTGCAAACGTAACTCCACTATTTAAGAAGGGTGGGAGAGAAAATAGGGAAAACTATAGACCAGTTAGTTTGACGTCAGTTGTAGGGAAAATTCTTGAGTCCTTAATAAAAGACGTAGTTATGGGATACCTGGAAGACCATAAAAAGATTAGGCAGAGTCAACATGGCTTTACAAAAGGGAAGTCATGCTTGACTAACCTTTTAGAATTTTTTGAGGATGTATCCATCAGGTTGGATAAGGGGGAACCAGTAGATGTGGTATATTTGGATTTTAGGAAGGCATTTGACAAGGTGCCACACAAAAGGCTGTTACTCAAGATCAAGGCCCACGGGATTAATGGGAAAATATTAACATGGATAGAAGAGTGGCTATCGGGTAGAAAGCAGAGAGTAGTGATAAACGGATCATTCTCGAATTGGCAGGATGTAACTAGTGGAGTGCCACAAGGATCAGTGCTTGGGCCTCAGCTATTTACCATTTACATCAATGATCTGGACGAGGACATTGAATGTAATGTGTCTAAATTTGCGGATGATACTAAACTAGGTAGCAGAGTGAGCTCTCAGGATGATGCAAAAAGATTGCAACAAGATATAGATAGGCTCGGGGAGTGGGCAAGTAGGTGGCAGATGGAATTCAATGTTAGCAAGTGTGAAATTATTCACCTAGGTAGCAAGAATAAAAGAACAGATTATTTTCTGGAAGGGGAAAAGTTAGATAGTGTTAGTATTCAAAGGGATTTGGGTGTCCTTGTACACCAGTCCCAAAAAGTTAGTTTGCAGGTGCAGCAGCAACTAAGAAGGCGAACGGCATGTTAGCGTTCATTTCGAAAGGTTTAGAATATAAGAGTAGGGAAGTCTTGCTGCAACTGTATAGGGCTTTGGTGAGACCGCACCGAGAGTATTGTGTGCAGTTTTGGTCTCCTTATTTAAAAAAGGACATACTTGCCCTGGAGGGGTGCAGCGTAGATTCACTCGGTTAGTTCCTGGGATGAGGGGACTGACCTATGAGGATAGGCTGAATAAACTAGGGCTGTATTCTCTAGGATACAGAAGAATTAGGGGGGAATCTTATTGAAACTTATAAGATTCTTAAAGGGCTGATAAAGTAGACACAGAGGGTCTGTTTCCCCTGGTAGGAGAATCTATAACCAGGGGTCACAGTCTTAAAATTAAGGGTCAGCCTCTTAGAACAGAGTTGAGGAAACATTTCTTCACTCAGAGGGTAGTGAACTTATGGAATTCACTACCCCAGAAGGCTGTAGATGCTCAGTCCTTGAACATTTTCAAGGCTGAGACTGATAGATTCTTGAAAAATAGAGGGATTAAGGGATATGGGGATAGGGCAGGTAATCAGAGTTAGGTGAAAAGATCAGCCATGATCTTATTGAATGGCGGAGCAGGCACGAAGGGCCGAATGGCCTACTCCTGCTCCTAATTCTTATGTTCTTATATTCGTGGGCAAAACACAGCAGCCAATTGCACACAGCAGTGTCCCACAAACCGTCATGGATTGAGTGACCAATTATTTTTTGGTGGGATTATTACCCCAGAAAGCGAATCGCAATCGACTAATAACAGATTTCCTATTTGCTGCTCAGTAAACAGAAGCTTGTGGAGTAAGGAAATTTGCCTACGGTTTCTCTCTGCCAGGGAAACAAACCTAAGTCCTCTCGCTTGCAAGGCAAGTGCACTAACTACTATGCTATGGGACTCCACATGCAAGTTGCTGTTGCCTGTGCTTGTTATGAAACATTTAATATACACTGAAGGTTGTAATTTAAACATTTTTCTTTAAAAGGGCCACTGTAAGTTAGCCTCAAACTTATTTCCTGAAAGTCTTCACTCACCACAAACGAAATTACAATCAGCAACATCTGCAGAATTCCAACAGGAAAAGAGTAGCCTTGTAACCTGCTGTTTATACTGGTATTTAGACCTTGGGACTGTTGCATTGCATTTGTAGCTTCATCTGCTAAAGTTCATTAAAACTACATTAGTGTTCGATTTCCCCAAGAAATTTTTTGACAACTTTTGGCCTTTCTGTGGGTTTGAGTCACATCATAGATCCCTTGTGCCAAAGCTATTTGGTCTGGAGTCTCCTGTGGACGGAATATTTACCATCTAGGGAACTGGAATGGTTTTACGTGGAATCTGCTAAGTGGAATAAGGCTCACACTGATAGTATTCTGTTATTGCTACTACAAACAAAAAGGAGCAATTGGGAAGTGGTGGTTATAGAATTATTGCCCTGGTGCCTGAATTTCCATACCTTGGGAATCTGGTTTAAACAAAATAGAGAAAAACTTTAATCCAGAACCAGTAACATTATGTTTTACCCTATTTTAATGGTCATCTCTTTTCAGACATGGCTGGGGCAATGTCTTCTGTGAGCAGAACTCCAGTTGCCCATTTGAGGGGTAATTTGAAAAATGTATGAACTTTATTGCTTACTTCACTCCAAAGTACTGNTTTTTTTTCTTCCGGCTTTTAAAATAACAAAATACCAGTTCAAATATTTCACATGGAAGAAGTATCTGTGGAGGGAATATCTTTTCGAAGATGCTATGTGTAGATACAAGCTTTGCATGTAATGAAAGAGGGAGGGAAACAGTGATAGATGTCTTGCAAAAGCCATTTCTTGCAGTTAAAACACTGGATTTTTCACATGCAATTGTTGGTCTAGTATAGTGACTGTGGCATCAAAGTAGCCATTTTCTACCCAGTCATGAAGAGAATGATGAATTTATCTGTAGGATTGTTGTCCAGGACAGAGGAAACACTGTCTTCTCTCTCTCTCTCCCTCTGATCCCTTTTTTTGATAGCCAGGTGTCTGACACATGCAGAAACCCATCACATGCTTAAGAGTATCCAAACTACGATGAAATTTCCATGCATCCCACCTACACATGGAAATCCCAGAGCTAGATTGTTGGAATGGAATGCACACTCTCTCCCTGGAGGGAAGCATCCTGCTTACCTCATTCCATAAAGTATTAGTCCAGGTTGGCAAGAGCCAAGATTTGGGGACCCCAGAGACTGTGCGTTGGGGTACTGCTGCTGCCTAACCAGCTAAATCTGTATAGATTGCCATTGAAAATGCTGTCTGGCAAGCTTTCCCACTGCTTGTCCAGCTAGGACCACCCTACCCTTTAGGGGTTTGGTTTGCAGGGTTAACAGGAACTGATTCCCTGCCCCCAATGACTTGTCTGCCCTTTCACATCCTGCCAATAGTCAGGCTGGCTGTGCTGTCATCAGCAGTGCTCTAGGATACTGTGGACCCACCTGGCACAGGAACAGGACTACCAAGACCACCACAGAGCGCTGGCTCAATTCCGACATTCTGTTGCCAGGCATGTCAACTTGGAGCCAGTTCAGCTCCCAAGGAAACCCTGCTTACCACACCCACCCAGGTCTCTGAACTTTGTGGTATAAAATGCAATGACCAGGAGGGTACCTGCTTTTGGAGGAGAGTTAATCTGTCAATCCCTGCACAAAGAAGACTTTCTGCAAGGAGATTCCTAGGTGGTTAAGTCCAATATGGAGGAACAAAAGGAGCTGACACCAAGTGTGCAAACATTGTAGCATTAAGACCACCAAGGAAGAGATTCCTTTCAAGCAAAGAGAGCAAATCGAGAAGGGTTCCGGCAGCTGAAAGAGCTGTCAGACACTCAAAAGAGGGTAGGGAAGCCTGGGGAGAGTTAGAAGCCCTGTATTTTGCTGGGAGTCTCTGTCACCGAGTCTGGTAAGTATCTTCCCAAACTATGTGTATCCTTGTGAAAAAAAATCAAGCTTTGACTGCTGTATATTATTAATATGAAATTAAAACATTGCCAATGCATATGTCATTCGTTCTTTGATGTTGTAAATTCTGGCCAATGCATAAATTGTCTGATGTGCACTGAGACTATCTTTACTGCTTTGCTTTTCTCCACAGATGAGCCTAGATTATGTGGAAATCAAGGGCAAACTGCACAATGTGCTCTAACCAGAACCATAAATGCTTGCATTGCAAATTACATAATTGAAATTTCTCAAAGGGCTTCATAGGATTTACTGTAAACTGTAGTGATTGTGTGTAGATAGCACCAACTTTACTCTGCAGCTAACCAAGCTATAATTGACCTGGTCCATGGTGCACCAAATGTAATAATAATAATCCTTGCAATTGATATAGCTCCTTATCATGTCTTCTGGAGTCTCAAAGCGCTTCACAGAATATACTGTAAGGTGAATTGACTGTATTTTGTGGGCGAAACAAGGCAGCCAATTGCGCACAGCAGTGTCCCACAAACAGTCATGGATTGAGTGACGCAATTTTTAAAAAATTATTAACCCTGGAAAAGTGATCCGCCAATCAACTAATAATTGGGTTCCTACTTACTGCTAGGTAAACAGGCGTGAGGAGTAAGGAATACTAATATTGCTCACTTTATAAAATCAGCACTGCATCAATATTTTTCTCTCCTTCCCATGACTGGCTGTCTATATATCAAATACCATTGGCAAGCTAAAAGTACCATAGGCAACCAGTTCCCTTACCTGTGTGACTAGTACCCTTGGATGACTCTACATTTCTTCATTGCTTGACACGAGCACAAACACATGTGCTTGCCATTCCATAGCACAGCACTATGTCAGTGTTGACTCAGATATTGGTAAAACGGATAGCTAAATAAATAAATAAATAAATACATACATAAATACATAAATACATAAATACATAAACAAATAAACAAATAAATAAATAAATAGGGAAATGCACTGAGCAAAATCAGATAAAATGGCCCTTGTACATCCATCTCACAATGAACACACATGTCAGAGTAAACCACAACAATCAAGTGGATCACAGCAGTTAACAATTATATGTCACAAAGAACACAACATAACCCATTTTACACGGACAGATTTCAAAAATTTTATTATATCGTGCAAATTTCTAGAGAAATCCCAAAATAGCACCTGTAAACCAACCCTCCTGGAATTGTGCTCCTGGGTGGCAGTTTTGGGGAAAGTTTGGTTGGGGATGATCCCTGTGTCGAGTGAATAATAAAATATATTTACACTCACCACCAACAGCTTGCTATTACCAACCTTTGCTTACAGGAAAAATACCTCCCTATTGCCTGTGCCTAGAAAGGCCACTTCTCTAGTTATTACTGTTATAATCTGGACTTTACATTTTCCTCTCCAACAAGCATTTTCAGATCAGTTCTCCCATTGGTGCTATTTATGGGTGTCTAATTTATCAAATTCATATCACACAAGATTATGCTCCATTCCTGCTTCATTCAGGTATTAAACCACCATTGTTACTCATGTCTGACAACTGCAGGACTTAACCTACTGCCTGTGGTAAACTGAGGAGCAACCAATAAGGCATTGCAAACTTGGTTAAACCAGAATGCAATTCCCACTCATGATCCCTTTGTGGTGTCAAGACTGATCATATAGTCTGCTGATGTTTAAAAGGCTTCTCTCATTCTGTAGAATATTGGTTTAGCGAGTGCTTTCTGGTTTAAGTAACTCCTGATTGTTTAAGATGATTTTGTGATGAAATAAAACAAATATTTTTCCAGGCTTTAAATATAGCCAGCTGCAAATACTTTTTTTTATTTACTTGCCGCTTTCTCATCCTGGTTGTTTTAATGGATCAGGGCATTTTCAGGCACATTCACCCCCTGTTTCTCCCCCCATTCCCCCATCGCCCCACCAAGCAGCAGTGAAGCATCTTTCCAAATATACACTTTACAGCAAATCCTATGAAGAGCTTTGAGACATCCTCCTGATGTGAAAGGCGCTATGCCAAATGCAAGAATTATTATTATAACTTTGGCATTCTGGCCAGCAGTAAAAACTCTGGAGTTGGGGGTGTCTGGGCTTTCTCAGTTTAATTTAATACTGTCACACACATTCTGCTTCACAATGATAACATTGAGACATTGCTAAAGCAATTGTACCTTCCTCTGTAAACATATGTGGTAAAGTGCCTTCCATGACCAATGTCATGGGACAACAGTCCTCAAAGATAAAATGACCTATGATTGGATTAACAAATTGTTTAGCTTTTTATGGTTAAATTGTGGATTGCCTCCCAGCTTAGTTTATATATTTTTTTCTGTTTTTAAAAAAAACATTATGCTCTTCAATTGTATAAAAAGCACAGGCATTTCTCAGAATCCTATTGCGTTTCCTGGGATCATATTACTCATTCTTTTCATCATCGGTTAGCACCAAAAGTCACACACAGCTGTAAAACAAACTGATACCATAGGCAATGTTTTATTTGAAGAAAGGCACTAATATTCGCATTAAAGCTTGTGTCTGCCATTTGTTTATTACATTGTTAAACTCTCAGTTTATCAGTCTGCTTAGCAAGATTCTGTTCAAAGCAAACTATAGTCAGATGTCACACACAGCAAAAAAAATAAAATCTTCTCTGCTCTTCCAATCTGTGCTTCAGCCATGTGAGGAAAAGTATATTGTGTAGCATCCCTCTGCAGTAATGCATGGCATGATAAATTGCTCGATGATATGATCAATTGCTAAATCAAATGGAAGGATTAAAAATTATGTATGCCCCCACCAAATTTCCATTTCCAATCTTTATTCTAGATTGAATTCATGAGGTTGTCTGTGACACTTTGTTCATTTGTGAGTAACTCTCCCTCTTTTTAAAGTTACTTGCCTTTCAACGATAGCGTGCCCCATATGTTATCCAAGGCTAAGACTGTGTCTGTCTGGCCTCTGTAAAAGGCCTCTCTAGAACAGGGTGCCAATGGCTGTGTATGAGCAGGATGAAGTTAGTTCACTCTGTGAGGAAGTGTCTGGTCTCTTTGACGTGAGTCCACCGTGATGTGATGTGATGTGGCCGAGATCAGGAATGTGTGACATGGGGATTTTCACACTTGTGTCTCCAATCTACATTCCTGTTTTATATTACCAGGACATAGAGACATTAACAATCTTGGGCTTGTCTTATTCTGAGTGCTACAAAAAGATTCTACTTTTACTGATCAGTCTCAGAGTAATGGATTCTGAGGTGTAAATCCCGCCAGTACAACTCAGCCATACACAATACACAGTCACTCTATTTCACAGTGGATCCTGTTGAGACATGTTGTGGCAAACAATAATAATAATGGATGTATAGAAAGGCGTGTGAAACTGAGCCTGTTTCATCTAATCACACACGTGATCACTTTTAGCAGTGGTCACGAATAGTAGGACTTCTGGCTGGTTTTCCCCTTTTCTAGCCCAGGAGCACTGAAGCCAATGACAATGTTTCTCAGCTGAGACCAGAAATCGAGTCTGGAATCTTCTTGATATTTGTGACTCACCAGATCGTGCATTTTTCCTTTGATTTCCACCCAATCTATTCAACAAGGGAGTGTTTAATGGATTGGGTGGAAATGTTCCTGATATCCAACTACACTTTTGTCCTTGGCATAAGGTAGTTTAAAACAAATGAAGCCGGTTTGGCAGGACACGGGAAGATGTGACGTTGAGGCATTTAAAAAGCAAAGACACCGTTTGTGATTCTTAGACAAGGAACATTTGATGCTTGCTAAAACAGCAGCTATGCAGGACTGCAGAGTTTGGTGCGTGAAATTCATTCACAAATTCCTAACTCTGCACGTCCAAGCTTTCAAATCACAAAGGGAATGCTGTCTGATAAAAGAGTAATGGGTCTACATTGTGAGCTTGATTTGTTGGTTTTCCAATTGAGCTGGAAGTTTACTTCCACTTTGATGCTTAGAAAGGTTTAGTAGGAAATGATCAGACAAAGTAGCTGTTGGTAGTCAACTTTCAGCAAGACATTCAAAATAATTTACAACTGTTTTTGTATTTTTTATATCTTTTTTACATTTTAGACTTGTCCTCACTTTTATGAGCTGAAAGGTAGTGTAAATCGCGCTGAATTCAATATGTTGTTTCTCTGTTTAATAAGGGTTGACTTGCTAAAAGGCATTTTACGACGAGTGCATCAAACTCGCATGCAAGTTAATGTTTCCGTATCACATTTCTGGTAACATCACAATATTATCTTCTTTCTCCATCGCTGCACATAAACTTGCAGGGGTCAAAGGCAGTGGGGCGACACGCTCATATGTAATCTTTTAAAAAGTACACCTGAAATCATTCGCCACACATGACATTTAAACGGCAAACATCAAAGTAAACTCTCAAAGACAAAGTTGCAGGAAGGCGTGTGCATTTCCGATCCCAAGATGTTTATCCGTTCTGAGCTTTAAATGACAAAAATCAGATAATCTTTTCCTTGATAACACAGGAGGCAATTTTTAAGGCATTATAGAAGGGGATGATTTATCATACTATGAAGATAATTATTAGACATCAATTCCAGTGAGGTTTTTAGATGAAAATCTCTCAAATGCATAATCTCCCAATGTCAATATAGGTCTTCAGAAGCCTAATACCTTATGGAACAAAAACATTATATCTATTCTTTGATGGCTTATTTTCATTTGCGTTTAGTTCGTGGACAGCCAAAATGTTGCAGACGTCACAATTTGCTGAGATTTTACTGAAATATTGTCGGTTTTCTAATGCAATTCCTTAATAAGGAAAACTCAAAATACTGCAGATGCTGGAAATCTGAAAACAAAAACAGAAGTCGCTGGGAACACTCAGCAGGTCAGGCAGCATCTATGGAGAAAGAAAAGTGAGTCAACGTTTCGGGTCCACGACCCTTCGTCAGAACAGAAGGGTCATGGACCTGAAACGTTGACTCACTTTCCTTTCTCCATAGATCCTGCCTGACCTGTTGAATATTCCCAGCGACTTCTGTTTTTGTTTCCTTAATAAGGAATCCAGTTAAAAAATCCTGTTGACCTGTGGGAACTCAGTACTGGAAGTAAATTGTTTAGGTAGAAATGATTTCCCTTTTTCCTAACAAAAGAAATCATCCCTAGCACTTCCAAAGTGAATCAAAAATATTCTTTCTGGCCAACTGGAGCCACTGTTTTGTCTATTTAAGTCGACAGGGGAGTTATTTCTACCGGCTTTGAGCACTGCTTTCTCGAGTGTTGCCCAGTGACTAAAATTGATGCAGCCCATGCAAATTGATGAATGATTCTGGGGAGAGGGGACTTGACCCACGGCCATGTTTTGAAGCATGAGATTTCCTGAAATTGAAGAAATCAGCAGGTCATTTTTAGAGGGCCGCATTTTGTTTAAGTTATCGGTGGGATTCCAATTGTTTGGTCGGTTCTTAAAAGTAGCTCATTACTTGAAGGAAGAATCCCCAACAATGCATGGAGCCTTTGCCTGTTGATATTTCTTTAAAGCAATCATTGATCAATATTGACGATTCCTTGGTGTACGGAGTTCATCGGGGCAAAGATAAATAAATTTTAATTTCAAATTACTCAGGATTTGTTTGGCACCATCAGGCATTGAAACATCGCAGTTAAACAATAGTAGTAACAACAACAACAAAATTATATTTGTATAGCGCCTTTCATGTCGGGAGGACGTCCCAAGGCACTGTTAACAGCCCAAACGCAAGCACTGCTTTCTCTGATACCCAATTTCCTAGCTTGATGATGGTGGTACATTCAGACAAGCAAAGAGATATTTGCCGATGTGATTAAAATCGTGTCGCCCCAGTAAGCAGAACCATACGCTTAGGAATTGCTGCAAGCAATGGCTTTTAACAGTGAATGAAAGGAAATAGTCCTGCATTAGTATAACGTTTGTAAGTTGCATAATGTTTCACTGATCCATAGCGAGGGTTAAACATCTCTACACCAGTTCCAAACCACAACAGTGAGATGTACAATAAAAACATTTTCTTGGTACCTCTTTTTCAAGAAATGTTACAAAATAAGAAAGGCATTTGGAAGCTAGACAAGGGACCACTAATATTTAAATTCACAAGGCTTTAATGAGGAAAAGTTATTTTGTTGCAGCAACAGTGAGTCTTAAGGGAAACTTTGTGTCTTGTGACTTTCAAAATGTGAAATTAATTAATTACTTCATTGTGATTCCTGACAAAGAGCAGATTCATGCACCTCTGTTTTGCATGGCTTTTTAATTTTACACAGTTGGGTGTCCATAGTACACATTTTGCTGGTTCTGAATCTATTACATGTGTTTCAGATCTGGTCTGTGAGAAAGAAATACAACTCGTACCTTTCAAGCAATTTATTGGAAGAGTAAAATGATTTAAAAATATAAATCCATATTTTTCCCCAATTTTTGGCCCCACTTACCCTCCCTCGTCCCTTGAAGACATTGCCACATATGCACAGTGCAATCAAGCAATTACATAGAATTACATAGCATGGAAACAGGCCATTTGGCCCAACTAGTCTGTGCTGGTGTTTATCCTCCACATGAGCCTCTATGCCTTCTTAACCTCTCTATTTCTCTTTTCTCACATGTGTGTATCAAAGTTCTTCTTTAAAAACTTTAATACTTTTGTTTCATTTGTCTGTTCTATTTTCTAAGTTGACCTTCTCTGAACTTTGATGGTAAATAGCATCAAGATTTTAATTTATGGAGAGACTGAAAGAGTAGAGCCTGATCCTGTCCTCCACACACTTGTACTTCAGCAGGGGTCACTGGTTAGCACTCAATGCTCTTATTTGCCTTGCCTTGGGCGAGAGGCCAATTGTCATACCACCAGTATCATCTAACTAAGCATTAATCATAGCTCTGCACTATACGTGATCTGTATGATTCAATGCCATACTCTATGGTGCATCTTTCCACTGAACCAAAAGCAAAACAGGGAACTATAGTGAATAATAATGGCACAGAGTATTATGCAGCTACAGCAATATTAGGTTTTGGGGTTCACAACGATCTTAAGTCATGAAAGTTCCACTTGCTGAGTATTGTTAAAAGTTTAATGGAGAAACAAACTTGTACAATTGATTACAGGACACACCTGAGAGATTCAATCCTGCTGTGTTTCTACAGGAAACTCAAGTAAAAATGAAACTGTGGGCAAACTAAAGCCTGGCCCCAATCGATCGTTGAGAGTTCCCAGACTGTGAACTAAATGGTTGCATTGTATTTGAAAGCCTTATTGACTCACTATAACATCAAATGGAGTGACCATTGTTGGACCAACCGAGACCTCCAGTGTTAAGAGTAATGAGCTATTCGCAATGATTTGCCCCCTCCTTCCCCATCTTCTGGTTGCGCTTGAAGACCTTCTTCTTCGACCGTGCCTACGGTCACCTCCTCCCAGCTTGGCAGCATGCTCCGCCACTGTCAAGTGCTCTTGGATGCTACCTGCATGAGGGGGGCGCCATTTCAATGCAAGTTGTTGTTGATTCTTCAGCTTCAAATGGAGTTGACTCAGAGGACATCTTACAGATGTGTGTAAGACAGTAAATGGGATTGAGAAAGTGAACTCAGAACAAGACTTTTGGATGTACCAAGACAGTAGAACAAGAGAACATGTGTTCAGTGTTGCAACAGTAATTTCAAGACAGACTTCAGGAAATATTTCTTTACCTAGAGGTTAATTAACAACTGCTTCACGTTTCCAGAAAAACTGATTTGAGGCCAGGGTGCTGGACTCATTTTTTTAAAAAAATGTTGATGCTGTGATATGAAGATGGTAGGGTGGGTATTCTGGAAGGATGAGATCAAATGGGCCAAAGAGCCTTCTTCATCTTAACCAATCTTGTGATCCAGTGTGACATATACAGATTCTGAAATTATGACTCTCTCAGGCATTAATACTGGAGTAACTGTGAATGCATGTATTTGAATGTATCTGAAAGACTATTGCTAATAAAGGAATCTATATAAGAGAAGGTAATATGGAATCCAGGTTAAGAAGGGTGTCATGTTATCAAACTTTTAGTAGACTTGCACCCTAGTTTGAGGTGGATTGACATTGATGTGATCCTTTATATCATCTCCGGAACATAATAAAATAATAATAATCCTTGTATTTGATATAGTGCCTTATCATGTCTTTAAGACATCTCAAAGTGCTTCACAAAATATACTGTAAAGTGAATTGACTATCTATGTTATGGATGAAACATGGCAGCAAATTGCACACAACAGTGTCCCATAAACAGCTGTGGACTGAATGACCAACATGTTCTTATTTTTTTTGAAGGAATTATATTACCCCTGGAAAAGTGATCCGCCAATCAACCAGGTAAACTGCTAGGTAAACAGAGGTGTGTGGAGTAAGGAAACATGCCTAATGTTTCGCCCTGCGGGGAATCAAGCCCAAGTCCTCTTGCTTGCTCTAACCACTAAGCCTCAGGACTCCACATTTAGGGGAACAAGGAAAACATGACAAAATGTTATTATTATAAGGGAATGCAGGAAATGTCTACGAAAGATCCCAGGATCTACCTTCTATGCACACCAATAACAGAGTGGCGGTGCCTTACTAATAATAATCAACACAGAGACATTCCCCATCTTGCAACCTTGAAATGCTTGTTTTTTGGGTCACATTTCATCACATTACAGGGAATTGGCTCAGTCGTTATTATAATCATAACTGAGCTATTAACTGTTCTTTGTATTTTCTTGGAACAGATGTATTTTTTCCATATGAGTCACATTCGCCTCAATCGTAATTATTACCGGGCGCATATTCATAATTTTTCAATCCAATCAAAAGGTAATCTTTGCATGTTAGGAGAAGGCTGCTCTGGAGGGTAGTCCTCAAGGGATACCCAGCCTAGGTCAACAAACAGGAATAAGGCCCCAAGAAGACACACTCAATACTGTACTCAACAGATCCATGCATATGCTAGTAAAGTAGCCATGGCTTTCAGGGTTAACAGGAGGTGATTGGGAGGATTCACTGCTCCCAGTGATTGGTCTGCCCTTTCAAGTCCTGCTGATGAACCAGGCCGGCTGTGGTGTCATCAATAGTGCCCTGGAATACTACAGACCCACCTGGCTCAGGATCTGGACTACCAAGACTGCCACAAAGGGCTAGCTCGATTCTGATATTCCGTTGCCAAACATGTCATCTGAGCCAGTTCAGTTCCAAGGACACTCATTACTACCATAGGGCATTCTGAATTAAAACATTGCAGAGCATAGAAGCAACTGCACTACCATCGGGGAAACCATACAGATTTAAGTACTCTTAAAATTAAAATTTATGTAACACCTTGAAAGAGGTAGCTCATGTTACAACTGTTTAGATCTGGCCTCTATATATACACAATAATATGCACAGGTTCAGATATTTTGCTCTTTGTGTGCGGGGAAGGCCAGTTCAAAATAATTTAATTGGATTGGGAGAGGAATGGAACTGATCTCATTCCTTACATTACAGCTGGATCATTTTCCTTCATATGGAAAGAAATTGATATCAGAGATTACCACCTCTGGTTTGTATTAATACTCTCAGAGGGCTACATGTCTGGAGTGGTACCAGGCATCTACTAGCATTCTTCACTCACACAAAGTGCTGCATCTGATCTCCTATGAAAGCTTCCAGTCACTGTAGTTGCAATATCAATTAAGAAAACCATTTGTCTTCTTATCTGTTCAATCTCAATTGAACAGGTAAAAAGACAAATCATTGTCGGTTAGAACTACCCTGTATGAACATTCCTGCTGGAATCATTTACGCTTCATACCAAACTTCAGAATTACGTTCAAGCAAGATCTGTGAGGAGTGTGTGGTTTGAAGCATTGAGTAATAATTATCTATTGTCTGAATGAAGTCTGTCTACTTGTCTAAATAGGCTCCTGGAAATAGTGGGGTAACAATTCCTTGGAATATTGGACACATTGCCTTTCTCATTGTTTGCCTCTGATGATAATTCTCATCATAATTGTTTTAAATGTATTATTATTATTGCTGTGCGCAATTGGCTGCTGCGTTCGCCCACAAATATACAGTCAATTCACTTTACAGTGTGTTCTGTGAAGCGCTTTGGGACGTTCTCCCGACGTGAAAAGCGCTATATCAAATGCGAGGATTAATTAATTAATTATTACCGGAGTGATCCTCTCTTATCATTTTTACTTCCAATATTCATGCAATGGAATTTTTATTGTATTGTATTGATGAGTTTCTTTTTTTTCATTTGGCAATGTGCAAGGGAGGAAAGGGATTAATAATTCAAAGTGAACTTTGATTTTGATTTCTAGGCAGAGTGTTTAAACTTGGATCTGTTAAATATGAATTGAGATCAAAAACTTTTTAAAAAAAATAAGAATAATAATCCTAACATCTGATGTCATAACTTTCATGTCAGGAGGATGTCTTGAAGTGTTTCACAGGATTTATTGTAGCATGTAGTGACTGTATAAGTTGCAGGTCAATGCCTAGTATGGACATGTGGAGATGGATTCCTGCCCTTAATTTTAAGCTTAAAAATATAATTCCCACCTATGTGAATATTTAATATCACTCCATTATTTCAATTAATATGGCAATCCCACTGTCAAATATTGAATGAATGTCATTTCAATGCATTTCACTCTACATACTTCAGTGAAATATGATTAATGATAATCCTTGCAATTGATGTATATTTTGTGAGCGAAACACGACAGCCAAATACACACAGCAGTGTCCCACAAATGGTCATGGAATGAAGTAAGTGAGCGATCCACCAGTCGACTAACAACCAGGTTCCTACTTACTGTTAGGTAAGCAGAATAATAATAATAATAATCCTTGTATTTAATATAGCGCTTTTCACGTCAGGAGGACGTCCCAAAGCACTTCACAGAACACACTGTAAAGTGAATTGACTGTATATTTGTGGGCAAACGCAGCAGCCATTTGCGCACAGCAATGTCCCACAAACAGTCATAGATTGAAAATGACCAATTTATTATTGTTTTTGGTTTTGGAGGGATTATTATTAGGCTCTGTGTGGAGTAAGGAAACTTGCCCAAGGTTTCGCCCTCTGCCTGGAATTGAACTCAGGTCTCTCACTTGCAAAGCGAGTGCTCTAACCACTGAGCTACAGGACTCCACGTGCATAATCTTCAACAAGCACGACATCAAAACACCTATTTTTTTTACATCAATTATGGTGATTAAGAATTTCATTTTGCCTTATGTCATTGTAACATTCAGTGTCAGGTCAACCCTCACTCTGGTTCTGTAAGTGTTTCATGTTAAATTATCACCTGCTATTAAAAATATGTAAAGAATTGAATTGATTGTACTACAATGTCCCAGAATCATATTATAAAGTAATTTGAAAAAAATAACATAATATGTTGGATCAGGACCACAAATGACTAGCACTAATAATTTGCCAAATGACTTTAATTAAATAAAATAGGAATGAATAAACAAAGTGAGGCTCAGAACTTGCTCTTGAAGCAGTGCAAAAAGCTATTTAATCCAAAGCCAAAACTGATGAGTTCGAACTTGCATTCCAGCACAAAGAGATTGGCAATACAACAGTATGAATCTTCCACAATTATATTTTACATAAAAGTTATTCCAGAAGGAGCAGATAAAGACCTTTTTTTTCCATGACAACATTTTATTTACAAGAAACAGGCCATAGAAGTACTTCCATGGAATCTAAAGATCGAGTCTAACCCATGCCTATCCATTATCTGTTTAAAAAGGCTGAAGATTCAAGGTTTTAAGATCAAGCCAAAAATTTAATTGTAATCTTTACAGTAACAGAATGGGCAGCAGCAAATAAGACTTTGTGGCATTGATTTTGTTGGATAAATAATTCTGAGATGTCTTCTTCAAAGATGTACTGACTTTGAAACTGAAGACAATGGAACAAAGAGCAAAATAATTTAGTGGCACTATCTCCATCAATGGGAGGAACTAACTTGCGTTGTTTCTTAAAAAGAAATGTGTAATTATTCAATTTTTAAAAATGATCGAATGTACTAAAAGAAGTCATTTCTTATTAAAACGTATCTGTTTAAAAATATTACAAATTCAACTCTATTGTAATATAATAATCCTTATTATAATAATTTGCACATTCAGCTCCTGAACCTCACTGTTATGAGTATCGTCAACCATAATTTTGAATTCTATTTCAAATTTGTTTCTACCCATCAATTCCACATTAGTATCAAAAGCATCACTTTAGTCCAGCAATGGGTAGGTGTACCGTCACACGTATGAATGCGTATATTCTCTGAGTTTGCTTTCTTTTTGCTTCTGCAAATAAAAGACTTGCCTTGAAGTGGGAACACAATGCTTCAAGATCATTATCTATATGCATAATAAAAAGAACTCTATACACCACTGTTGGAATCAGATAGGAATGCTGTTGGTCATGGAAGGATTGTTTTATCAGTCTGAGTACTTAGGGTTTCTTGATGTTTGTGGGCTTGCTGGTTGCCTGGGTAACATTGGTGAAATAGATTTTGACATCTGACAAATCACTAGACTGTGCTGGTGGGATCTTTAATCTGATTTTTACTAAAAGGAAAGATCTTTTGTTGCATGTTGAGGCTCATCCTTATCCCGTGTCTAGCTCTTTATCTATGGAACGGTGGACTTCACTCCAATTGTGGGTTCGTTTTTTTCTTAACAGAAAGTTTTCAGGCTATGCAACATTTTCTATCCTTTAAATTGGCAAAGAGAAGATTGTTTGTATAAATACCAGCATCAAAGATGAATAAAGATGAATAAATTATGATCTTCTTGAATGGAGAATTTGGATATGAGATATGGTAAATGACATATGTGGAGTCCTGTAGCTCAGTGGTTAGAGCACTCGGCTTGCAAGCGAGACATCTGGGTTCAATTCCAGGCAGGGTGAAACCTTGGGCAAGTTTCCTTACTCCACACGCCTAATAATAATCCCTCCAAAAAATAAAACAATAATAAATTGGTCATTTTCAATCCACGACTATTTGTTGGACATTGCTGTGCGCAATTGGCTGCCATATTTCGCCCACAAATATACGGTCAATTCACTTTACAGTATATTCTGTGAAGCGCTTTGAGATGTCGAGAAGACGTGAAAAAGGACTATATCAAATGCAAGGATTATTATTATTATATGTGTTGCTGTGTTGAATATGTCAACGGACATATTCAGTGGACAATGAGTGGCAGAGAAAGTCCTCTGATGCCTTGTTATTTCAGTATAAATGTGTATAAACAATGCCATAAAAAAAGTTTCTATTTCGTGAAACAGTTGTTCTTTTCGGCTGAGCTACGGCATGGGATAGTTTTCAATTTCCCATCAATCTTCCATGCCTGCCTCACTTGGAGATTGGTATGAGACTCTTGACTCTTTCAGTTTTGAAGCACAATATTTTATAAAATTAATAAACCCAACCATGTAATTATTTGTGCTTTGTGTTTGAGGAGCACAGATAAATGACCTAATATTGCCTTTTTACGATCATGTGATGTAAAGTATATAGGAGTCCAGACTTCCAACACAGTGACTGATGCTGTGTTACATTAACTCAAAATGAGAACTTGATAAGCAACTGCTTTAGAACAGAATTGGAGGATATAGTGATAGGTACAGAGTGCGATGAAAGAAAACCCCATGTGACGAATGATCTTAACAGTGCCGAGACCTGAGGGAAAGGTAGTTAAGAGGAAAGCAACAAGTTGGTCCGCAGTGTTAGAGGAAAGAGCTATGAGCAACGATTAGACAAGCTACAGCTCTTCATTCCTGACTCAGAAGGGACCTTGTAGAGATATATACGATTTTAAATGGAATTGAGAAAGTAAAATCAGAATAATACTCTTGGATGTACCTGGACAGCAAAACAAAAGGACTAAAGTTGTAAAGAGCAATTTCAGGACAGATATGCTGAAACATTTCTTTGCTACAGGATAATTAATAAATGGGACAGGGTACCATGTCACTGCACTCATTCCAAAACACAGCTTAATGCTCTTTTGGGTGGATGGAAGGATTTTTTGGGGTCAGCCGGGAGAGGGAAAGATCTCCGGTTATTTCAATATGAATAGAACATATTAAAAAAAACTGCGTATGGAGCTAAAGAGCTACTTGTAGTTCTTCAAACAGCTGTCTCAAAATAGTTTGATCATCTTGTGTTTACTCTTAGTCTCCCATATCTTAAAGATATTTGGTTTGTCAGCTATCTTGAAGTATTTATTATAGCAGACAGGAGACCGTTTTAGACGGGAGCCCAGCTGAGACTGTTTTCTCACCCCTGCTTCAACTGACTGGGTTTTAAAAGTGGAGATTATCTGGGTTGATGCAGATCTGTAGAATCCTGAGCAGAAACAATTGAAATCGCTGGTGCCTGAGTCGCAGGTTGTCTGCATTTGTTGACACTTTGGGAAATAAAGAGAACTTGTGGCTTTGCTTTATGTTGCTTCCTTAATGGCAAAAAATCTGATTTATAATTATGGATTTGCTTCCAAAATTCCCACCTGTTCCATCATTCACCTTTCATCTCATCAAGGTCCTGGCTCTTGCAAAGTTCCATGGAGACCATGCACCCTCCAGAACTTCAGTCAATTGTCTACTGTTTTTGACTGAGCACAGACACAGTGTCAATCAACTGACTCGCCTTGGGAACTCCATGCTCCTTAGACCCGACATCCACATCAATCTATTCCAGCAGGTGTCAGTGGGCAGCAATACAGAGTGGAAACACTTAAGTGACTTTCCTCCTTGCCTCTGAAACTCAGGGCCATGTGCTGATTTTGTTAATAAAAAGTCTTGCAAAGTATGTGTTGAGTAACTGTGAATGTGTATATTTCAACACTGCCATTCAAACCATTGTTCTCACTTTCTTACATATTAACAATCTCAGTTGAAGACTTTCTCTACCCTAGGCTAACCTTCCCTCCTGTTAAAATTTATCCTACATTGGATTCATGTGTCTGCCACTCTCGTTAAAAAATATTCTTTTATTTCACTTTCGGTCATTTTCTCTCTTCCCCCATGCCTTGCATCCTTGCATTTTTTGATATAGCGCTTTTCACGTCGGGAGGACGTCCCAAAGCGCTTCACAGAACACACTGTAAAGTGAATTGACTGTATATTTGTGGACGAACGCGGCAGCCAATTGCGCACAGCAATGTCCCACAAACAGTCATAGATTGAAAATGACCAATTTATTATTGTTTTTGGTTTTGGAGGGATTATTATTATTAGGCGTGTGGAGTAAAGAAACTTGCCCAAGGTTTCGCCCTGCCTGGAATTGAACTCGGGTCTCTCGCTTGCAAAGCGAGTGCTCTAACCACTGAGCTACAGGACTCCATGTCAGGTAATATAAATATAAATAATCCTTGCATTTGATATAGCGCCCTATCACACCTTCAGGATGTCTCAAAGCGCTTCACAGAATATACTGTAAAGTGGATTGACTGTACATTTTGTGGGCGGAACACGGCAGCCAATTGCGCACAGCAGTGTCCCACAAACAGTCGTGGGTTGAGTGAACACATTATTTTTTTAAGGGATTACTACTTCTGGAAAAGCAATCCACAATGGCTAACAACTGGGTTCCTACATACTGCTAGGTAAACAGAGGCGTGTCGAGTAAGGAAACTTGTCGAACATTTCACCCTGTCCAGGAATCAAACCTAGGTCCTCTTGCTTTCGAAGCGGCGCTCTAACCACTGAGCTGCAGGACTCCAACACCTCCTCCCCAACTAGGAAGCAAGCTTTGTTGACATCAGTTGAGGACAGCCTCAGCTCTTATTTCCCTCCCTTTCCCCTTAAACCCTGAATTATTTCCTCACTGACTGTTCACAATCTTGGCTAGCAATTTGACGAGACACGATACCACAGTAACCCACTTTTAAAGTGGAAAACTGGCACAATAGGAAACTGCAGTTAACTGTGTAAAGTGTTTTGAATTGTAAGTGTAGTACAAACAAAAAAATACCTATAAATGTATTGTTAGCTTTGGTATCAGCCCTGAATAAACTATGGCCAGACTTGACTATAACAGTTGCAAAGAAAGTCTAAAATTAAAACCTGACTGACATATTATTTATATATCGACTACAAACCGCAGCTCAGTCGTTGTATTCTTCTGAAAGTACAACAGTTAGGAAGGAGTAAACTGTTGTTCTTAAAGAGAACAAAGCCTCATTCTGTCCTTCAGATGAGATGTTGAAAGAGAAGACTTGTGCCTGTTCTAGTGAATGTTAAAGATCCACTATTCAAAATGAGAAGGGAGTTTCTCCCAGTGTCCTGGCCAACAATTTCCCAAATAAAATTGGTCATTCACCCCATGTCTATCTGTGGGACATTATTGGACGCAGATTGGCTGCCATGTTCGCTACAAATACAGTCACTATACTTTATAGTAGATTCCTTGTGAAGCACTTATGGGATGTGACACTACATCACATACAAGGATTATTTTAATATAAAGCAACCTAAATTTATAAAGGAGATTTGGTCGCACCTACTACCCGTTTGACAGAAGTTCAGAACATCCACACCCTTCCTATGTTTCTTTCTGCTACAAATCTTTTCCTCGTTCCTTCCTACACTACTCTCAAAGTATTAATACTTCACAAAGGCATTGTGTGTTCCTGGTGAATACATTATTTATCACGAAGGAAGTGAAACATTTTGTTGGTGCAATATAATGTACGTAGCATATGATGTTGATTGAGTCTACCAAGCTTCCGTTTAAAATTATACGTTCAGGATTACATGCACATTGTCATATCCTGTCTTTATGTGGTGGAAGTACACACCCTGTGTGATCGTTTCAGCATGATCTCGCTAGTTTTCTCAGAGGGAAACCATGTAATCTGAGGTTTTTCTGGAAGCTGAACTGTGTAAAAGTTTGATTTAGCTCAACCTCATCAAAATGGCAAGGCTCAAGTTTAATTCAGTACTTTACTAGCATCAGCCTTCGTTTCAAAGGATTTTAACTCCTCAAGTACCAAGCAATGTGTATCTTTTCTAAGCTTGAATGAAATTCTAGCCCAAATAATAATAATACTTGTATTCGATATAACGCCTTATCATGTCATTGAGATGTCTCAAAGCGCTTCACAAAATATACCGTTAAGTGGTTTTGACTATGTGTTTTGTGGGTTTAACACAGCAACCATGTCCCACAAACACATAAAGTGAATGGCCAATTTTATTTGGGGAATTTGTTGGCCAGGACACCAGGAGAAACTCCCTTCTCTTTTCGAAAAGTGCCATGTGATCTTTAAGGTCCACCTGAACAGGCAGACGGGATCTCGGTTTAACGTCTCATCCAAAGGACGGCACCTCCGACAATGCAACACACCCCAAGCACTGCCTTGGAGTGTCATCTTAGATGAAGTGATACTAAGCCCGAATGTGAAGCTTCAACCTTCTGACTTAGAAGCAAGAGTGCTACCATTGTGTCAGGCTGATGTAGCATATTGCTTTAATGACTTAATTGGCAATTGAACGTTGGCAATGTGAAGCAAGCAAGTATAAAAGGATTCCAGGAATGTGACTGGGCAGATTGTGGAAGAGAGTGGAAGTGTAAGGTTTAAATAAAGGAACTAGTTAATCTGAACTGTGTTTTGGATTAAATCATTAAATCAGTACTGTGCGGTACTGAGATCTCTAAGTAAAAATTGCAATTACGGGGCATTAAGAGAGGAAATGATACAGGACCAGATTGTAATTGCCATAAAAGATAGTAGATTAAGAGGAAAGCTTTTGAAAAAAGGGGATTTGACGTTAGAATCGGCAATGGAGATAATAAGGATTGAAGAAGTGACAAAAATAAATATGAGAGACATGGAGGGAGAAACAGAAATGGAAATAGATGAACTAGCCCACAGACAAAGTTGGGATGATACAGATGAAAAAATATGGAGTTCAGAGAATATATAGGCCAAGAGGGAGGCCAAACAGAATGGACAAATGTGGCAAATGCGGATTAGAACAACAACAACAAAATTACATTTGTAATTGGATTAGATAGTTGAGGGTCAAACAAGACCCCAAGGTTTCAGGACTGACTTAGCAAGGTGAAGTGTGCAACCATGGATGGTGATGCTGTCTGCCCCTGAGGTGAGGAGGCACTGACAGGAGCAGAAGGAAGTTATCTCTCATCCAGAACATCCTACGAGGAAATGTCCCACAAAGGGAAAAGAATGCAAAAGATATGGGCAATATATAAGATTGTGCAGGAATAGACAACAAGAAAATGTAGAGAAATATAGAAGATATAAAGCACAGGAGAAAAGTCAAACAAAGAAGAGTACAAGAGGCCAAATAACCCAAGGAGAACCAGAATTGGACAAATTAGATTGAGGGAATATGAAAGGAAAAACAGTTCAGATATAGAATCCAGAGAAAGTGAACAAGAGGAGTACAACATTGAAGCAATGGAACTCATGAAGAGAGTACTCACAAAAGAAAAAGAAAAAAAATGAATGGAGGTACATCTATAGTGTAGAAAAGCAAGGAAAGTGCAAATTAGATATAGGAGCACGGGCCAGTGTAATGGCATGGGAAAAATATGTGAAACCAATGAACCAAATAAGGAAAAAATAGAGAAAGGGAAACTGATGGCATATAACAAAGCAAAAAATGAAACAGTGGGCAGAGTAGAGATAGAAGTGATCTACAGAGGGAGACAATATATAATAAAATTCTATATTGTAAAAATAAAAGCTGATAATTTATTAGGATTCTAAGATATAATAAAAATGGGAATGTTAAAAAGAACTGGGGATGTGAAAATAGAGGAAAGTGAACCACGGGAGACGGAAGAAATAGTAGGAAAATATAACAGGTGTTCGGAAACAGGATTAATGAAAGGTGATTACACAATAAGATTAGAAGAAACAGTACCACCAGTAATTCAGCCATTAAGGAGAGTACCAGAGGCAATGAAAAAAATACTGAAATAAAATTAGACCAAATGGAAAGGGACTGAATAATAAAAACGGTGGACAAACCCACTTATTGGGTGAGTGAAGTGGTAATCAACAACAACAAGATTACATTTGTATAGCGCCTTTCACGTCGGGAGGACGTCCCAAGGTGCTGGACAGAGTACAGCATTTCAGACCCGAGCTGGGGTTGGGGGGGTAAGGGAGGGGAGGGGAAGGGGGGTGGACGATGGCATGGTCGAAGAGGAGGGTCTTGAGGCGGGACTTGAAGAAGGCTAAGGAGGGGGTGAGGCGGAGTGATTGGGGATGGAATTCTAGAGGTTGGGGGCAGAGCGGCTGAAGGCTCTCCCGCCAATGGTGGGGCGGGTGGTCGGGGCACGTGGAGCAGGCCAGAGCCGGCTGAGAGGAGGGAACGGGCGGGTTGGTAGAGGGTTAGGAGGTCGCAGAGGTAGGGTGGGGCGAGGCCATGGAGGACTTTGTATGTGAGGACCAGGATCTTGAACTGGATCCTCTGAAGAATAGGGAGCCAGTGGAGACGGGCGAGAGTGGGGGAGATGGGGTCACAGAGTTTGGTGCGGGAAAGCACATGGGCTGCAGAGTTCTGAATTATCTGCAGCCTGTGGAGGGAGGAGTTGGGAAGGCCGACAAGCAGAGCATAGTCGAGCCTGGAGGGATGAAGTCATGAACAAGAGTTTCAGTGGCCTGAGGGCTGAGGTAGTGGCGGAGTCGGGCGATGTTACGGAGGTGAGGGAAGGCAGCGGGTCATGGCTTGGATGTTGGAAGAAAAGACAGTTGAGGGTCGAACAAGACACCTGGTTCCTGACTGGCTGGTGAGTTATAGTGTGTAACCATGGAGGTTGATGCTGCCAGAGCCTGAGGTGCGGAGGCGCTGGCACGAGCCAATCAGGAGAGCCTCAGTTTTGTTCACATTCAACTGTAGGAAATTTGCCCTCATTCAGGACTTGATGTCCGACAGGCAGTCTGTCAGGACGGCAGTGGTCCTGGAGTTGAGGGTGGAGGCAGAAAGATAGAGTAGGGTGTCATCCGCATACATGTGGAAGTTGACCCCATGTCTGCGGATGATGTCACCAAGGGGGAACATGTAGACATTAAAGAGGAGAGGGCCAAGGACAGAGACCTGGGGGATGCCAAATGTGATAGTGTGGGGGCTGGAGAAAATCATAGAAAAACCAAACAAATCATTAAAGATATGTTTAGATCTACAACAGTTAAACAAGGCTAGAAAAAGGGAACATTATGCAATTTCCACTTTAGAAGATGTTCATGCTTTACTACATGGAGCTAGTTGCTTCTCGATGTTGGATTGCTCCTCAAGGTATTGGCAAGTCAAATTGACAACAGATAGCATGTATTTGACAATGTTTATGACACCATATGGGAGGTATTGCTTCCAAAGAATGCCCTTTGGCATCAAGTCAGCACACAAGGTATTTCAGAAAAAAATTCAGAAGAAATACCATGGCCAATCAATTATATTGATGACATTTTGATATATGGTAAAACATGGAAAGAACACGTTGAAAGGTTGGAGAAGGTATTAAAAAAAAATGTTTGGAAGAAATTATAAACCTAAACAAAGAAAAATGCAGGATAGGAGAAATGGAAGTAAAATACTCAGGACATATCATTACCCAAGAAGGGTTAAAAATTGATCAGCAAAACGTAATAGCAATAACAAAAATGCCCGAACCGATAGATAAAAAAGGAGAAAAATGGCACATGGGAATGGTAAATTGGGTGGCAAGATTTATTCCAAAAGTAACTGAAATAATGGAGCCAATAAGGTAGCTGATGAAAGGAAAAAGAGAGTTGATGTGGGAAATATATCAGAAAAAGGATAAACATAGAGAAGTCATAGGACAATAATTCCAAGAGAGTTAAGAATTTCTTTTTGAGAAACTTACATGAAGGGCATTGAGGAATAGAAAGAATGAAGAGAAGTGCAAAAGAAGTAGTATTTTGGCTGGGGATAAACACACAAATCGAAGATTACATAGGAAAGTGTGAGAGGTGCGAGATATCAAAACACAGAAAGGCATGAACCTTTAATGGGGCATCAGAGACCAAACACAGCATGGACAAAAATAGGAACAGATTTGTTCTGTTATAATGGGAAAGATTATTTATTGATTATACCTCGAGATATAGTGAGTATGCAGAACTAAATGATGCAACTGTAGAAACAATAATAGACAAGACTAAAGGAATATTCGCCAGGCATGGAATACTTAAGGAATTAATAAGCGATAATGGGTCACAATTTGCAAGTGCTGAATATAACAAATTCACAAAACAGTGGAACGCAGACCACAGAACATCGTCACCAGGATATCCATGAAGCAATGGGATGGTGGAAAGAACAATACAGACGATAAAGAAAATGTGGAAGAAAGTCGAGGAATCAAAGGAAGATGAACATTTGGCATTACTAGCCTACAGAAATACGCCGATAGATGACGAGGGACAGTCACTGGCACAGATGTTGATGTCCAGAAGATTAAGAGATGGGTTAATATGGGAGAAATCAAAATTGAGACCACAGATACAGAGAAAAAGAAATTGAATAAATAAGGGCAAGAGCCATAGAAGGAAAAAACTTTCACAAGAGAAGCTGTATCATTTCGAAGGAAAAACTTAAAAACAGAAGGATGGAAAAAATTGGGGGAAAGATAAGAACCCCAGATCATATTGGTTAAAATATGAATAAGGAAAGAGACATAAACGAACATCAGGGGAAATCAAACAAAGAAAAATAAAGAAAATACAGGAGGAAAAGGAAAAGCAACAGGAATATCAAGGAATGGCAGAAACAGAGAAGCGGAACAAAAAGACCACAAAGAATGATAGAACAAGATTGGAAGAATAGAAGAAACTAAAAGAAAGAAGATGTTGCATATTGACTTAATTGGCAATTGGACATTGACAATGAGAAGCAAGCAAGTATAAAAGGATTCTAGGACAGTGACTGGGCAGATTGTGGAAGAGAGTGGAAGTGTAAGGTTTAAATAAAAGAACTAGTTAATCTAAACTGTTTTGGATTTACAAACATTACAGCTGATACACTATAGAGATTATAGTTCATCCTGCTGTACTGTAGCTCTTTTTCATGCTTTAAAATGCATTGACTTGGCAGTCCGTAAGGTAATGGCAATATTCCTGGAGGAGAGGGTGATTGGGTAAATGATCTGCACTGCTCTGAAAGGCCCCATGAAGTTGCCAGAGAATAGGCCAGACTGCATTTTACAAGTGTATTTACCATTGAGCAAGCAAGAGCCAGTTAGGAAGTGCATTACAGCAATGCTTCAATTCGAATCATTCTGAATTAGCAAAAAGGATGAGATAAAGAAGCATGTTTCCCCTCACTAATCTTACTATTATCTATTTGCAAGTACGTTCTCACGTGATCCATGTCATAGGGTTTGAGGTTGTTTATGACATAAAGTGTAATAAATTGCATTTTTCCTAACGTTGTTTTGAAGCTGCAGTCTATTAATGAAAGCTTTCTAAGTATTAGCAGCTGGGTGGTTTGTTTTGATATTACAGTACAAGCTGTGAAAATAAATCCAGTAAAATGTACTTTCATAAAATGCGTAATCAAAAGTTGTTTTTAATGGTCAGCATGCATAAATAATAGGGGTTTTCTGTTTGTGTACTGTCTGGAAGATGTCAGTTTAATCTGCAGTCACTCTTCCTCATTTTGTTTTTGAGTCCCACCTTAAAATCTACCTTCAGCCTTCAGCTTCCCTCTCGACTCTCTTCCCCCGCCTCGCTCCCTCCCTTCCCTCCCCTCACCCTGACCATTTCCCCCCGCCTCGCTCCTCCCTTCCCTCCCCTCACCCTGACCATTTCCCCCCTCCTCGCTCCCTCCCTTCCCTCCCCTCACCCTGACCATTTCCCCCCTCCTCGCTCTCTCCCTTCCCTCCCCTCACCCTGACCATTTCCCCCCTGCTCGGGTCATGACCCAACTGTGCAGCGCCTTGGGACGTCCTCCTGACGTGAAAGGCGCTTTATAAATGGAATCTTGTTGTTGTTGTTGTTGTTGTTTGTTTTTGAGTCCCACCTTAAAATCTACCATTTCAACCGTGCCAGTGGTTACCTCCTCTCTCTTCTCTCCTGCTCAGAGTCCAACTCTGTTATTGTAATGCATTCTGAGAGTTAGTCCTACATAAAGGGCGCTACATAAATGCAAGTTGTTGTTAATAAAAATTATACTTGTAGGCTATTTTGTCCAGCTGGATATTACATATTGCGATGCATATTTCAGGTGAAGTATAAGCAAAGTTGCTACAGTTTTACACAAGTGTTTCAGCCTGGCGTTACCTTCATATTTTATCATTTTGACCATTTTTTTTTTCTCTCGCGCACTATTACAGTACAATAAAATGCTTGCTCAATGCCGTCTGAGAACACTTGGTACTTTGCTATAATGCGTAGCATATTTTGAATCTAATACGCACAACCCCTATGTTCTTTGTTATATAAATAATTCAAACAGAGTTACATGTAGATTAATTGAATCCAGAGGAGATTGTAAATGTCTGATGGAAATTTTGGAACTTGTTTTCATGAGCTCCCACACATATTACATGTACTGCACTTTTCCTTTCCTTGCTCCAAGCAATTGTTACAGAAGATAACCACCTAAGACAGGGATGAATTCTTGAGGATATAACGTCTGATAGCTCCAGAATGTGAACTCTTCAGGAAACTCATTGGATTGTGACATAAATGAAGTCATGTGGAAGAATAGAAGCCAGATGTTTGCACAGTACAGTTTTTCTCAAATTCCTTTTTGTTTGTCAATGCATGTTCAACCGTTCTAACAGCTATACAAAAATAAAATAAAAAGTGCAACTAATAAAATTGATAAATTTTTGTCCCAATCCAAATGATTCCGTGAACATCATTTTAGCATTTTGTAACAGTACAACTGAGATTAGGAACTCAATGTCAACCCCTCGGCCACTGAGCACAAGTTCACAGCAAAAATTAATCCATGATGTGGCATTAGTTTGGCAACTATTGCTCCGAGAAGAACAACTGGGTGTGGGAAATAAGAACATTCACACTGATGCAGGAGGGGTGTGCTCTTTGGAATTAAGGTACATTGTTGGGTTGAGCCAGAACAGAGGGAAGTTTTCCCTCCTGCCAGCCCACGCTATTCCCGAACAAGGAGATTTTGCTGCAATTACTGGATCCCAAAGAAAAAAAATGTCCCATTCCCAGCACTTATCGCAATAAGCAAACTAATCACAAAAAGTATATGAATCAAAACCAAATGATGTCAGGTATGAGGAACACGCCTTTCCAGTTCTTCTAATCTTACTGAGTGACATAAACTACACTGAATGTACTTCCACTAATTCATAATGTTTTCTGGCAATACCATTGACTTTCCGTTAACATCAGATACTGGCAGCTTGTGTTACGAATGTTGCCAATTTCAGCTACTCTCCTTGTGAGGAAAGATTATTTCTTGCCAATGCTTTGCACATCCTCCTTAAAAATTAACTTCAAATGTGCACTCTGCAATCTGAATGCAGCAGCATAAAATATGATATGGCAAAGTCTTTGTGTTTTGAATTAAAATGTTTGGCGAATCGTGTTACAATCCTGATTCCAATTTCTTGCACTTTATTGCATCCTTTTTGCATTGCATATTTTTAAAGACTTTTATTCTTAATATTTTAATAAATGAACATTAAAGCAGCCAAGTATATGTGTAGCTTTGGCCACAAAAGTCATTGTTTCTTCCAGGTCATAACCATTTATATTTCTATAAAAATAGCCAATTGATGTGTCTCAGAAATGTTACAATCATATGGCAAGGAATGGCGAAAGTGGCATTTTGTATCAGATTGATGGGGAGAAATTATATCTGGGCTTAGATTTACTTATTTATGAAACATTTTAGAATATCCAAAATTTGGCAAAGAGTTGAATTCAGACTAAACTTTTAAGCTTTTTTTGTAATCTTAAAATAAATTGTAAGAATTAAGAGTTTTACTGATTTCCACTGCAGCTTTTATGGAGAAGCCAACTGTGATGAACTCGCCTATTTTTTAACCTGTTCTTACAGCATAGGAATAGATGTGTGCTGTTCCTAAAGAGAATGGGCAATACTTATTCAGAGTCTCTTGCGGCAGCTACATTCTGGAAATCCTAGTCCAGAAGGTGATTTGGGAAAAAACAATTTAAAAACCTTGTGAGAATTCAGTTTAAATTTGATATCAATAATAGTAAAGATTTGGTTCCATGTGTTCATTGCAGCAGAATTTCCAGAGACAAAGTTAATCAGTCTGGACCAAGATGTGTCTGGTTTGTCTCACATCTGACTCACTTAGTAATATCCGGTAGAGTTGCATAGTCTTGAAGAGTAATTTTTCACTTTTACTGCAGCGCTGCAGTTCAGTTCTTCTAATTTCAACTTAATTTAGTAGTTTAACAGCACAAGAAGCACCTCTTGTACTATTACTGCAGAGATGATGATAAGTGACTGCTGGACCTCTCACTAAATGGTCAGTAACAAAGGCTATTGACAGTGAGCTATAGCAACTGATGCAGCCAATACTGCTTAATCCATTACTCTGACATTATTTGGTACCAATGCCATTTGCGTTGCCTAAGATATTCTTAGGAAACTGGCAAACGCTTAAAATATTTTCATTCCCTCAATGAAAGCAAACACGAGGTCTCTCATATAATATGGAATTCCATTATCAAATCCCAAATGATTTCTGTCATTTGTGAGGGAAATCGGACCAGGGAAAATCTTATTTAGAAAACGTTAGGTTTAAAATGTACGAATTGGGTTTAGTTTCTCCCTTTATTTTTTTCAGTACTGGAACCTCGGTTGTAATTTCAACTTTGACTGGTGTCTTTTTAACAGAGGAAGAAAATCAGCTACTCTTCCTGAGAAAGGAACTTCGGTCAGCAAAGGTAAGGAGGCTAATCCCACCACATCTCACTGCCTAATGGTGTAATTTTCATTTGGTGTATTGACAAAACACAAATGTGTCAAGAACAATGATTAAAAATAGGGTGCAGAAGGAATCTGTAATGTGTACCTTAATCTAAGTATCAGCTGAATATGCTTTAACCTGTGCAGAATGCAGTAGTATGAAACAGATGCTTAAGGATTGTTGGCAACTGATTCATTACCTATCAGTCTTCACAGCCATGTTGATCATTTGAAGGATGATTGAGGCAATATGATCACTGACAATGCTACAACCTTCTCCCATCACTCCTGCATCAAAATACTGACAGTCCCATGTTATTATGTGGAACTTGAGAAGCAAGACACTGGGGTGCATTGAGTCTAAAGGAATTCCTTCAACAAAACTTTTACTGTTAAAATTGCAGCAGAAAAACATGAACAGAAAATATTTCACAACTTGAGAAGCAAGAAAGACAGGAAAAAGCCATTAAGCCTCTTCTTTCCTTAGCTCTTGCAAGACCATCTTATTAATGATATCCTCCTACCCCATGCTTTCTTTGCTTTCAAGGTACCTATTACTCCCTTCATAGTGTTCAAGGAGATCTGCTATTATCCCTATTCCTTATTCATTCAGCTTACTTTTAAGAGGCAACGACTAATCCTGAACGATTCACTTTATCAGGGAGGTTGTTCTGCAGATCCTCCACACTGTGGGGACAAAAACATATTGCACTCTGTTAGTCCAATTTAGCAGAGCTCAGAAAGAGGCCAGGCATAAAGCACCGTTCTAAACAATAAAACAAGCACATTATTGGAAACAAAGACCTCCTATTATTTTGCAACTCAGACCTTGAACCAGAGACAAAATAAACTGGTATTCTTGTGCCTCACACAGAATGGATTTGGACAGAAACAGAATAAATTAACCTTCAGACTGCTAGCTATTACTGGTTCAAAATACAACATGGTTGCTTCCAAATAAAGTCAGACTATTTCCAATTAACTCTTGTTGCACCAGGGACGAGTTGTCTTGCTATTACACATTCTTATTTCTCAGGTTTGATACCTTAACGAGTTCTTAAAAGGAAACTAATTTGAAAATCAAATCTGTATTGAAGGAGCTATCAAATTCTGGACATTCTAAACTACCACAGAAATAGAATGAATCTGGACCCATATGGAATTTCTCTGCAATGGTGAGGAAATATAAATGTATAAACTTCTCAACTCATGGCAGAATTTTCCACCATAGGTAGATATCCCTTTCTCTTCTTTCCACCATTTATTTAACAATTATTTTTCTTATTAGTACTATTAAAAATAAAACAACAGTATATTGATGTATTGAAATATTTGTAATAATGTCTTTGAGATGCTTCCCCGGGTGAAGAGTGCTAATTGTTGTTGTTATACTTTGCTGTGCACAGTTATTGCAGCATTAAACTTAAGATACAACCTGACCCCATGAAATCCAAGACCATGTCATTTAACTAAATCATCGTGTCCTGTAACATGCAATTTCCTCTGTGCATTTACACTAATGAGAATGATATCATAACATAAACACAAGCAAAATCATACCATTTCTATTTTTACTAGAGACACAGAGGTATTGCAGAGGAAGTTGTTGAACCCAATATTTAATCAATGTGTGAAAGAGACTCCACAACTCACAAGGGGATAAAGTTATGAGGGAGTTGAGGACTGGAATAAACCTGCTATCAAGAAATTCCCCTGCAGTTCTGTATTGGAATTATGTACACGCTTGACTTTCTTCCATGTGTGAGTGAAAATAAATCCCCATGTTCCACACATGTGAATGAAGGCTGGAGACTGAACTAAATGAATTCCAGATAATGTCAATAACCTCACAATTTGAAGTTTTTTTTTCACCTTTACGAATGTCTCCCTTTAGCGTCTCCTCTCCTGAAAGTGGGGAGTCAGAGTGGGTTAATGTTTCCTCGGGTCTGGTATCTTCATGTGTGATCCTGTACAGTGAGTGCAAATGGCAGTGATTATGTATTCACCATGGTGGCCAAGCCTCACTCAGCATTCACATTTGTGCAATTCCAGCAGGGATTAGTGGATAATGAATGGGAATCCAAACCCTAGTTATTTCCGAGAGTACTTACACAGTTTAAGAGACTGGACAGGTCACTTTGATTCTCTTCAAATTCAGTAGGGTCATGCCATCACACCAAAAAACAATCACGGTTACATTTCTTGATTGAAATCATAATCATTACCCATTCCTTAAACCAGGGATTGCTCAAGTAATTAGGACTAATTTGTTTTTGTCTTGGCCGAAATCAACTAATTTACCACAGTTCAGGGATCCTGGACTATATAATAATGATAATAATAATAATCCTTGCATTTGATATAGTTATCATGTCTTCCAGACATCTCAAAGTGCTTCACAGAATATACTGTAAAGTGAATTGACTGTATATTTTGTGGGCGAAATTTGGCAGCCAATTGTACACAGCAGCGTCACACAAACAGTCGTGACCAAATTATTTTAAAAATTATTTTGAAGGAATTATTACCCCGGGAAAAGCAGTATAAGCCTCAATATCACACCTTGCAGTGGATTTATCCAATGATCCATTGAGTGAAGCTTTTGTTTCAAACTTTAACACGGAAATGTTGATGCTGAATTAATTCATTTTCCACTGTAACAAAGCAGAGTATTTACCTTTGGAATAAATCCAAGTTCTTTTTGTTGTTAGATAGATCTGTAAAGTTCAAAAGAAACAATTGAAATATAATGGTTATTGTTTTTTATTTGGAGGTGATGGCATGACCTTACTGAATTTGAAATAAACCAAAGTGACCTGTCTGGTCTTTTAAACTGTGTAATGAGTTTCATAAACTAGGCTGAAGTCTTTTGAATGTCCTGGAGCATGTTCCAACTTAGACACTCTTGGACACTCGCTGAGAGAATTTGATGAAACACAGATGTCATTTTTATATAATTAGGGGGTTGAGCATAACCTACAGTAATAACATTTAAGAAAGATTAAAGTGTAATGTAAACAAATATTGTCTCTAACATGGCACGACTACATTGGTTTGATGTGTTTAATGATGTAGGAATGGGAGAGTATTATGGGTTTTTGATTGATTTTCTTCAGAGATTAAGAAATATCAACACAAGGTTTTCCTCCAGAGACAGGGTGGATGGAGTGAAATTCCACAATAGGCTAGAATTTGTGTGGTCTGATTTTATGTGGTCTGTGGTAGAAGTGTGCTTCATGGGACAAATGACCACTTCTCATTCCATAGCTTTTTTTCCTGTTTTATATATCTTGATTATCGAGAGGATTCTGATAATGTGTCTCACAGAAGAGCTTTGATCTGTGTGCAGTTCTGGTCCCCAAGACTTAGTAAAGATATTATTGCCCTTGAGAGAATTAAAAATCTAAATTATGAAGAAAGTTGGGCTTTGTTCTCTTTGGAGTAGACAGTGACAGTTTTCAAGATTATTAAAGAAATTTATGAGTTTTATCCAAATAAAATATTTTAAAACTGGAGATAGAACTTAAAATTGAATAAGTTATGGGGTAAAAAGAAAAATAGGGAAAAAGCTTTTTTTACACAAAGGCTATTTGATTAGTGGAATAAGTTCCACAGGAATCCTCCAAATCGGACAGCATAAACGGCTTCCAGAGTCATCTAGATATGAAAGAGAATAGGTTAAGGGATGTTGTTACCTGGCAAAGAGAAAGAACATGGCTTTGAACCAAAGAAGCCCATCAATTAAATGAAACAAAGAATAAATGTTACAACTGGAATCATTAACTTCAACCTTCAAGGCACTGTCCTTGAATGGTTTAGCTCTTACCTTTCCCACCGTCTTCACTTCGTCTCAACGAATGGCTTCTCCTCCACCCCCCGTACTGTCTCATGTGGTGTCCCTCAGGGCTCTGTCCTCGGTCCCCTCCTCTTCACCCTCTATATGCTCCCCCTTGGTGACATCATCCGCAAACATGGGGTTAACTTCCACATGTATGCGGATGACACCCAACTCTACCTTTCCTCCTCTACTCTCAACTCCACGACCACCGATGTCCTGACAGCCTGCCTGTCCGACATCGAGTCCTGGACGAGAGACAACTTTCTTCAGCTCAACGTGCGAAAAACCGAGGCCCTCCTGATTGGCTCACGTCAGCGCCTCCGCACCTCAGGCGCTGACACCATCAGCATCCAAGGCTGCACTCTCCACCTCTCAAAGCCAGTCAGGAACCTCGGCGTTTTGTTCGACCCTGAGCTGTCCTTTCTCCCTCACATCCGCACCACAACTGGCACCGCCTTCCATCACCTCCGGAATATCGCCAGATTACGGCACTACCTCACCCCTCACGCTGCTGAAACCCTGGTTCACGCCTTTGTCACCTCAAGGCTGGACTATGGGAACTCTCTCCTCGCCGGCCTTCCCGCCACCTCCCTCCACAAGCTGCAGGTCATTCAGAACTCTGCAGCTCGTGTACTGTCCCGCACCAGGCTTCGGGACCACATCACTCCCACCCTCGCTCGCCTCCACTGGCTCCCCATCCCCCAGAGGATTGATTTCAAGATCCTCATCCTCACCTACAAGGCCATTCACGGCCTTGCTCCCTCCTACCTCTCCAACCTACTATCCCCCTACCTACCTGCCCGTACCCTCCGTTCCTCTGGCTCCGGTCTGCTCCACGTCCCCCGCCCCAACCGCCCTACTATCGGTGGTCGGGCCTTCAGCCTCTCAGCCCCCAGGCTCTGGAACTCCATCCCCCAGTGCCTTCGCCTTGCTTCCTCCCTTTCCTCCTTCAAGGCCGGTCTCAAAACCTTTCTCTTTGACCGTGCCTTCAGCTCCCCTCTCGACTCTCTTCCCCCTCCTCGCTCCCTCCCTTCCCTCCCCTCACCCTGACCATTTCCCCCTCCTCTCTCCCTCCCTTCCCTCCCCTCACCCTGACCATTTCCCCCCTGCTCGGGTCATGACCCAACTGTGCAGCGCCTTGGGACGTCCTCCTGACGTGAAAGGCGCTCTATAAATGGAATCTTGTTGTTGTTGTTGTTGTTCTGGAATAGACTGCCATCTTGTTCAGCTGAAGCAAATTGAAAGAAACGAAGCAGTGATTCGGTGGAGAATGGGAGGCAGTTCTGGCAAAGATGTCTAGATAATGAAGAGAGCTGTATGGGCAAAACTTTTCTGCAGTCCCTGTGTCGTCCTTGCCTTGTTGTACAATAATCCTCAGTCAAGTGGTTCTTTCATGGAGTCCAGAAGCTGAAAACGTTTCCATTAGTAGTGAAGTGCATGTGTTAATTTCAGATAAGAAAATTCTCACATGGCTTTTTCATAAACCAAAGTACCTGCTGCTTATTTGGTCTGCTTATTTAGCAGAATGTTCAGTGCTGTCTTTAGAATTTTAGGGTATGCCCTACTGTTTTTTGGGTTGAATGCAACAAATTACAGCAGTACAATTCTGCTCCTCAGTAGTAATATTGGTAATACACATATATTAATGGTTCTCATTGGCATTTCTTCACATTATTCTTTTTAATTTTCCATGTATCCATCTCCTGCAGACCAGCCTCCAATAATCACCAGGAATCCTTTGTTTGTAAACCAAACCGCCTTATTCCTGACCAGAATTTGAGTAGCATTTTGGGGCTTCATTGCATTCATCAGCTTGACTGGAGTTTTTAAAGGGATTAAAGTGAATCTGCTGCGTTTAAGGAAATTAGATCATATGGTTAATGAATATTCCAATATTTACTTTTTAATCCATGTAAAGAAACTGGGAAAATTTACCTTGAGCTTCACAATACCATGGAGGAAAATGTCACCAGAATACTGGGGTTTCTAATTCAATCAGATTTGGGCTATGTGGTGACATTATATCTATTAAATCAGATTTTCTTTTAACCGTTTAAACATGTAATTGAAGATTTAGAGTGGAACTTTTCCCTAGCAATGACATCAATGCATCACTATGCAAGTCACTCAACACTCAGGCAAACAGTGAATGGTACAAGTCACCCTTGGCTTGATTGCAGTCAATTTCGCAGGCAATATATGTACAAGTACAATGCTCATAGTTTTCAAGAGTCCAGTAATTTTTGTATGTTACAATGAGGATTATAATGTAGTGAATATCTTATAATAGAAAAAAATTTCACATGGTATATCAGAAGTTAAGTAGCCTTTCCAACCGATACAGTCCTTTGGCTGAGAATCTTATAGTGAGAATACAGTTTAATCTGTCAATTGACCAGCTCATAAATGGTGAAGCAAAACAATCTTTGTTCTGATATCACAGTGATACCAGTGATCTTCTGTGGAAGAGAAGCTGAATCATCTTATTTATAACATACCATGCCTATGTTGTCTAGCTCGACAATAAGATCATTATGTAGAGGACAAAAGTTAATTCAACAGAAGTGTTCTCTTTCCCTGTGTATATATCGTAAGCACATCGACATTCATATCTGCATTGTGTTCATTGTGTTGCTTTCCTTGGATTTATCACAAAGACTCTGTAGACATCTTTAGGAATCATTCTGCGGGTCACTTGCACCAGTGTTATGATATAATACTCCTTGCTTGCCTTTTCAGCATTTATTAGACTCGAGAGATCTAGCCTACTGAGAAAACACAAAGGTACTTTTGTCACAGCTGTTCACTGTTAATAAGAAGCAGATGAAATATTGAACATATGTATGTAATTAATTTTGATGCTGGTATCATACTGTGTTTTGGTTAGCAGGTGGGACAACTGAGAGTAATGCAAAATGCACTCTAATTTTTGACAGATGAAGAGTGTAACTGGACAGAAAGCAAGGATTTAATACTGCACCTACTATGCAAATGGCCTGCACACTGTTCCAGACTCAGTGACTTTCTCAGTTTTCTGAAGCGAATAACAGTTGCGGAGGATGTGAAGTTCTAGTACATTTTGAAAGCAACGTTTTACATTTTATGATAATGTGGTGTGTTTCATCCCACATTCAGGGAATAAGAAATGAATGGAGCCAAATCTACCTTAAAACATAAATAAATAATCCTTGCATTTGATATAGGGCCTTATCACATCTTCGAGACGTCTCAAATTTATAATGAGGATTTTACCTCACAATGAGGGTGGAGGTACTGTATATTTTCTGAATCTTCTTCAGCCCCATTTACAAGAAGTAAAATGTATCTCCAAGGGTTTGTTATTTCAAGTTGTTTCTTTGCATTATCCCCTTTTACCTCCCATTGATTATTTGTGCCCTGTACTATCTGAATGGGCGAGCGGGAGAGTTCCCTCCTCTGTAGTGAAAGGGAGCTGTGAAGTCAATGCTGGGAACAGCTGATAGTTGACCGATCTTTGCTTTGGTGGGGGTATGTATGGTCTTTGCCCAGCACTTTGGTCAATCTGGTGTAGTGATTTAAGTCTGGAAATCACTGAGTGGGGAACTACCTATATGGGTGTCCATCCTGCAATCCACGGCATTGTCTTTAGGAGAGCATCAAGGCTTTTCTGTGAGCTCAGTGATTTTCACAAATGATCCGAGCTCTTGGATTGTATTACTGGCCTGGAACAAATTCCCTCTATTCTTTTGTTCTTCCTATTATACATGCACATAGCAGTTTACCCCTCTGCATTTTCTGAAAGTAATATCTCTGTAAATGGTACCTGTGTCTAAACATTATTTTTGTTTAATTATTTGACATCTGGTATTATGTTTCCATGTGCTGGTGCACCTGTGATGTCCCAGGTCACTCTTTTTTTTCCTTTAATGACAACTCGCCTTGACTTATGGTCCGAGTTTGTACAAATAGAAAAAATGAAAACACAGTACCTTGTTTATATTGTACAACAGGTTAGCTGACTGGTGAGGTAATGACAGACCTGTGCAGAGCTCTTTGTCAGCCCTGGCTTTGTATGTGTACAACCCTTCGCCTAAAAATGACTGACCTTATACTTGACTGATCCTCTTGAAAATTCATGTAAACTACACTATAATTAATGCACAGTTCTAATGAAATATTTCGTTATTTTGTTGTATTTGCACATAAATTGTAAAAACACACAGTATTGAAGAATATACCAAAATATAAATATAATAAAGAATATACTAAAATATTAATATAATAAAGAATATAATAAAATATTATGCAGCCTCTGCATTATCAGAGGTGTGGTCCTTCAGATGAGATGTTACATCAGGAAGTTAAAGAAATCATGGTATCCAGGCATCCTGGCTAACAATCCGCCAGATAAAGATTATTATTATTATCTTTTATAAAATTGATCATTCACCTCATGGCTGTCTGTGGGACGTTGCTGGGTGAAATTGGTTGCTGCATTGGTCTAGAAATATAGTCACTTTACAGTAAATCCTGTGAAGCCTTTTGAGATGTTTTGATGAGGTGATAAGGCACTACTGAATGCAAGGATTATTGTTATTCCAATTTAGTGGATTGCTTATTTCCTATAGCAGTGGACAGAAGCTAAGTAGCAGAGATATACGGTTTGTGTGAAAAACACTTTGAAAAACCATTAGCCTTAAATCAATATAAAAGTTATCGCACTCATTTTTATGCTGCAGAGCTGGACAGCAATCAGTGCATAAATCATATCCCAAGGTTTGCAGATTGTAAAATTCAACTTAGATTTGCAATTGTAGCTCAGGTAAGCCAGTTCATGGGATTCATGCCATCAATTTTACAAAGTGAAATGCATAACAGTAGCTGTTGGAAGAAATGCTGATTTAATTATTGCTTGAAGGTAATTGCCCAGTTTGTGATTATATGCTACATTTATTCAAATCTAAGGCATGTTTTTTTTCATTAAATGGCACCTCCAAAATCAGGGTGAGCCTTAGAATAAGTGACCCCTTAGAATTGCAGTGAAGTTGTTTGATTCTCCAAGCCTCACAAATCCGCCTGTGTCTTAGATTCGATTAAATGCAGCATTTAGTACTATCCACACTTGCAGCAATATAACAATGGAGAATTATTATTAGTAGTAGTATTAATGGAGAATTGTGGAAATCAGATTGTAGTGGCCAATGATGACAGTCAGAATCTCAACATTGAATATGGTTCATATTGTTCTCGGTCAAACGTTCAAGAAATATCTTTGTTGAGGTGGCATAGAGTTATATCTTTTGGACTTCTATTTACTGGGTGTATTACTCCATTGAATTGCCACAAACACTAATTGTTTAGTCTAGCACCAGTTGAATAGAAGAGATTTCACATACCTGGCTTCTGGGCACAGAACAATGGCTTCTTAGAGGACAAGCTACTTAAATAGCTTCCTGTGTATAATTAATTGCCTTTGGAGCTTTCCAGAGGTGAATAAGATCTATCACACCTGGTGATTGTAGTATCCTTTGTGAAATTGGATTAGTTTTGCTCCACATGACATCCCTGTGAAAAAGAGACAATTGTACCAAGTTATTTAACGTTTATCAATAAGAGTATCTGTGTGGTATTCGATTCAACCCTAATGTCACATCAACCTTCATTTATGTAAAATATAAAGGTGAATTGTCCTGAATCTCAATGGCTTATGCTGTCCCTCACAGTAAACTGGACATCTACTCCTTTACTACCTAAGCTTTTCTCTCCTTTTTCCTCGAATCCATGTTTACCTCTTCATCATTCCAACTCTCTTTCGCTAAATTGTGGAGTCCTGTAGCTCAGTGGTTAGAGCACTTGCTTTGCAAGTGAGAGACCTGAGTTCAATTCTAGGCAGAGGGCGAAACCTTGGGCAAGTTTCCTTACTCCACACAGAGCCTAATAATAATCCCTCCAAAACCAAAAACAATAATAAATTGTGGGACATTGCTGTGCGCAAATGGCTGCCGCGTTCGCTCACAAATATACAGTCAATTCACTTTACAGTGTGTTCTGTGAAGCGCTTTGGGACGTCCTCCCGACGTGAAAAGCGCTATATTAAATGCAAGAATTATTATTATTATTATTATTATTAAATGTTCTCCTGCAAATGTTAATGTGGAATCAAGTGCTCTGAGACTATATAAATGCAAGTTTTTGTTGTATAATCAGATCAGTCCAATAATAATAATAATCCTTAAATTTGATATATCACGTATTATCACGTATTTGAGATATCCTAAAGCGCTTCACAGAATATACTGTAACGTGAATTGACTGTATATTTTGTGGGCTCAATGTGGCAGACAATTGCGCACAGCAGTGTCCACACAAACACTCGTGGATTGAGTGACCAAATTATTATTTTTCTAAATTTTTTTGGAAGGGATTTTTACCCCCGGAAAAGCAATCTGCCAATCAACTAACAACCGGGTTCTTACTTACTGCTAGGTAAACAGATAATAATAATCCTTGCATTTGATATAGCGCTTTTCACGTCGGGAGGACGTCCCAATGAGTGTGGAGTAGGGAAACTTGCCAATGCCCAGTCAAACCCAGGTCCTCTCACTTGCAAGGCAAGTGCTCTAACCACTACGCTACAACAACACAAAATTACATTGATAGAGCGCCTTTCACGCCGGGAGGACGTCCCAAGGCGCTGGACGGGGTGTCGGGGCCCGAGCATGGGGAGGGGTGGGGTAGGGGTGAGGGAAGGCAGTGAAGTGGGAGGGCGACTGAAGGCATGATTGAAGAGGAGGCTCTTGAGTCCGGCCTTGAAGGAGGCAAAGGAGGAAGCGAGGCGAAGGGACTGTGGGATGGAGTTCCAGAATGTGGGGGCAGAGAGGCTGAAAGTCTGGCTACCGATGGTAGGGTGGGTCAGGGGGGAGACATGGAACAGGCTGGTTGGTTGGGATGCCATATCCTTATTATATAATTCTGTACCAATTGCTTTCTAGCACACATTAAAGAAGAGCTTGTTACCGTCTCCACTCAGACTTAAATGATAAATTTTAGCAAATATTCACAATTAATTGAGTCAATCAATAATACAATTTTGTTTCACCAAACCTGAACATTCAGATGAAAAAGTACTGTATACATTTTGCCCACCCAATCATTCAGTGACTAAGATATCATTTTCTGCGGATTCCAAGGCTGGTTAGAGGGCTAGACACTTTTGCCACAATATCATATCTATTCATAGTCTGAATATCCATTCTCAATAAAAGCACAGGACGTCTGAATTCTGAACGACAGCTTGTCTTGTATTTAACTGCATTTTACTTTTGCGGTGTTGCTGGCTGAATACTGTACACGTAACTTTATCTGCTTTTGTCTGAGATTGCCAAGTCCCATGTGGCTGGACAAAAAACAGTTTCTCAGCAACTGACCCAAGCAAAGGATCTGTGGCTATGATGTGTTTTCAATTTGTAACTTGGCAAATTCTTCAAGGTTTGTGCTTTTTTTAAAAAAAACTTAATTTTTTTACACACAATGTTGGGAGGTGTTTGTCATAAATTATCCTCTCCTATTGGCTATTTTCCAAAATGTTTTCCCTTGAAGGAGGTGTGAAAATGTCTGAGTACTTTTAACTTTTTTAGAGAGCATTTATAAAAGAATGTCTATGGAAAGCTAGCCTTTTCTTTTAGAGTCATCATAGAGAAATTACTCAGCAGCTGAATAATTCCGTTATGATCAGTCTAAAAGAAAATGCCAGCAACGAAGAAGGAAATGTGATTATTTTGAGAGAGCATATCATTCAAGGATGACAATCCCTGAGATTATCAATTGAACGCCTTCTTAATTGCAATCTGGACCAAGAGTTGAGTGACAACAAGACTGGAGCTCTGTACCTCAATTGTCATTTAACACAGTGGGAATTGGCCATACTAATTTAGGCATTTCTCTGAATTGCTGATCTCCTGCACAAGACCTCCTCACCAACCAGGTGCACTTGTGTTCAGCAAAACAGTTTCCCCTAGTTTGTGTAGACACCAGTGCCATTTTTCTCTCAGCTCTGGCTGCATTTCCACCTGGTGACTCATGAGAGTTGATAGCCCTTATTTGTGTCTTGTTTCAGGTATTTAACTATGATTACTGCTGCTGATTGGATATCTTAACTTACCAACAGCAGTAAATTGAGAAGCAGTGGATTAGAATGCACTCAAAATAATGACTAGGTAGTAGGTGTGCACACATTTAATGCCAGAAAGCTGCCAACACTCTTTTATGTCTCATGTTAGACTCTACCTTTTTAAATGTTTATTAATGACTGTCAATGGTTAGCAATCTTTTGTTAGTTTACACGATTAATCATTTCAACTGTTCTAATGAATGCAATATCCAAGGATCAAACACGAAAAGCCATGATATAAGATGCCCCAAATCAGAACCTAATTTTTAGATTCAACCTTGTAGGAACCAGTCATAATGGTTTAACACAGTGGGAAAATGGAACGACGGGCATGTGTATTCATTTAACTTTGATGGAGACACAGTAGCTGTTCGAGGGAACTGGTTCTCTTTCTTTTTGTAGCTGTCAATTGCTCTCACAGACAGTTAAGCAGTAAATTAACAACAGTACAGCCATGTGAGACCACTGGTTCCCAATGACTTGAGTGGGGAAGGAGCTGGAGCACTGCCTGGCTAACCAACACAATGGCCTGGAGAAGCCCCACCCCATCTGCTGACTGAGAACTCCAGGTCCTCTCCACTGAAGGAAGAAAAATGGTGATAATAATGATAATAATGAACCTTGCATTTGATATAGCAACTTATCACGTCTTCGAGATGTCTCCACATCACAAGCCATGTTTTGCATCCTGAAATATGTGAAAATATTTATGTGGAGATTAGAAAAGTTTTGTTTGTGGTTAATTTGAGCCACAGAGTTGGGTGTACACAGAAATAATGTATTTTTTACATTTTCATTTTACATTTTAAGACATGCAATATGCCGTTCAGATCCGAGTGTTGACGTCTCTAAGAAATTCAATGGTCAGTTACAACTATCACTGCACTTTGTCAGAAACATCACTGAGAGAACTTTGGTATCCTATAAAGGTGATTGCTATATGCTTCATAACATTGAAGTCTCCTGTGGAATCGAGCCAGACTTTCAGTGGAGACAGAATTGTAATGATGTGGATAATGACATGGCTCACAGATCACTAATAATAGTCTCAGAGCAGACAGCACTGGAAAAATCACTTAAAGTTGCTAGTTGTTTATGGTTTGAAAAGTGCAATCTTTTTTGAACTTTGCTAAGTTAAAATCTCACTTACTATGAACTGTTACTTGTGGTTTTAACAAGAAGAAAACAAATCTGAAAAGTGACTGAAAATACACATTTGGAATAGATGGAGAGCCAAGAGAGAAAGTCTTAGAGTTGGTGGCAAAAATGCCATTGAAAGGGTACAGCGTAGGACCACTTGGAATGTTTGAGGGATTACAGTTAAGAAGTTAGGCTCAAATATTGGATTTCTTGCCACTAAAAGAGAGAATGTAAAGAAAGCATAAGCATAGTCTTGATGGACCAAATGGCTTCCTTTGGTGCTATAACTGATTCTGTTATTCTAAATACAATCTTGTTATTGATGGTTTGCTTTAGTCTTTTTAGCATACCAAAGCAAGAAAGTAAACCTATCCCCTCCCTTTACTGAATGCACTTTAACGTCCATGAGTTAGGGCTTAAGCTGTCATAGAACAATTGACTCAAGATGTCTTTTGATGATAGTGTACTATATGTTTATATGAGATGGGATAACCATGGAAAAATGCAATGATACAGTTTGCGAGCAGCAACAAATTCACTTTAAAGGTTAGAATTCATCTTTGATCATTTTGACTTGAAAGAACTCCTCTTTACTTCTTGGGTGTCATCTGGTGAAAATAATGTTGGGGATGACTTTGCCTTGTGAATGATCTGGGGTAGTTATGGAACTGTTTCAAGGAGGAAAGAACAGGTCAGTGATCATAAGATATAAAAATGGTCATTTACTCAACTGCTGTACATCCTGTATTAGGATTCATTATATCAGTGAAGTATATAAAAGGGGAGCTTTCTAGCAATGATCCCCTGTTTGCACTTGTCTTGGGACTGTACCTTGGTCTAATGTTGGGATAATTGGGGAGCAATACATCAGGAAGCGTTGTGAAGCTTTTTTTCCAGGATGGCTAGCTATTCCTGTCTAGAGATCAATCCAACTGTATCCTTTCTGGATGGAATTTTTCCATAGCTTACTAGTGATCATATAAGGTCCTGAGCAGACTAAGCATTCCTCCAAATTTTATATATTTTCTTTTAAAAATATGTTTTCTCATTGTGTTAGGTATAATAGTATCATGTGGCCTTTTCACGTCCACTTGAAAACAATCAAGTTTTAATATGTCTACTGAAGGGTTGCACTTCTGACAATATAGAGCTCTCGATGAATATCAGCCGAGATTATGAGCTCAAGTCCCAATAAGTTAAGTAAGGAATAATCCGTAACTTTTGAACCAGAGGTGAGAGTGCCACTTTCTGAGCCAAACCGCTATAATATTCGAATGTCACTTTGTCCAGTAAGTATAAATGCTCAGTCGGGCTAATCATTCTTACACATGACTTCAATACAAATATTTTAAGCAAATGTGTATGTGCAAATAAGTGAGAAATGCATTCAATGCTTAAGATTCAAGATTCAAAGGAATGCCTTTACTTTTTTTTCGTATGGACTGTTTATAATAACTCTGCAGAGCTCAGTTAATTAGAGTTTCATGTCTGAAACTTCCAAGGCCCCAATGATCAGATCAACATATTGTACAGTATATAATAGGTTAGCCAATGAGCCTGGGGTTATAAAGTACACATGCTGCTAAACAGATGGAACTTCATATAATCTTGTTTGAGCAATGGTATCATTGGTTTGGCTTAAAGAGACAGAACACTTTATTTACTTGTGAATCTGGTTTAATAAGTTTGCAAACTTGTTGTAAGAAGCCTTGACCCTATGAATTACCTTCACAAGCTTCAGCAACTTAACTTCCGATGAGGAAATTTTAAATATNAAAAATTCCATTTATATCAAATGCCAAAGTTCAGTTATCCATTAGGTCCTTTCCATCTTTTAACTTCTTCCCACACTTTGCAATGAAGACCACAGAAAACTTCTGACTTGGACCTCACAATCGAATAATCCTTTCTAGATTTTTCTTCTGATAGAAAGGAAAGGTTTCCCAGGGAGGACAGGGCGAAACCTTAAGCAGGTTTCCTTACTCCACATGCCTCTGTTTACCTAGTAACAAGTAGGAACCCGGATGTCAGTCGATTGGCCGATTGCCTTTCTGGGGGTAATTATCTCTGCAAAAAAACTAATTGTAATTTGTCTACTCAATCCATGATTGTTTGTGGGACAATTGCTGTGCGCAATTAGCTGCAACATTTCGTGCCCAAAATGCACAGTCAATTCACTTCACAGTGTATTTATTCTGTGAAGCGCTTTGAGATGTCTCAACAACGTGATGAGGTGCTATATCAAATGCAAGGAATATTAGTATTAGAAAGTGTTCATCTGCTAAAATGCACAGTCACTACACTTTACAGCAAGTCCAGTGCAATGCTTTGAGATGTCCTCCAGATGTGAACGGATCTCTTACCAAATGTAATGATTATTATCCATTATTAGAAGGTGAAGCCATCTAACTGGCTTTGCTGATTAGCTGATCTTGGTTGAAATTGACTAGAAGTAATCTTGCATTTAATACAGCACCTTAGCACATCATGGACACATCTCAAAGTATTTCACAGGATTTTTTAACTGTAAAGTGCAGTTACTGTGTATTTGTAGGGAGACATGGAGGAGTAACTAATCTCACAGTTGTTTGATGGATTCCCATATTCAACTGAATCCTCCATTTGATAACTGAGGTAGACCAAAACTGACAAACCTTCTCAATTATATTTCTTTAAAAATAATTACTTTTCTTCATTAGATGGAAACTCAAGTACAAGATACAATATATACTATCTGTGTTCATGGGGGGATGTATTTCTTCGTATGCATTGTTGAATTTCTTCCATTTTTAAGTATATGGTACCTGTGAAATTTTCAAAAATACAGAAAACAACTGCAGAAGTAAATTTATCTTTGTCAACTGTTAAAACCATAATTTTATTGTGTCAAAGAAAGTTCCTTAATTCCCAAGAATTGTTTTCCTATCAATTTGTGCCTCACAGGCTGCGTCATGTATTCAGATATCACAACCAGATGAGAGAGATTGTTCATTCTTTGTGATCGTCACATTTGGTGACATAATTCTATATCCTAAAGGATGTGGGAAGAATCTCTATTTGGTTCTTAGTAACATAAGAGTTTGCTAGGCTAAAGAAGACCAAGGTCCATCCAATTTGCCTTCCACCCTTCTGGCAGTCGCTTGACATGTCGTGTCCCAAACTATATACTGAATCCCGAGATATTACTTTCTAACAGAAATCTATCTAATTTGTTCTTGAAAGAATCAATACTTTCTGATTCCACCATCTCTGTAGGTGGGATCAATATTTCCAGTTTTATAGTGTTTCCAGTCCCCATTGTAACCTTTTCTTAGTACAATGAGTTATTCCCTCTACAGCTTGCTGATGCAGTTTAGCTTCGACTAAACCCGGCTGTGCTGCTTTCACTAAGCTTTACTTGGCTTAGATGCTACTTTGCCTTTTCCGCCTCTCTTGATCGGTTTGTCCTGGATGCTGCACAACCTAGTACTCAGTCCGCCTGCCACTACAGAAGAAAATTTGATACTGTTGTGTCAGAGTAAGTCACTAAGGAAATGGTTGTTTAAGAAGAACAATAGGAACATAATGTCAGTGGCACAAAATAATAGAAACATAAACTCAAGAATAGACAGATTAATATGGGAAAAGAGCAGGACCAGAATATTGAAAGCTGAAACAAGAGTATCGCATTTTTATGTAATAAACACGTGCAAAGAGCCAGCATGGACCCTGATGGGCCAAACATCTTCTTCTGTGCTGTAAATTTCTATGGTTCTGAAAGGGAAGAAAGCCATGTCAATTCCAGATTGCTGTTCACAGCCTTTCACAAGGAATGAACAAAGAGGTAAATACTGTACAGCAAAGTGATGTGTTTTAGAAACTGTGAAGGCAAAGGAAAATGCTTAGCTCATGAGTCTAACAATAAACAAAAAACCCACCAAAAAGGTCACTTGGCAAGACACTAGAGAACTCTGCTACCCACGGACCTTATATGAGTCATGTGTGACAATATTGAAATAATCAGGGCAAATCCCTGAGACTAGCAGTTCTCAGATATATATACAAATGAAATCATGTTGGTGCTGTATACAGTTGGTCAACCACAGAACATTGCTGGTTAAGCAAATTATTGTCTCATTTACATTACTGTCATGTCTTGCGCTGAAACATAATAATACAGCTGCTTAAGATTGATTACTGTATTATTTGTTGGTGGTTAAAACAAGCTTTTTGAGAAATAATTTTAATCTAACATCACAAAATGTTTATGTAGGGCACAGGGAACTGATCATGTGATTTTCGTATAACATGAATCTCATGTGATTCTGAGAATGCATGTCCAATTTTGAAATGTTAACATAAAACAAAGGCCCACTTTCAAGTGATCGTGTATAATATATCATTTGTTAAGCACAGGGGCGAGGGTATGAATCAGAAACTAAATAATCAGATAATAAATTGTAGCTATTGCAACAGTGCTCGGTAGCAGTGAGTAAGGCAAGCCAGATGCTGGGTTGTATTAAAAGGGCAATATTGAACTGAAATAGTGGGGTAATCTGCCACTTTATAAATTACTGGTGCGATCGCACTTGGAATACTGTGTGCTGTTCTGGTCACCGCAATATAAAAAGGATATTGCAGTGATTGAAAGGATACAGAGGGAAGCAACCAAAATGAGCGACTGGACTACCAGGAGCGATTCGATAAACTGGACATGTTCACACTGGAGAAGAGAAGGTTGAGGGGTAATATGATTACAGTCTAAGATTCTGAAGGGAATGCATAATGTAGACCATGATAAGTTGTTTTATCTTGAACTGAACCAGAGGGTGTGGCTTGCGATTGAGGGTGTTAAATTCAGAACAAATCTGCGGAAACACTACTTCTGTGAGTGACTAGTAAACTTATGGAGCAGGCTTCCTAGGAAGACAGTGGAAGCAGAAAATGACATTTGTTTCAAGAACAAATTAGATAGATTTCTGCTAGAAAATAATATCTTAGGATACAGTGTATAGTTTGGGACACAACATGTCAAGCGACTGCCAGGATGGTGGCAGGCTAACTAGATGGACCTTGGTCTTCTTTCGCCTAGCAAATTCTTATGTTCTTAATATTAAAATTGCTTTCAGTTGTTTTGTAAAACAAAGTAGAAATCTCTTAACCACATTGCGATAAGTTTGGAAGTCAGGAGCCTGTGTACAAAGTATTAATATCAAGTCACTACACTTTACAGTAAATCCTGTGAAGAGCTTTGAGATGTCCTCCCCACATGAAAGGCTCTATATCAAATGCAAGTAATATTACTATTATTTAGCAGTTGATTTACATCTTCTCTACCTTCGTACTAATTATAGCAATTCCAACCTCCCTTCAACCTGACTGAAACAGTTTGCGTTTTAAAAAAATCAAAAAGAATATTAATACCATTAAACATGAATCAAATAAAAAGCCAAACCTAAGACTTTAAATTGGTTTATAGCAGTGAATGATTATATTTCCCAGTAAAGGTAAGATAAAGTTAAGACTGCAACATTCACAGAAAATGAGTACCATCTTACAAGAAACATAAGACTGCAGTCTCTTTTGTCTAAGAATTCACATAGATGTGTTTGTTTGAAATAGGATAAACTGTTAAAGAACTTTGAAGTTAGATACACAGATGTTGTGGCCAGTGTCTCCCATGGCAAAACTCTAAATAGGATGTACAGAAATGACAGGAAGTTCAATAGACTACAGAAAACCTGCACCATCGGGACAGCCCAAAGCTACATTATGGTAAAATAAAACCAAATGATCAAACCCATTTTAAACTTTTACAGCTGTGCTCAGAATTCTTATGTCATGCAGTAAGAGTTTCAACTCCATATAATTTGGGAATACAGTAGTGTGTATAACATGATCTGGTAGTGCTTGATACACCACAAATTTTGTAAAATGCTGCAGACCATTTCTGGACTACAGTGAAGCAACTGAATAATCTGTGTCTCTAGCCAATGGCTGGAAATTGTGCATTGAGTTGTGTCTGTGTATAGACTAGATATTTTGAAGATCAGAACTCACAGCATAGACATTGGACCATTTACTCTTTGCTTGAGTGACATTACGTTTTTGTATAGTTGCACGGAATTGCACACTGGAAATAATAGGAAACCCAGCCATGTGAAGGAGAGCAGTGTATCTGATAGATTCCCAAATTAACTAGAGAACATCTTGTCCCATGCTCCTTGTCTGATCTCTGATGTACGGGGTGATAACACCAGATAACTGGAATTCAACCAGCTGAGACATTTTCATTCGAGAGTTGGTGAGAATTGCTTTTCTTTGAAGAAATCATATGAATCATAGTTAAAGTGGCTTTTTGGTTAATAACATTTCACTTTAACGCAAACTACAGAACAGTAACATTATATCTCCTTTGTTTGTACTTGCACCATCTGCATTTTTTGCCTTTCTGTTTATTTTCTGCCATCACAGTCCAACGAGTTGAACAATTTCCTATATGTTGAGTCTAACTGCTTGCCACTTATTATCAACTCAGGCCACCAGTTTGTCATCCTCAGTGCAAGTCTAACATGAGTTCATGGTGCAGACTGTGATGCCTCATAACCTATTCAATAAATCAAAAAATGTCCAAATTAAACGCTGTAAAGAAATAGGCACGTGATCAAAGTGGGTTAGATGTTAAAAAAAACTCAAGGTCACAAGAGAGTTACAAATGAAGAGCTGTTTGTTCTATTTAATCTCACCAGCACCTCCAGGATCTTCCTATCCTGGTCTCCGGGTATTAGTGGTAAACAAAGTTAGTTGTTGCCGTATTGTATATTTTGAGCACCCAAAAGGAACAAATGAAGTCAATTCTGTTGCTTTGCACTATACTGGGACAATGCAGAATGTCACTCTGACAAGTAGAATCAAAATGCCTCTAGGATTCACGCAGAATGTGGAAAAATACATAAAAAGAAGGGATGAGAAGCAAGAACAGTATTCTCTTAATTATATAAGTATGTAATGCCACATTACTCAAGAGAGGTGAGGGGAATTAATTACTTCATTAAATATGTACCTTCTTTTTAACATCTGATATACTTTGAAAATGAAGAAAATTCAAATAGAGCAAACAAGTCGTAATATGCAGGTTACAAACTTCAGTGCACACACCTGTTCACAACTGGTCTGAAGATGTGTCCTCGGGCTAAACTATTTTTTTAAAAAAAACAAGACTTAACATGCTACCTTTTTGTGCAGTGGCAGGCATCCTAACACTAACCACAGTCTCACTAGTTATTTGAACCTAGTATAGCAGTAATTACTGGAGGTGAGTTAGGAATCTAAACCTGGACAGTCAGATCAGCCAGGAGCAAAGGTCACAGAGGTCTGAGTTTAGATGAATTCACTTTTGTTCCCAGTAAAGACTTGGAGACAGTTTTCCCATTTGCCATTGAGCAGGAGGTAGTGGTAGATAGTGATCAAATGCAGTGGGAGATTTAATGGTTTGAATTCAAATTTAGCCAACATAGGCATTGTCCCTTATAAATAATTCCATTTCACACTGCAGTTTCTTAAAATGCAATTTGTTTTTAATCTCACAGATTTTTACATAAGTATCTGACTCAGAGTTAAAGTTTAGGCTTTCTTAGCATGTCACATGCTGTGTAAAATAAAGTCAACTTTAGACTCTGATTTTATGACTTAAATTCAACAAGAGCTCATCATTTCATGTTGTTTGTACTTGGTTTAAAAATCGCCTTTAAAATCAATCCAGGAGGGTTCTGTCCCACCATTGCTTCCTAAGGCACAGAAATGAACAACATTCTCAAATAATTAAAGGGAAGAATTTTACTGAATTGCTTATAATATTATAGATTTTAAAGTAAGGTATCCAAACTATTATTGATGCCTCTCAGTTGACCTTTGTTACAGTGCAATTTTAGTGTTCCCAGCCAAGGTTAGATATTGGCTGGGAACAGACATTTTTTGAATGGAACTCCCCTTGTGTCACGTCTCATGACGTTCCACTCCAGTTGGATCTGGAATAAGAATAACCTGGCTACATGCCTGGCTCATGATGTGACCAGAGTAGAACCTCGTGGCATTACGTAAGTGGGAGTCCTCTACCAGATGCTGCCAAATTGGCTCCAGCCAGCAGCCCAACGTGGTAACGAGGTGAGTCAAACTGCCTACTACATGAACTCTAGGTTTATGAACTTGCATTAATATTATCGATGGTTTACACAATGCTCATGATCTCACAAGTTATTATCATGGTCAGGTCCAATTAAAGCAAAATAATTTGTTTTTCAGATGTAACAAAAAAAATTGAAACATGTCCTATAGGAAGCTAAAGCAGTCTGCTTTGGTTAACGTTTGGAGATGGTGTAAATGTCTATTGGCTTCCCAAAAAATCTTGACAAAACAGATACTTACAGGATTCCCAATTAGGAGACAATATCCTTGCATCTATTTGTGAAACTTCTACAAAATAGAGTAAGAGCTAGTATTTTTATAGGCTTAGTGCATACTTTACAATAATTACTGTCAAGTGTAAGTTACTATTTATTTGTAGGCAAGGAGAGAAAGAAACCGCTTAAGTGTTTTTTTAGAGCCAAACACTGACATTTACTGTAAAGTGACTGTATTTTATAGGCAAACATGGCAGCCAATTTGCACACAGCAATGTCCTGCAAACAGCCGTGAAGTAAATGATCATTTTTATCTGGGGAATTGTTAGCATATATATACATATATATAATAGATATATGGTGATAAGATGTTTACGAAGGAGGACACTCAAGGTCTATTATTATACAGTATATGCTTTACTAAGAGTCAGGGAATGACTCATGGCATAAGGCACCTGAAGAAAAAGATATGATCTGCACCTTATCTAGCTAATAACATTCAGGGAGAAGGCATATCCTAATTGTAAATGATACCATGACTCATGTCATCTTTTGCCATCAGTTGAAGTTATTCCAGAGCCCAATCCTCATCCTATGCTTGCTTTCCAGAAGCTTTAGCATATCAAAGCCATATGGCTATTTGATATACTGTTACTTTAGATATGATGTGGAGTGTTTGAACTCTTCAGGAGGTCTCATAGCCTGACTTAAGCATAAGCAGCCCCAGTAGGTTTCTAATACAGTTCACTGACAACATGCCTGCATAGTGGTTAGCTATGACCACAATATAGCTAAGAGTAGCCATGATTGACCTATTCGCGAATATGTAGTGCAGCAGGTTTCACTAAACATTACGTAATTATTAAACAGCTAGAAGACATTATTGAGGTCCAAAGGAACAAATCCAGACGCAAAATGCCTGTTACCTAAAATTGCTGAAGCATATTGAACCAGCCTTGGTGTGGTATGCTTGTACAAAGTCTATGTTTGACACAGCATGTATTCAAGTACAGGTAGATCAAGATAAATCACTGATTGTGATTATTTTCTAGGAAATTAAGGAAGTGGGTTTATAATTATCTGGGGTATATTTGCTTCCTTGTCAAATTGAATTCTTAACACAGCTGGGTTATCATTTAGGGAAAAACAACTCAGACATTTCTGACTGTCCTTGACAGTCTGATGGTTGTAGTAATACATAGCCACAAACAGCACTTGCGCATCTCGCATGCTCGACCAGTGACTGGTTGGTTCATTAGTCACCAGAGCAAATTTCTTCCTATTTGCACTCCGTAAAGGGATGGCACGATTTTGCAAGGCTCAGGCTATATTTAGAAAATCTCCTTCAAAGATCAAATAATCTGCACATATTTGTCACTGTACCGTTTATTGATGTCACGGCCTATTTAATTCTGTCTTGCATTGCTGAAGAGGCAGAGAAGCAGCAAGTATTACTGTGTGTATATTTTTGAACAGAATTTCCCCTACACAGAGAATGAAAATGTATTTACAAGATCACAAGATTGGTTCCGATGAAGAAAATCCTTCGGCCCATTTGATCTCATCCTACCAAAATATCCCCCCTGCCCATCATAACATCAAGCTGTTTTTTAATTGAATCCAGTGTCTTGGTTCCTCCCACCTGGTAACCTGTTCCAATCGTAAATTACCCCCTGGGTACAGAAATACGTCCTGTTGTCTGTCCTGAAATTATCCTTTGCAACTCTGAATCTGTGTCCTCTTGTTATACAGTCTTGGGTTTACTCTTTTGTGATTACTTACTTTTTAATTCTCATTTATCTTATATATACTAATAAAATGACAATGTCTGTCTGCGCTTCAAGAAGGATATCAATAACTGATTGACGTAGAGACATGATTTATATCTCATCAGAAAGATCTTGCACTGGGAGTGGCATGGGCATATTTGTTTTTGGGTATCTCCTATTGTTCATTAATTATTTTCAGTTTTGCGCTTTTTCGTTGCAGTTACACCTGGTGGCCGCCGAGTCAAAGTAACGCTGTGGCATCGTGTGTCACAGAGCACGTATGTATGCACACATGCACTGGTGTTTCACCTGGTGGCTGCGCCGGATAGCTGTGACGCTGAGGTATCCTGGGTCGCAGAACATGCAGGTAGCCAAGCGGCGGGAACAAAATAAAGAACACAGATGAAGCTAAGCCATGGCAACAACAACAAAATTACATTTTTAAAGCGCCAAGTCCTCCCACTGAGTCCTCCCAGCTGAGTATAGGTAAAGACGAAATGTCTGTCTGTGTGTCAATCTAGATTCCATATTAGATCCTTTGGTTGGAACCGAAGCTGCAATGAGTACAGCTAGTAATTTTATATGCACATAAGGTCCCCCTGAGATGTCCTTTCAATACTGAAGCGTCGATGATGGGCAATTGTTGCTTAACATGGTATAGCAGGTGATGTGGAACTCAACGAAATTCCCTTAACAGTAGTGAAAAAGATGTGATAAGGCACTACATGCAAGGATTATTATTATATTATTATTTTCTAACTGGACAGTAGTGTCAATTGTAAATATTACTTTCCAAGTCTTGAAATATTATGTTAGATTTTGATATTTCATCCCCAAGAATTATTTGTTGGAACAAGATTATTTTGTTTCACGCAAAATGCTCAAAACTCACATTTGATTCAAATAACATTAATGATCCTTGCATTTGATATAGTGTCTTACCACTTCTTTGAGACATCTCAAAGCACTTCACAAAATATACTGTAAAGTAAATTGACTGTATATTTTGTGGGCGAAGCATGGCACCCAATTGCACACAGCCATGTCCCACAAACAAATATGGATTGAGTGACCAAATTGCTGGGAATCAAACCCAGGTCCTCTCACTTGCGAGGCGAGTGCTCTAACCATTGAGCTACAGGACTCCACAATGATGATTCTCTACTCTTAGCTCCAGTGGTCATGGTTATGTCATTATCCAGCCATAAACCTTTTTTTTTGGATGAACCTATTTTTGCTTTCCAAAGTTAAATTTCTAAAATCTCATTGTATACTTGGCCATGTTGCAAATACAAAGTGTGCAGACATGTGGGAGTTAGTTTTGTATGTTTCACTCGATTCCAGGTCACATAATCTTATTCAGATAGCCCGGGAATTATTTTGTTTTTAACCCTTACTCTTGCCCAAAGAAGAGTTTCAAACTTATTATTATTAACACAGCATCACAGTATCCTTCTTATTAGCCACTTGCAGAAACATTATGTTCACTGAAGAAAAATATTGTAGCATATTTGGTACTTGCTTGAAAACAGCACTTCACGCAAAGCTTCAAACTTAATCTAGCGTTCGCTTTGTGTTGTAGTGAGGAAATGATTTGGATCTTTGTTTTTCTGCAGCTATCTTTCTTGAGACCAATTACTTTGACCACTCTAAGTCAAATATCATGTTCTTTCTAAACACGTACAGAAGCTAGAAATGTTTTCCCACTAGCTACTATTAAGAGTATGTGCCAAACAATCTGTACTGGAATTTATTCCTTCAGCATTGGATGAACCTAATTTATCACCACTTAGAACAATACTCATGATACTGCACTGCATTATTTGTGAAATTCACTCTAAAATTTCTGTAGTGAAAGGTTGATTGCTGTTTCTTAAATTAGCATAGCAAACTTCATATTGTAATGTGCGAAAGGAATGTTTTTCACTAAAACAAACTATCATAGATATTTGTCACTTGTTTTTGAGTATCACTTTATCTGACTCTTCAGCAGTACAGTGCTGCTATCACTCATTTATATTCTGACTGTATGCCATCATTAGGCGAATATCAGTATGTCACCTCAAAGCTCAGCTTTTGTAACCTTGCACATATATTAATATAAAATAAAGAGTGAACAAAATCCAGTAAAGCAGCCTTTGGGAGAAATTAATAATGTTTCAAAGGTTCCTATAATGTCTGTGGTGGCTCTCTAATCTGGAAGCCATCATAGCTAATCAGTAGGTTTCTTTAATTTTTTTTAACAAAACCAATGTATTCCCAGTTTTTGTCAGTATTTTAATGAGTGTTTTAACTTGTAAAATGTATTTAAGATCTGACAGTACTAATCAGAAAAGGCGTTCTTTTGACTACCCGCGGTTGCAAATTGTAGGTGTAAAGGCAGTGATGAAATACTGATAGAAATACTTGAATCATTTGAGGCATGTAAATGGAGAGACTGATCAAACCAACTATTGGATAGAGTACCTACACCACTTTCTGGCCAACACGTCCAGATTATTAGAAATCAATTGTTTTATTCTAAAAATACGTTAGCCAGCACAATGTCAGTCAGTGGAATTAAGCGTATCTTTTCCTTGAGACAACTTTCAGTGAATTTTTTTCCATTACTCTGACATATGTCCAACCCAACCACTGTGCAGCGCTCTGAGATGAAGCGCATTATAAAAATGTAAGTTGTTTGAGATTTGTTTGAGTGACTGCTGTCTTCCAAGGGTCAGACTAAGACAGTAATGTCTGATTAATGTGTTATATTACAGTATGTTAATTTGTTATCAGGAAACATTTATCTCAAGTGCTTTTTTTCTAGAAATTAGATTTAAAAGACCTGTTGTGAACTCATCAAGTAAAATAAGCTGATAAAAACAGTGTAACAGACAGGAGCAAACCACTAAAATCCCATTATTTCACTAAAGAACTAAAAATAAATCAATTGGTGGCAATGAATCTTAATAAGAACTCCACTGCAATTTCAGTTTATAATCAGGTAATTTATTAATATCCTATTTAACATGCCTATTTCTTTATAATTCCTTTATAAAGGAACACTCCTCACATCTCTTTGCCTCTCCTCTGATCGCCTCATCATCCTGGGCGACTTTAACCTACACTTCACCCCCTCCTGCTCCATCTCCACAGACTTCTCTTCCCTGCTCTCCTCACTCAACCTCTCCTTACACATAAACTCCCCCACTCACAGTCACGGCCACCCACTCGATTTGGTGATCACCCGGGGCCTCAGTGTCTCGGATGTCACTATTACCGACAAGGCCATCTCTGACCACTACTTCATCTCCTTCACCTCCTCCACCTCCACCAGACCCACCACCATCTTCTACCGCCCTTGGAAGAAGTTACCCCCACAATCCCTAACCGATGCCTTGGAGTCCTCTGAACTCCTCTCCCTCTGGCCTTCAACCCTCACCGACCCCTCTTCTCCTCTCTCCCTCCTCCACAATACCCTCTCCTCCACACTCGATACTCTTGCCCCCATCACTTCCCGCACTGTCTCCTACTCCCGCTCCTCCCCCTGGTACACCACCCACCTCCGCTCACTGAAAAGCCAGGTGCGGGCTGCTGAACGCACCTGTGCCAAATCTGGCCTAACGGTCCACCGACAAATCTGGCTGGACCTCCTCAAAATTTACCGCTCCACTCTAGCCTCGGCCAAGTCGTCCTTCTACTCCAGGATAATCCTGGAGGCGAAGAACAACCCCAGGCTACTGTTTTCCACCACAACCCGACTCCTCCGTCCCCCCCGCCACCCCGCGCAGGTCATCTCCTCCAACCTTCACTGCGAGGAGATGCTGGATTTCCTTGAATCCAAGATCAAGGGAATTCGCTCCGCGGTCACTTCCCCTCCAACATCCACCAACCCCCCACCCCCTCACTCCCACACTCCGACTCCTACCCATCCTCCCCTACTCACTTTTGTACCCGTTTCCCCACCCTCTGTCACAAACTCATCCTATCCCTAAAACCAACCACCTGCTCCCTTGACCCCATCCCCACTCCACTCCTTATCTCCCAGCTCCACTTTCTTGCCCCACATATCACCGACATCATCAACCTGTCCCTCTCCTCTGGCTCTGTCCCCATTCCCTTAAAAACTGCCACCATCACGCCCACCCTGAAAAAACCCTCCCTTGATGCGTCGCAGCTATCAAGCTACCGGCCCATCTCCAACCTCCCCTTTCTCTCCAAGGTCCTGGAAAGAGTTGTCGCCTCCCAACTGCGCTCTTTCCTTTCCACCCATTCTCTTTTCGAACCCCTTCAGTCAGGTTTCCGTGCTGCCCATAGCACAGAAACTGCCCTGGTCAAGGTCACCAATGATATCCTGACCATCTGTGACCAGGGCTCCCTCTGCCTCCTCGTCCTCCTCGACCTATCGGCAGCATTCGATACGGTCGACCACGCTATCCTACTCCACCGCTTGTCCTCCCACCTCAACCTTCAAGGCACTGTCCTTGAGTGGTTTAGGTCGTACCTTTCTCACCGTCTTCACTTTGTCTCGACGAATGGCTTCTCCTCCACCCCCCGTACTGTCTCATGTGGTGTCCCTCAGGGCTCTGTCCTCGGTCCCCTCCTCTTCACCCTCTATATGCTCCCCCTTGGTGACATCATCCGCAGACATGGAGTTAACTTCCACATGTATGCGGATGACACCCAACTCTACCTTTCCTCCTCTACTCTCAACTCCACGACCACCGATGTCCTGACAGCTGCCTGTCCGACATCGAGTCCTGGACGAGAGACAACTTTCTTCAGCTCAACGTGCGAAAAACCGAGGCCCTCCTGATTGGCTCACGTCAGCGCCTCCGCACCTCAGGCGCTGACACCATCAGCATCCAAGGCTGCACTCTCCACCTCTCAAAGCCAGTCAGGAACCTCGGCGTTTTGTTCGACCCTGAGCTGTCCTTTCTCCCTCACATCCGCACCACAACTGGCACCGCCTTCCATCACCTCCGGAACATCGCCAGACTACGGCATTACCTCACCCCTCACGCTGCTGAAACCCTGGTCCACGCCTTTGTCACCTCAAGGCTGGACTATGGGAACTCTCTCCTCGCCGGCCTTCCCGCCACCTCCCTCCACAAGCTGCAGGTCATTCAGAACTCTGCAGCTCGTGTACTGTCCCGCACCAGGCTTCGGGACCACATCACTCCCACCCTCGCTCGCCTCCACTGGCTCCCCATCCCCCAGAGGATTGATTTCAAGATCCTCATCCTCACCTACAAGGCCATTCACGGCCTTGCTCCCTCCTACCTCTCCGACCTACTATCCCCTACCTACCTGCCCGTACCCTCCGTTCCTCCGGCTCCGGTCTGCTCCACGTCCCCCGCCCCAATCGCCCTACCATTGGTGGTCGGGCCTTCAGCCTCTCAGCCCCGAGGCTCTGGAACTCTATCCCCCAGTGCCTTCGCCTTGCTTCCTCCCTCTCCTCCTTCAAGGCCGGTCTCAAAACCTTTCTCTTTGACCGAGCCTTCAGCTCCCCTCTCGACTCTCTTCCCCCTTCTCGCTCCCTCCCATCCCTCCGCTCACCCTGACCATTTCCCCCCTCCTCGCTCCCTCCCCTTCCCTCACCCTGACCATTTCCCCCCTGCTCGGGTCTTGATCCAACTGTGCAGCGCCTTGGGACGTCCTCCTGACGTGAAAGGCGCTTTATAAATGGAATCTTGTTGTTGTTGTCGTTTATGTCATATTTCCTGTTATTGTACTCAGGATTCTGTTATTTTGGACACCTGTTACACTGTACAAAATTGGTCAATTGTTGAAGAATTTGAAGCCATAAAATCCATATTGCAATTCATACATTTGAACTGCGAGATCTTATCAAACCCAGGAACTAAAATCAACTTAAATCTCCTAAGGTTGACTAATGGAATTCTATAATTATGCATCCAGTAAGTGTTGACTTAATAGTCTGACCAGCAGACACAAAATAAAAGGGTAACCTTTTCCCTTTTAGGTTCTGGTGTCAGAAGAGTTTAATGTAAGGTGCTGACAGGGTAATGACTAAATGCACTTATTCTTTCACACATTAGTAACTTTCAGGAACATGATTAATCGGCAGATAATGTCTGAATCTGACCTTACTGTGTTGGACTCTGGATTTCTTGAGTATAATGGCAAGCAATGTTGCCTGAGGTACTTTGCCCCTGTGTAATGAAAGGATGTATTGTTGGCCAAGCCAAGAGGACAAGACATCAGTATTAAGTCTGTCAATCTTGTGATCCTAATAAGGTCACTGAAATCTTGTGAGAAAACATATGTCCAGACAATTGCAATCACACTCTTGCACTACACATTGGGGGAGAAATTCTACCTAGGGTCCAGATTTACTCTATTTATGTAGCATTTTAGAGCCCATGTTGATTCTTAAAAAGAAAGACAGCTTAAAAATTAAGGCTTTTGATTTATTTATCGTATTCATGAATTTGCCAAGTTCTGGAGGCTCCAAAATGCTATGTAAATGGAGTAAATCCAGACCCAGGTGGAATTTCTCCTCATGGATCTTCATTCAAACCTGACATAATCATTGAAAACTTATTCTTTCACCAATGATGAAATTCAACTTTCTTGAAAACATTTCAAGTCAAGTAGTACTTGAGTTGATGAAAAAATAACTCACTAAACATAGCATCACAATAAAAAGGGCACCATAAAAAATAAGTTCTGGATGTGATGCAGGCTCCATTTGTCAGAGGGTTGCATCTGCAACCCTTTTTTGAACAGAAAGCTGTTCATTTTTGATTTCTTTGGGTTTATAAGCCTTTGAGAGAGTGATAATGGCTGAAACCTCCTGTGTAACTACAACTACTCCTGTGTAAACTCACAACAGATGGGGAGGATTTCTGCCCCTAACCACCCAATGTTTCATTCTACGCCTCAGTCCCTTCACTCCCCAGAAACACATCTAGTTGCTGCTTAAACTCGTTTATACAATATCGTTAAATGGCCTTTCCCAGTAACTTATTCCACAACTTTATTACCCTTTGTGTAAAGAAGTTCTGCTTGACTTCCCTCTTTACGCCTAACTTCCTAATTTTTAACTTGTGCCCCCTCGCATTTGAACCCTTCACTGTAGTGAATAATTTGCCTGGGTCAACTTTGCAAATCCCCTTCTCAATCTTGAAAGCAAATGCTCTTGTCCCCTGACCGGGAATTGAACTCAGCTTACAGGTGTGAAGTGCCTAAATTCTAATCACTAGACCATCAGGGAACCGACCCACTGACTATAGTAACTCCCCAATATGTACACATTTAGCATTGGGAAGGCCCTAAAAACATGTAATTCATTAAGATCTTCTCTGCAGTGCTCCTCATCCTGATTTAACTGAAGTGTCCTCTCAGGCAGCTTTACATTTTGGAAGATATTTTTGCTTGAAACAAGATCCTAAATGTGATTGAGAAAATAAACTCAGTGTTTAAGGTACGCCAAAGCAGCAAACATGAGAACAAAGGTTCAGCGTAGCAAAGATAAATTTCTGGACAAACAAGTGGTTGGCATTTCTTTACCCAGAGGGTAATTAAAGACTAGAATGGGTTACCAGGAAGGTATATGGAGTTGTTCAAGAACCAGCTTGATGGTGTAATGGGAAGACTGTAAAGTGGGTTTTCTGGAGAGATGAGATATAATGGGCCTAAAGGCTTTCTTCATCTGAACCTTTCTTGTGGTCTTGTGAACGTCATGATGTAAACTAGAGTCTGGGCATTATGTCAGCTGCATCTATTTCACTATAACAAACGCGCCACAGTTCAACCAATCCATCACCTTGGCTGGGTCTCAAAGCTGCCAGTGAAGCCAGATTGGAGTAAGATCTGATTTCACACAGAATTAATACCACCACAAGCACAAACACGAAAGCACATGAATTCGCTGTCATCTCCTGATGGTTTCCGCTGCTTTTTGGACCTTGTCATCTGTTTAAATACTTATTTTGTTCATGAGCATGCTTAGACCTTGCAACTGCTTAACTGAAAGTCAGTAACATTTTGGCATTATGTTTTGCTGCTGGTAAAAATGACAGAATAGCATGTTTAGGACCGGGTGCTCCTGGTTCTGCCTTGGTTCAGTTGATTTAATCCCAGGCTACAAATTCAACTCTGCCTTCAGATAAGGGAGCACTCAGCTAACGTTCTCTGCCTTCCATTCCAGCAGCTGCCACACACATTCTGAATAAATCCCTCGATTGTCAGGAAGTGTCTGTTTGCACAAGTCTCTTGTTCTCTTTTATAAGGCACTGGCATTTTGAAAAAACAACTGCTGGGTGATTTAATTCATGTCGGAGGTTAGTGCTGAGGCGAATCTCTTTCACGCAGTGTTATTAACAATGCCCATGTGTTTGTTATTTTTTTGTTAGCACATTGTGATATCAGTAACTGATGTTGGACAGTTTAAAAGGGAAAATTCATTGCAAACCAAACAATGGCACAACTGTATGTGGGAAAGACCTGAGGAGAAAATAGCAAAATGGTGCTCGTACAATACTCACAGTTGTTAAAAGCGTTGAGTCAAAATAAAACCTTGAGATCCCTGTGTCCAAGCAACAACTTTACTTGTTTGCAACAATTTGCCATAGCATTGTTGACCAGCTGTAATACTTTAATATCCCCGTGAAATAAAATGAGCTGTGCAAGTCTCTGTGATCAGCTTTGCTTTGATCTGAGTGCTATTTAGTTATACTTTGGCCAGCTTTGCAGCTGAGCGTGAGTGAGCCTTGTCTGGGCAATGTGAAATCGGCCTGTGTCAGCTGAAAGTCTAAATGACAGCAGTCACAACAAGCTTTGCACTGCAGGTAAACTGAGATTATACACAGTGAGTAACACTATGTGATATATAGGGCCTGACATTGTGTTTCCTGGTCAGCATAGCAGCTGTGATAATATGTGTTTAGAATGCGATTTTCCACATTATAAGATTGCATTTCATCACAAAGCTGCTTTGCTTGGTGACGAGCAGAATATCTCGCCCATGGTCAATATCTAAAGTTAGATGCAACTCGGAATTGATTCCACATATATATATTAGCATAGGCTGTTCCCCTGACTGAAAAAGATCATACTTTTGTGCATTGGTGTTCAGCAGTGGTGTGAGCAGTAGTAACCATAGTAAGCCTTAGCCATCATGATCAAGATTGTACTTTCTGTGGTGTGGGTACCACAAACAAAGCAGGTTTGTGCTCTATTGTTTGATAATCAGAGATTGATCCTGACCTCACTCAATGTCCACACACAGGTCTTAAAATGTCTTAGTGGTTCTTATTGGTCTTAGCCTTAAATCAATTACTTAAAATTCAACAATGTGCCGAATTTATCAGCCTACAAACCCTCGACTGTCCACCATGTTGGGACTTGACTTAAAAAGTTCTATTTAAATTCATTCTATTGTCGGTTGTTGTTGTTGTTGGCTCAGTTGGTTGCACTCTCAACTCTGAGTCAAAAGATTGTTCGTTCAAGCCCCCTCTCTGGACTTTGAAATAATATAGTCTATGCTGACACTCAAATGCAGTGCTGGGAGAGTGCTGCATTGTTGGAGATTCTGTCATTTGGATGAGTTATTAAGCCAAGGTCCCCTTTTCCTTTTCAGGTGGATGTTACGATACCATGGCACTATTCGAAAAGAAAAGGCAGTTTTTCTCAGTGTGTTGGTCAACAATCTCCCAAATAAAATTGGCTGCCCTGTCGACTACAAAATAATAAGTGCTTTGAATTATCAACTACATCAAATAGAAGAATTATTATTACTAATTTTGGATAATTCTTAAATTAATTCTTAATTTGAAGGCAGTTTTTCTGTGGTTCTTAAAACAAATTGCAGAGATGCGATGGCTTTAAGAGTTGGTTGACCATACATTGTCAGGATTGGTAACCGTTACCATGGTACAAAACTAACTTCTATCTACATTATCTCCTTCCATATCCTTGAAGGGATAAAAACCTCTGCAAAGCAACTTTATTTGAAACATTAGCTTTAATTGAACCAGGAGTGCTGGCATGAACCAGCTTGAACAAGGTGGAGTTCAGTCATTGCAATTCTTTGCAATTACTCTTTAGCACTAGTTTTTGTCGTATATCATAATAATAATCTTTGCAATTGATATAATGCCTTATCCTGTTGCCGAGGCATCTCAGATACGTCGTAAAGTCGTGTGACTATGTGCACTTTGTGAAAGAACGGAGTGCCAAAAAATGTAATTGATCCTATCAATAATGGCATTAATATTGATTCACAAAGGTCTTACCCACAACATGATTTAGTGCACGCATAACGCATTATTAATGGCCATCTTTGCCTTTCATGGTTAGCTTTCACTGTGTTATGTTATTGCCGAGGACAATTGTTTCAACTATAAATCTATTTAAAAGGATCGACTCAGCTCAGAAAAACTATAAAAATTTTGACAGCTGCAGGTTTGCCTTTTAAGGGTTGTCACTTGCCAGCATCCAAAACTCATCAACTTAATGGTCTGCATTAACCATGTAGGCTTAACTGCAAATTACCCTAGTTAGTACCACTTATGTTGAAAGTATGCTCATGGTAGACAACAGAAAAGTTAAAGAACTAGAAATAAAAAGGTCTCCAAGGGAGTGAGAATACACAGCTGTGAGAGAGTGGGGGGGAGGGTAGTGGTGGTGGGTGAGAAGAAAAACATCTGGATGAACACTATTAATTGACAAAGGGCATTCTGCCGAGGAGGAAGAAACTAGTGAAGTCCAATAGTGGTTGGCTTTTACCAGTAGAGCGATGAAGAGTGGGGACCCTGATTTGTACTGACGCACTCTGAATCATTCTCACTATGTAGCTGCTGAACTAATGCTCGTGTGTCCCATTCAAAGTCCTGATCCCAACCACTAGCTCGGGTGTGGATCCCTGACTGCCCAGTGCTTTGGGACGCCCTCCTGACGTGAAAGGCGCCATACAAATGTAATTGGTTGTTGTTGTGCTTCCACCATCACTGAACTCTTTTAAGAAACCACTTGATGCTGTGATGGAAAAAGGGTAGGGTAGGTAGTCTCAGAAGAAATGAGATCAAATAAGTTGTAAACTGCAGGACCTTTTTCATCCAAAGCTCTCTTGTGATGCAGATCACTGAGATTTTTGGAGTTGAGATGTGCAGCCAGATCGTACTCGATTGAAAACGAAATAAACCCACAGAAATGCTTAAAACTTAAAAATGCAACAGAAAGAGAGCCATAGCCTTTAGGATACAGAAAGGCGATGACAACAACAATTACATTTGTATAGCGCCCTACACGTTAGGGGGAGGACTTCCCAAGGCGCTGACCAAAACACAAGGGTAAAAACTTTAAATGAATGAGATCAGATGGCAGACAATTTGTCTGCTCATTGTCCAATTCTGCTTGCAGTAATTTGGCTGCTGCTTGTCTTTCGGGTGGGGAGTTAACCACTTTGGATAGTGCCACAGTCAAAGAGAATAACCTTACTTTGATTACATCTGATGGGCCATTGATGATGATTAAAAAAAACACACATTGTGACTAAATACATTTCCCTTGGGGAGCCCTGTGTAGAGTGTTGGGATAAGAAGGTGTATGCTCATTTATCATCAATTGATGTTTATGTTCTTTGAGGAAATCACATAACCAGTGGAGTAGCTCACCAGATGTGTCACCAGAGACCAGTTTCTATCAGGCTAATGCTGCATGAAACAATTTTCACGTGATCTCGTGAAGGCTTCCTCACTTAGATACCTACAGCACCATTTAATCCCCAGCATTGTATATTTTGAAAATTAAAAGCTTCCTGCCCTTTACCCTTACTCAGCTATTAGCTAGAGTCCAACACCTTTCCAATGATTGTTATAAATTGCTCAGGTTACCTTTCTTCACTGCAAAAAAAAAAGCATTTAAGCAGTCATCCCGGTCAAACGCTATACCACACACTGACCTAATGAGACTGCAGTGCAGCATCAGAAGGTCATTTCGCTGCACGTTCAACAACTTTTGGCTGAAAACATTGGGAATTCTACCATGTAAAAAAACGTGACCCTGAACTGAGCAAATTCAGATCAGGCTCGGGTTTCTCTTCGTTCTTGTAAATTGCATAGCCAGTGCGTTACTATTGGATGACATGATGTGCAGTACCATATGGCAGGGGAGCATTTATAGAGAGCAGCTTGTTTTCTTAAACTGTTTTCTTTCTGTTCCTTTGGCTAATGTTCGGCAGGACGAATTTTGTTGACTCATTATAGTTGCTTTAATTATCTATGATCTTATTTAATAACACTACTCTCCTTACAACAAACACCAGATGATAAATTCCTAATGATGATGTGTGCTTAGAATAGATTTTTTTCCCCATTTTAAGCATCTATTAATCTTTGTATTTTGATGCTGTGCCTTGTCACGCTGAAATGCCTCAAGGTGCTTCACAGAATCTACTGTAAAGTGATTGCGGAAACACTGACCAGTGACTGTGCTTTGTCATAGTGCTGTTTCGGATTTTGTGGCCCTCTCTGTATTATGACATGGATGGCTTTTAATGCAGTGTTCTATACTTGATCTTTTAAGATTCATACAAGCAACTGGCAATACCTTTCTCTCTCACATGAGCTCTATGCAGTGATTCATGCACCTACCAGATACATCAGAATCAATGCAATCACCACAATGACACAAAGCAAAGCATATCAGTGAGTGCATCACTTGCAGCAGAAGGCAGTCAAAACCAGCAACCACACTGTGAAACAAAACACAACTAATCTAATCCCAATGTTCCCTGTGCTCTATCCTGCTCTGCAGTCTTATCATCAAATTCATGGTGGTTTGTTTGCAAAAAATGTGCTAACTTTATGCAGCACATCAAGTCACTGCCTGAAAGAAAACTGAAATGAAACTGCATTCTCTACATACATGTTGATTCTAAAACAAAAAGCTTTCAATTTTACAGTGAATGTTTGGATCATTCATCATTTCACTATTCCCAAAAATTTAACATTTATGTCATAAAGTAAAAGCCGAATGACTCTATAAAGTCTAATAATAATAAATAATAATAATCCTTGCAAATATAGCATAAAAGAAGGAGGTATTTAAAGTTAATTATAGGCATTTCATTGCAAACTGCTATAGCGTCAAAGGTTATTTTCGCTAAATGAGTTTCAGGAATTTCAGTAATTTGACACACGATATTTCAATCTGGCTCAGTCCTTTCTCCCTTGTGAAAATAGAATGCAAGCACAAATAAAAAAAACTCTTGAGTGACAACACAGCTCAGAAGCCAGTGTGGGTATCTGTGTGAACTTACATGCCATATATAATTGAGAATCCTTAGTAATGAAATGTTTTCCATAATTAATTGATAAACTTGTTGGTCTTAGTGCTTTTAAGCAATCGGGAATCCGTGTTGAATGTCTGCAGAAAGAAAACCAGAATTTAAACTATGTAAAACCCAACTTGTTTAAGTTTAACTAATAGTTTAATTGACTTTGAATAATGAGCAGAATCTGGACATGTGGCTCGCTTGCCAGGTATGGTATACTTTCTCGTGCTATACTGTAGCATTTGAGAAACACTTCAGTCAATGCAGTAAAATCCTGGAGGCATCTGCTCTCTACCAGTTTAGACAAGACAGATCATACTCCACCACACCTCACCTGTCTTCTGATCTCTTAATTGTATTATGTTGACACTTCCTAGAAATATAGTCCCAGAAATAAACAATGAGAGGAGCAATAATGAGCATTTTACACTATCTGCTAATCTTCAACATTAGTATTTGAAGTTCAGGGTGAAATTAGTGATGGTTCATAATGCTTTTGATGTGGGTATTATCACATTAAACATTTTGTCTGACGTGCCGTCCTTTGGTTGAGGCGTTACGTCGAGGTCCCATCTGCCTGTTCAGGTGGATGGTAAAGATCCCACGGCACTACTCAAAAAGAGAAGTGAGTTTCTCAGTGTCCTGGTTAATAATCCCCCAGATAAAATACGTCATTCACTTCATGGTTGTTTGAGGGATGTTGCTGTCCACAAAATTGGCTGCCACATTCGTCTTCAAAATATACAGGAAGTACACATTAAAATAAATCTTATGATGTGCTTTGACTTGATTTGGCGATGTGAAAAGGCTCTCTATCAAATATAAACTTACTATTGTTATTATTTAAAATAATTTCACCCCAAATTTTCTTTCATGGTTTGCTCATATTCTACTCAGTTTCCCACTGTGCCCTTGTATGACAGAGGGATCTTACTTACAGCCTGAGATCATCTACTTACAGCCTGAGTAGATTCTCACCTGCATGCAGATGCTTATCATTTCCCCAGCCTGATGTCAACTAGCTTCCCTCTCTGGACTGCTCTCCACACCCAATCTATTAATCCTCTCGGGCAGGCAGCCTGCTCTTAGATGCTCTTAGGACTTCGCCTCAATCCTGAAACTTGGACTGGAAAGCCAGCCTTGTCAGCATTTAGGAGTTGTTCAATCAGCCAAATTAAATTATTCCCACTGACTGGAGGCACTCCTTTCAACTTGTTGCATAGATCTCAGGCCAGAATAGAAAGTCAGAGGCAAAGGAAAGGAATGAAACGCAGAAAAGATGATGTGTCATGTGCCGACAACTAAAACATAATCTTTTTGTTACCTATTTATAATGGGATTTCCCAAGATCTGCAACAAAGATGTGCACAATATGTTGCTACTTTCCAAGCAAAGGGGATAATACTAGTTAATGGTGTCAGTTACTGCTAGTTCCTCAAATTGGGCTTTCAGAATCTAAGGTCAGAGCCAATAGCTTTTCCAAGATTTTCCTCCAGACTTTGGAGCCTGGTTGAGAAAATTGTATTTGGGCATTATCTTTGACTTTACCTGGCTGCAGCCCAAAATTTCACCTGGTCTTAGTCATGAGACCATTTGGCTTAAAATGTAAGATTGAACAGAATGTTTGCAAAAAAACATTTATTTCCAGCCTTTCTCTGTTAAGAAATATTTTCTGCCTTCTATCCTGAAATTGCCCTCTAAAACCCCATACACAATTGGTATCCTCTTGTTCTGCTCAATATTTTGGGGCATTTAAATGCTAGAGGATTTACTGTATCAATAGGAGAACAAGCAATGTAACTTGGAAGGGAACAAACAGAAGTGAAACCAACATCCTTTGCAAGCTCCTCAAACATACGACAGAAAATATCTTATAAAATGCTCAAGATGACTACCTTCCAACAATATAATCTTTTGTCTTGAATCAACACATATTTTGGGTCACATCAGAAATATTAGCCAAGAGTCAAGGTAGAAATGCTTGAACGTTGCCTGTAAGGAAAATGTATCATTTTACCAGCACAGGAAGGTTTTCTGCAGGAAGAATATATTGTATCTTTCTTTCATATCATCGCATCATGTTTTCATTATCCAGGAACTCTGGTTGATTTTTTTATATCACTGGCTCCCGATAAAAGCAGTAGTTCATTACTTTTAGCACGTTTTACATTATGGAGTGAAGTTTTCAAAGCGCTTCACAGGAATTTTGACAGTGAAGTATAGTGATTGTGTATTTGTAGGTGAACCATCAAATTATTTGTTAATCTGTTTTGAAATGTTATAAATTTCAGCCCAGTTGGTGAAATTGTTTTCTTTGCTAGTTTCCCGGCAATAGCAAGCTATCTAGTCCACAAACAGAGGACCATATTTGGCACTTCTCATAGTCCTTGATCTTATGCTGAACATCAGTTCAGAGCTTATGTTCAGTCTGATTGAACAACTCCCTCTTACCTCTGTCAACAAACTGCAGAAGCCCTTTTGTTATTAAAAGCCTGTAGTAACCTTCATTATAAGTTATAGCATCTGACAAGAAGGATGAAATTATTGTCATTTTACAGCAAATAACAAACTACATATTTTCAAACCCATTATTGTTCATTGTGAATATTGCCAATTTTTTGTTAATAAAGACTCCCAATTTTTCTTTCAAGTTATCTGCATAAGATGCATTCATGACTTAATTTTAAAAGATCCAAATTGTTTCACTTATGACACTTGACCAGCAGGAACCATTCCAAGCCTCTTAGATCCTAGAACAATATTATTCTATCTATTCGTTATTTTTAACAGTAAACTCACGCCTGCATCTTAAATTCTCCAGACAGATTGCAACTGTTTAACCTCGGCCAGTTTATTAACAATCCTGGATTTATATACTTTTATTTTTATTGGTGAGCAGAGTTAGGACTGCACACCCCATTAACCGAATTAGACCAAATACGTTCCACTTAGGGAATGAGGGTTGTCCCCACAGATAAGCACTAATTCCCTCTACACTCTTCTTGCCCCCAAATTGGCAAAGGACAATGCAGACATGAAATCTGTCTTCACGACTACCTGAGCAATTCAGATTGCCGGATCTCCTCTCCGGCAGAGCAAGCCCGGCCTGAGCCTAGTGACCAAATTCTCAAGTGAGCTCTGCATTCCAATCCTGCATTTATACAAATGCTCCCAGTGTCCATGTAACTTGGAAGCCTCCCTGCTTTTCTGCTCTTAATCTTAGTTCCCTTGGCCTGCCACCACTCTCCTAACAAGCTTTGCCTCTCAGAGAATCCGAGTGCTTCCTTCCTTGTCACCAAGATTTGCCTCCCAGCTGATCAATTCCCATAAAATAATATCACTGTGTTCCTCTCTAATCTAACATTTTCCAACTGCTCCTTTCACATACAGCCCCTCCCCACATTTCACCAAAGGCTTTCTTTCACACGCTACTTTTCCCACCAGCCTCACAGGTGTTCTGAACAATAGGCTTTGCATTCTTTGCCTCCACTTCAAATATAATAAAGCTCCCGATTGTTTTCATTGATAAATGAAGACAACTCCCAACCAACAAAAAAAGGTTCCTGTTCATTTAACGATTCTTGATCTCCCCCTATCCCACCAAACAAAAAGTGTAAGATAATATTTTTCAAACATTAGTGTTCAATTGTTTAATATTAAGCAGAAGTTCAACAATGTTTAAACTTATACAGTACTCGGGAGTATCTATTTAACCTCTTATTCATCTCTAATCTGCTTGCCTGCTGGGCAGTCTGATGCATGATTAAATTTAATACAAAAGCACACAACACATCTTGTGCTCGGCACCACATTTTAACACAGACTCATTGTCTGAGGTACAGTACATTCTATACTTGTTCATTTTCTCGTCGTTTTTTCTTTAACACATTTTTCAATTACAGTATGTAAATTAACAGTTCACCAATTAAGAACAGGCCTTGTCTAAAACCTCTGATTTCTGCAGGTATTCCTTCTTTGGGGGAAAGAAAAGGAAATCTTCAAGATGCTTGATCTAATTTGATGCTGTCAAGATTGTGACTGCAATTGGCAAAGTTAATGCAGGCAAATTGTTCACTATGGCAACAGGTGGAGAAACACGGGAATATAAGTTAAAATTGGTAAGGTAAGAGTGCAGACAGCATCTAGACACAACATTTGCACCTGTAGGACAACAGACCTGTAGGATAAATTATCAAAGAAGGGAATGGAAGGAGATAGGTTAGTAAATGGGTTTAAGAGGCACAGTATGTGTGTAGATGGGCACAGGAACATAAAAATAGACTTAGACAGATTAATTGAGTGGGCAAAACTGTGGCAGATGGAATTCAAGGGGAAGTGTGTGATCATGCACTATCGATACAAAAATAGCAAAACAGAATATTTTATAAATGATGAGAAACTAAGAACTGTGGAAGAGCAAAGGGATTTGGATGTCCATGTACACAAATGACTAAAAACAAGCTCACAGGTACAAACAGTTATCAAAAAAGCTAATGGGATGTTGGCCTTTATCTGAAGGGGGCTGGAATATAAAGGAGAGGAAATTATGCTTCAGCTGTATAGAGCCTTGGTCAGACCCCATCTGGAGATATGGTCAGTTTGGGGCATTGCACCTCACGAAGGATATATGTGCTCTGGGGGGTTGCAGTGCAGATTCACCAAAATGATACCAGGGCTTAAAGGGTTAAATTATGAGGATAGGCTGCATAAACTTTGCCTCTATTCTCCTGAGTTTAGAAGATTGAGGGGTGATATGATTGAGGTTTTTAAAATAATAAAGGGATTTGATTGGGTAGATACAGAGAAACTATTTCCCTCTGGTGGGTGACTCTAGAACAAACCTCCTCTGTTTCTTTTAACAACTAACTTAAATCGGTGTCCTTGGGTTACTGACCCACATAAGAACATAAGAATTAGGAGCAGGAGTAGGCCATTCGGCCCCTCGAGCCTGCTCCGCCACTCGATAAGATCATGGCTGATCTTCAGACCTAACTCTAATTACCTGCCCTATCCCCATATCCCCTAATCCCTCTGTTTTTTAAAAATCTATCAGTATCAGCCTTGAAGATGTTCAAGGACTGAGCATCTACAGCCTTCTGGGGTAGTGAATTCCATAAATTCAGTGAAGAAATGTTTCCTCAACTCTGTTCTAAAAGGCTGACCCTTAATTTTAAGACTGTGACCCCTGGTTATAGATTCTCCTACCAGGGGAAACAGACCCTCAGTGTCTACTTTATCAGCCCTTTAAGAATCTAATATGTTTCAATAAGATCTCCCCTAATTCGTCTGTACTCTACAGAATATAGCTCTAGTTTATTCAGCCTATCCTCAAAGGTCAGTCCCCTCATCCCAGGAACTAACCGAGTGAATCTACGCCGCTCCCCCTCCAGGGCACGTATGTCCTTTTTTAAATAAGGAGACCAAAACTGCACACAATACTCTAGGTGCGGTCTCACCAAAGCCCTGTACAGTTGCAGCAAGACTTCCCTACTCTTGTACTCTAAACCGTTTGCAATGAACGCTAACATGCCGTTCGCCTTCTTAGTCGCTGCTGCACCTGCAAACTAACTTTTTGAGACTGGTGTACAAGGACAGCCAAATCCCTCTGAACACTAACACTATCTAATCTCTCCCCCTCTAGAAAATAATCTGTTTTTCTATTTTTTCTATCTAGGTGAATAACTTCACACTTCCCAACATTAAATTCCATCTGCCACCTACTCGCCCACTCCCCGAGCCTATCTATATCCTGTTGCAATCTTTTTGCATCATCCTCAGAGCTTACTCTCCCACCTAGTTTAGTGTCATCCACGAATTTAGATACGTTACATTCAATGTCCTTGACTAGATCATTGATGTAAATTGTAAATAGCTGAGGCCCAAGCACTGATCCTTGTGGCACTCCACTAGTCACATCCTGCCAATTCGAGAATGACCCGTTTATCCCTACTCTCTGTTTTCTACCCGTTAGCCACTCTTCAATTCATGCTAATATGTTCCCATTAATCCCGTGGGCCTTAACCTTGTGCAATAGCCTTTTGTGTGGCACTTTGTCAAGTGCCTTTTTAAAATCTAAATATATTACATCTACTGGTTCCCCCCTATCCAACCTGCTAGATACATCTTCAAAAAACTCTAAAAGATTAGTTAAGCATGGCTTCCCTTTTGTAAAGCCATGTTGACTCTGCCTAATCTTGTTATGGTCTTCCAGGAATCCCATAACGACATCTTAATTAAGGACTCAAGAATTTTCCCTACCATTGATCTTGATTTCAAGATCCTCATCCTCACCTACAAGGCCATTCACGGCCTTGCTCCCTCCTACCTCTCCAACCTACTATCCCCCTACCTACCTGCCCGTACCCTCCGTTCCTCTGGCTCCGGTCTGCTCCACGTCCCCCGCCCCAACCGCCCTACCATCGGTGGTCGGGCCTTCAGCCTCTCAGCCCCCAGGCTCTGGAACTCCATCCCCCAGTGCCTTCGCCTTGCTTCCTCCCTTTCCTCCTTCAAGTCCGGTCTCAAAACCTTTCTCTTTGACCGTGCCTTCAGCTCCCCTCTCGACTCTCTTCCCCCTCCTCGCTCCCTCCCTTCCCTCCCCTCACCCTGACCATTTCCCCCTCCTCGCTCCTCCTTCCTTCCCCCCCCTCACCCTGACCATTTCCCCCCTCCTCGCTCCCTCCTTCCCTTCCCTCACCCTGACCATTTCCCCCCTCCTCGCTCCCTCCCTTCCCCTCACCCTGACCATTTCCCCCCTCCTCGCTCCCTCCCTTCCCTCCCCTCACCCTGACCATTTCCCCCTGCTCGGGTCATGACCCAACTGTGCAGCGCCTTGGGACGTCCTCCTGACGTGAAAGGCGCTTTATAAATGGAATCTTGTTGTTGTCAGACTAACTGGTCTATAGTTCCCCATCTTTTCTCTCCCACCCTTCTTAAATAGTGGTGTTACATTTGCAATCTTCCAATCAATGGGAACTGTTCCAGAATCCAGAGAATTTTGGAAGATCGAAGATAAGCCATCCACTATCTCAGTAGCCACCTCTTCTAAAACCCTAGGATGTAGGCCATCGGGTTCAGGAAATTTATCAGTTTTAAGACCTGATAATTTACCTAAAACCATTTCTTTACTAATATTAATTTCCCCAAGTTGCTCGCTAACGTTGTCTTCTTGGTTCCCCTCTATTCTTGGTAGGTTTTCAGTGTCTTCTAAGGTGAAGACAGTAACAAAGTACTTGTTTAATGACTCTGCCATGTCTTTGTCCCCTACTATAATTCCCCCCGTCTCTGCCTGTAGCGGACCCACATTTACCTTTGACAGCCTCTTCCTGCCACTGGAAACAGTTTTTCCCGGTTCAACCTATCAAATCCTCTCATGATCTTGAAAACCTCTATTAAATCCCTTCTTAATCTTCTCTGCCCTCCGGAGAATAATCCTAGTTTCGCTAACCTCTCCTCATAACTCATATTCAACATAACCTCCTGACCTTTGAATTCTATGCCCCTATTTATAAAACCTAATATCCCGTATGTTTTTTTAACAGCTTTAACTACCTGTCCTGCTGCCTTCAGAGATTTGCTTATTGGATCCCCAGGTCTCTCTGTTTATTTGCCCCCTTTAAGATTGTACCATCAGTTTATACTGCCTCTCCTTATTCTTCCTACCAAAATGCAACACTTCGCATTTCTCCACATTAAACCTCATCTGCCACATTTCTGCCCATTTTACCAATCTGTCTAAGTCCTCTTGGAGTCTGGTGCTATCCTCCTCACCATTAACTGCTTTTCCTATCTTAGTATCATCTGCAAATTTGGAAATTGTGCTCCCTATGTCCAGGTCCATATCATTAATATAGATCAGAAAGAGTGGTCCCAATACTGACCCCTGAGGGACACCGCTACACACCTCCCATTCAGTCAGAAAAGCAACTGTTTACTACCACTCTCTGCTCTCTGTCTCCGAGCCAGTTCTGGATTCATGTTGCCACAGACCCTTTAATACCATGGGCTTCTATTTTTGCTTATAAGTCTCTTATGTGGAACGTTGTCAAATGCCTTTTGAAAATCTAGATAAACTATGTCTACTGCACTACCTTCATCCACCCTCTCAGTGACTTCATCAAATAATTCTATCAGGTTTGTCAGACGTGATCTGCCTTTAACAAATCCGTGTTGAGAATTTATATTGTCCTGGATTATAGTCTCCGGAAATTTCCCTCTTACTGATGTTAGGCTGATTGGCCTGTTGTTCTCAGGTTTATCTTCTGCCCCTTTTTGTACAGAGGAGTAACATTTGCAACCTTCCAGTCCTCTGGCACCACTCCAGTGTCCAAAGAGGATTGAAAGATTAGATTAGTTTTCAGGTGCAACAAAAAAAAACCCTCTGCGCCCCCCCATTATGGTCCTGTTGGGTTCGCTGCCCCAATCTACGGGATAATGCCATCCACCTGAACGCTCGCTCCCGGTCCCCGCGTGCGCACTATGGCTGCCGCTTTGACCCGAGCCCCCTCACCCCCTCCCTCCCGCCCCCTCCTCTCTCCCCCAAACCCTCCCCCTCTGCATCTCTCCCGCTCTCTCCTCCTCTCTCTCCGTCCCTCTCGTCTTCTATCCCCACTTGACCCTCCCACAACCTCCCTCTGCTCCAGCCTGGGAATCCTCCGCCGGGCTCACCGCGGCACTCGGCGTTAGCTGTCCAGCAGCAGCCACACCGACTGCCCCATTCCCCACCACACTCGCCACCCACCCCGGACACAGACCCGGGGAGTCAACCTCTCCTCCCTCATCCCCATCCCCCCACCCCTGCCTCACAACCTGGACCCCCTCCCCTCCCACACACCCTTCTGTCAACCGCTCCCTCCACATCGGACTGCAAAATGTCCGCTCCCTCTGCAACAAGGCCCTGGTCATCAACGATCTCATCCTTGATGAGAACGTTGATATCATGGCCTTAACAGAAACCTGGCTCACCCCAGGCGACACCTTCCCCCTCACGGAGGCCACACCACCCGGCTACACCTCCCACCACATCCCCCGCCCCAACCGCCGTGGCGGTGGTGTTGCCCTTATCTCAAGGACACCACTTGCCCTATCCCCTACTCCACTGGCTCTTTCCCCTCCTTTGAGCACCTCACCCTCTCCCACCCCTCATTCCTCTCCCTTAAAATCCTCCTCCTCTACCGGCCCCCTAAAACCTCTCCCACCTTCATCTCTGACATTTCAACACTCCTCACATCTCTTTGCCTCTGCTCTGATCGCCTCATCATCCTGGGCGACTTTAACCTACACTTCACCCCCTCCTGCTCCATCTCCACAGACTTCTCTTCCCTGCTCTCCTCACTCAACCTCTCCTTACACATAAACTCCCCCACTCACAGTCACGGCCACCCACTCGATTTGGTGATCACCCGGGGCCTCAGTGTCTCGGATGTCACTATTACCGACAAGGCCATCTCTGACCACTACTTCATCTCCTTCACCACCTCCACCCCCCTCCCCACCTCCACCAGACCCACCACCATCTTCTACCGCCCTTGGAAGAAGTTACCCCCACAATCCCTAACCGATGCCTTGGAGTCCTCTGAACTCCTCTCCCTCTGGCCTTCAACCCTCACCGACCCCTCTTCTCCTCTCTCCCTCCTCCACAATACCCTCTCCTCCACACTCGATACTCTTGCCCCCATCACTTCCCGCACTGTCTCCTACTCCCGCTCCTCCCCCTGGTACACCACCCACCTCCGCTCACTGAAAAGCCAGGTGCGGGCTGCTGAACGCACCTGTGTCAAATCTGGCCTAACGGTCCACCGACAAATCTGGCTGGACCTCCTCAAAATTTACCGCTCCACTCTAGCCTCGGCCAAGTCGTCCTTCTACTCCAGGATAATCCTGGAGGCGAAGAACAACCCCAGGCTACTGTTTTCCACCACAACCCGACTCCTCCGTCCCCCCCGCCACCCCGCGCAGGTCATCTCCTCCAACCTTCACTGCGAGGAGATGCTGGATTTCCTTGAATCCAAGATCAAGGGAATCCGCTCCGCGGTCACTTCCCCTCCAACATCCACCAACCCCCCACCCCCTCCCTCCCACACTCCGACTCCTACCCATCCTCCCCTACTCACCTTCGTACCCGTTTCCCCACCCTCTGTCACTAAACTCATCCTATCCCTAAAACCAACCACCTGCTCCCTTGACCCCATCCCCACTCCACTCCTTATCTCCCAGCTCCACTTTCTTGCCCCACATATCACTGACATCATCAACCTGTCCCTCTCCTCTGGCTCTGTCCCCATTCCCTTTAAAAACTGCCACCATCACGCCCACCCTGAAAAAACCCTCCCTTGATGCGTCGCAGCTATCAAGCTACCGGCCCATCTCCAACCTCCCCTTTCTCTCCAAGGTCCTGGAAAGAGTTGTCGCCTCCCAACTGCGCTCTTTCCTTTCCACCCATTCACTTTTCGAACCCCTTCAGTCAGGTTTCCGTGCTGCCCATAGCACAGAAACTGCCCTGGTCAAGGTCACCAATGATATCCTGACCATCTGTGACCAGGGCTCCCTCTGCCTCCTCGTCCTCCTCGACCTATCGGCAGCATTCGATACGGTCGACCACGCTATCCTACTCCACCGCTTGTCCTCCCACCTCAACCTTCAAGGCACTGTCCTTGAGTGGTTTAGGTCGTACCTTTCTCACCGTCTTCACTTTGTCTCGACAAATGGCTTCTCCTCCACCCCCCGCACTGTCTCATGTGGTGTCCCTCAGGGCTCTGTCCTCGGTCCCCTCCTCTTCACCCTCTATATGCTCCCCCTTGGTGACATCATCCGCAGACATGGAGTTAACTTCCACATGTATGCGGATGACACCCAACTCTACCTTTCCTCCTCTACTCTCAACTCCACGACCACCGATGTCCTGACAGCTGCCTGTCCGACATCGAGTCCTGGACGAGAGACAACTTTCTTCAGCTCAACGTGCGAAAAACCGAGGCCCTCCTGATTGGCTCACGTCAGCGCCTCCGCACCTCAGGCGCCGACACCATCAGCATCCAAGGCTGCACTCTCCACCTCTCAAAGCCAGTCAGGAACCTCGGGGTTTTGTTCGACCCTGAGCTGTCCTTTCTCCCTCACATCCGCACCACAACTGGCACCGCCTTCCATCACCTCCGGAATGTCGCCAGACTACGGCATTACCTCACCCCTCACGCTGCTGAAACCCTGGTCCACGCCTTTGTCACCTCAAGGCTGGACTATGGGAACTCTCTCCTCGCCGGCCTTCCCGCCACCTCCCTCCACAAGCTGCAGGTCATTCAGAACTCTGCAGCTCGTGTACTGTCCCGCACCAGGCTTTGGGACCACATCACTCCCACCCTCGCTCGCCTCCACTGGCTCCCCATCCCCCAGAGGATTGATTTCAAGATCCTCATCCTCACCTATAAGGCCATCCACGGCCTTGCTCCCTCCTACCTCTCTGACCTACTATCCCCCTACCTACCTGCCCGTACCCTCCGTTCCTCTGGCTCCGGTCTGCTCCACGTCCCCCGCCCCAACCGCCCTACCATCGGTGGTCGGGCCTTCAGCCTCTCAGCCCCTAGGCTCTGGAACTCTATCCCCCAGTGCCTTCGCCTTGCTTCCTCCCTTTCCTCCTTCAAGGCCGGTCTCAAAACCTTTCTCTTTGACCGAGCCTTCAGCTCCCCTCTCGACTCTCTTCCCCCTCCTCGCTCCCTCCCTTCCCTCCCTCACCCTGACCATTTCCCCCCTCCTCGCTCCCTCCCTTCCCTCCCCTCACCCTGACCATTTCCCCCCTGCTCGGGTCATGACCCTACTGTGCAGCGCCTTGGGACGTCCTCCTGACGTGAAAGGCGCTTTATAAATGGAATCTTGTTGTTGTTGAAAGATTGTGGCTAGAGCCTCCGCTATTTCCACCCTTGCTTCCCTCAGTAACCTAGGATGCATCCCGTCCGGATCAGGTGAGTTATCTCTGTTGAGCACCGACAGCCTTTTTAGTATCTCCTCTGTTGATTTTTATCATATCCAATGCGATATTGTGGCATCGGTTGCATCATCTTCTTTTGTGAAGACAGTTGCAAAGTATTTATTTAGTACATCGCCCTCACCAAGATTTCCACTATGGTCCCTAATTGGACCCACCCTACCTTTGACTAACCTTTTACACTTGATATGCTTATAAAATACCTTAGGGTTCCCTTTTATGTTTCCTGCTAATCTTTTCTCGTACAATCTCTTCGCCCCTCTTATTTCCCTTTTCACTTCTCCTCTGTACTTCCTATATTCAGTTTGATTATCCTGTGTGTTTTGGACCTGACATTTATTATAAGCCTCTTTTTTTCTGTTTTATATTAATCACAATTTCCTTAGTCATCCAGGGAGGTTTGACTGTCTTACCTTTCCCCTTTGTGGGAATGTATTTGCTCTGTCCTCAAACTATCTCCTCCTTGAAGGCTTCCCATTGTTCGTTTGCTGTCTTAACTGACAATCTTTCTTTCCAATCTATCTTGGCCAGGTCCCTTTTTAGCTCACTGAAATTAGCTCACTTCCAGTTGAGGGTCTTTTGATTTATTGTTGTCCTTGTCCATAACTTTTCTAAACCTAATGATATTGTGATCACTGTTGTCCAGATGCTCTCGTACTGAAACCTGCTCTACTGGCCCACTTCATTACCCAGAACTAAATGCAGCACTGCTTCCTTCCTCATTGGGCTGGAAACATACTGATCCAGAAAGTTCTCCTGCACACGTTTCAGGAATTCCTCCCATTCCTTGCCCTTAACACTGTGTGTTTCCCAGTCTATGTTAGGATAATTGAAGTTCCCCATTATCACTGCTCCATTGGTTTTGCAACTCTCTGAAATCTGCTTGCAGAATTGCTCATCTATCTCCTTCCCACTATTTGGAGGTCTATAGTAAATACCTAACAGAGCACAGCTCCTTTTCTGCTCCTTAACTCTAGCCAAATAGATTCAGTTTTTGGACCCTCTAACATATCGTCCTTTTCCAGGACCGTGACCGTGTCCCTAATGAGTATTGCCGCCTCTCCTCCTTTTTTCCCTTCCCTATCCCTCCTGAATAGGTTGTAGCCAGGAATATTCAGCTCCCATTCCTGTCCTTGCTTGAGCCAAGTCTCCGTAATTGCCACTACGTCATAACCCCATGTGGCAACTTGAGCCGCAGCTCACCACGCTTATTGGTCACGCTCCGTGCATTTACACACATGCACTCCAAGACCGGCTTAATCCGCTCTATATTTCTCCCCCGTCTTTTGCTGGACTATTCCTTGTTTCATTTCTATTTGTCTCTCCTCGTCCACTCATTTCCCCTCCTTAATGCTACATTCTAATCCCCATCCCTCCTCGAAATCAGTTTAAACGCTTCCCCGCAGCATTTGTTATCCTTGTTGCAATGACATTGGTCCCATCCCTGCTCAGGTGTAACCTATCCTTCGTGTACAGGTCCCATCTGCCCCAGAAGTGGTCCCAGTGGTTTAGAAATCTGAAGCCTTCCTGCACCATTTCTCCAGCCAGGCATTCATGTGTTTGATCCTCCCGGTTTGGTATTCACTTGCATAAGGCATTGGGAATAATCCCGAGATCACCACCATTGAGGTTCTGCTCTTTAGCTTCTTCCCAAGCTTATGATATTCTCCCTGTAGGGTCTCAGCCCTTTTATCACCTACATTATGGATCCCGACATGGACCACAACTTCCAGATTTTCCCCTTCCCCCTGTAGTATATTTTGCACCCGTTCTGTGACGTCATGCACCCAGGCCCCAGGGAGGCAGCATACCATGCAAGAGTCCCGTCTTTTATGGCAGAAACGCCTGTCTATCCTTTTAACTATTGTATCCCCGATAACAACAGCGTTGGCGTTTTTCCCCTTGTCCCCCTGAACATCTATTACTTTTTGACTCTTTTCGCCCGAGGCGTCCTCACCGGTATCCAGTACCGAGAACCAGTTTATGAGTGCCACACTCTTAGGGGATTTCTGTACTGCCTGTTCTTTTTTTGCTCCTCGTTGACATTGCAACAAGGATAACAAATGCTGTGGGGAAGCATTTAATAATTCTTCTTAAGTAACATCATACAAAATGATTAACGCGAGCTATTGTCGTTGATTACAAAGTGCAAACAGGTGGTAAAATTCTGCTAAAATCTAATTTTCCAACCAATTGCCAAATATCTCACAATCACCATGAGAAAGCAAACATGTTGCTTATCTGATCAATATGTATCTATTTTGTAAGGGCTAGAATATCTCCTATTCACCATTGAAAATCTAGGTCAAAGATATTAAATACTACTTCTAAAATCTATGTGATAGACATTACATGAGAAACAGAATTCCCTTAGCAAAACTCCAGTGCTTGCCAACTCCAGTCTCTCTCTTCCTGGAGCCAAACACAGCTCATTGTAACAAGATATCTAACTAAGAGGTCAATTCACTCCAAATTAAGACTTTATATTGCTGCCACAAATTAAACAGAACCTGCCTTGAGGGTCAGGGTAAACTCTTTTCAATGTTACCTCCGGCAAGAGAGACAGAAAGGGCTGGAATATTGGCCACAACTTTATTAAAACAAATCGTGAGGAAAACTAAGATACACAATCAACATATCTGAACTGTCAGTCCTACGCTTTCCTGTTCAACATGAAAAGACCTTCACTGGCCCTGAGAGGGATGGCTGTAAGGGATGCTAGTGTTTACACTAGCTAGAGTTACAGTCCTAGATACAGGTCATTGACCAAAATGCCTAAAACAACCCTCTTTTACTGTATAGCCCCAACCTACCTCCCTGCTATGAATTCTAGTGTCATGCCCCTGGCATGTAAATGTTACATTTTGGCAAATATACTTAAAGTTATTTCTGGTGCATGAGATTGATGATAGATTAATATGGAGGCAATAAGCTTCCACAGCATTAGTTTAAAGGCTAACATAATCTCCTTTTCCCGCCCACATACACACAGACATTTACATTGTTCTGCCACTTCAAAGCACCATGTCGCACTTCTCTTCTGCTACCACTGTTTTGCGAGGAAAGACAGGATGGAATAAATGTATGTGGAAATAAACAGAAAGAAATCCTGAGGGATTTATTTTGAGGAGATATCTGCGTAAGGGAAACTGGGATTCATCACTAAGATAGTTGAATATATTACGATAATAATACTTGCATTTGATATAGCACCTTATCATAAGAACATAAGAAATGCTAGATGAAAAAAGACCAAGGTCCATCTAGTTCGCCTTCCATCTTCCTCGTGGTCGCATGCACATATGTCCCAAATTATCTATGTACTATATCCCATAATGTTATTTCCTAAAAGAAAACTATCTAATCTGTGTTTGAAGAAATATATATTTCCTGCTTCAACCGTCTCTCTAGGGTTCCACAGGTTCACTATTCACTCACTGAAATGGTGTTTGTGTAGATTCGTTCTGAATTTCCCCCCCTTCACTCGCAGGCCACGTCCGCTGGTTTTACTATTCTGGAGAAGTTGAAACAGCCTGTCATGATCTATATTGTCTTGCCCCTTTAGAACCTTAAAGACAGCAATCATGTCGCCTCTCAATCTTCTCTTTTCCAGCGTGAACGTGCCCAATTTACTTAGTCGCTCCTCATAGTCCAGTCCTTCCATTCCCTCAGTCACTTTGGTTGCCGTCCTCTGTATCTTCTCGATTTCTCCAATATCCATTTTGTACTGCGGCGACCAGAACTGTACACAGTACTCTTAAGTACGGTCTCACCAATGATTTATACAGTGGCAGGATTACCCCACTATTTCGGCTTGCTATTATACCTCTTCTAGATGTGATAATAGCAAGTGCTTCACAGAATATGCTGTAAAGTGAATTGACTGTATGTTTTGTGGGTGAAACGCAGCCAATTGCACACAGCAGTGTCCCACAAACAGTTGTGGATTGAGTGACTAAATTAGGATTCATTTATATATATTTTATTTATTTTGAAGGAATTATTACCCCCGGAAAAGCGATGCACCAATTGACTAACAACCGGGTTTCTACTTACTGCTAGGTAAACAGACAGAGGCATGTGGAGTAAGGAAACTTACCCAACGTTTCACCCTGCTGGGAATTGAACCCAGGTCTCTCGCTTGCGAAGCGGGCACTCTAACCACTAAGGTAAAGGACTCCAAGTTCACTAAGTCGAAAGCTGTTTGTGAATCTTTTTGAGTGTCATTGGTGAGTACACATTGTGTGCACCAATAAGCAATAATTAATCAAGCTTCAATCAAAAGCGCATGGAAACTTTGGATAGGGTTCAGAGCAGAATGATGAGGATAATTATGCTTTAACTTTTAAAATGAGGTTCATTATAGAAAAAAGATTCAGAGGAGACATGATCCAGGCTTCTAAAATGTTGAAAGGAACAGATGATATTGTAAGCAGGATCTTGAACTTGGACGATGAATTTGAAACTAGAGGGAGTGAATATAAAATTAACAAACGTTTCCAATTAAAATTTTACCCTCATATATGTGGTGTGGAACAAACGTCTGGAAAAATTAGTACTGTGTTTACTAACTTTTTTTTAAAAAAAACCGCTGAATATTACTAGAATAATACTAGAATGAAGTTTATGGGAACAAATATAAAGAATCAAATACTTTATGGATTATAATGGCTCCTGAGCTGTTAGGAGCATTGGAGACATGCCAAGGGAGATAGGCCATAAGATTAGATAGGTTTTCAGGAGTTGCTTGATATTCTTTGATGGAGCAACTCTGCAAGTTTCCTTTAGGTTGTGATATAGGTTGTCGATAGTACTGACTACATATTGTCTATGGAATGAATGAACGCTGGCCGAATTTTTTTATGGTTCCCAGTTAACTTACACAAGAGGAAACCATGAATGAAATGAGCAAAGCCCATGTGTGCAAACCCCTGAATCCAATACAATTTCCATTTATATAGTGCCTCTCGTGTCGGGAGGACATCTCAGAGCAGAACAGCAACCATTGTGCAATAGGAGTGATTCAGAAACCTGTAAGCACACATTGGTCTGATAGTGCTAGGTCGAAGGCCAATATTGTGGCAGGCGGTCCTGAGTAATCCAGGAGCAAGTCATAAATGAGCAAGGTCTGGCAGAGTGATGATGGCTTCTCAGGACAAAGATTTGAGACTCTGTTGGAGCCCAGATCTTGAATAAAAGAGGGGCAGACTGACCGGAGCCAGAGGTAATGTACCAACAACCCAAATCCTCTCCTGCTGAGTCTTTAATTAAAACAGGCCCAGTTCTCAATTTCTTATCTTTAAGTTCACCAAGGGCTATCTTTTAGAACTTCTAAAATTGATTTGGGGTTTTCCGATCATTATGATTAGTTTGGTATCGGGGTGCAAATTCATAAGCACATTGATGGAACAATTTCCACTTGGGTTGAGATTTATCCTATTAACATTTCAGAGCATCAACAATCGTTGAATTCAGTTCCTAACTTTGAAGTCCATTCTCTTCAGTTTCTTCAAAGAACTTAAAGAAAACTGACTTTAAAATTAAGGCTGTATTTACGAATTTTCCATACTCTGTACATTCTAAATATTAAGTTGAAAGTAAAGCTAGACCCAGGTGCAGTTTTTTCCCCATGAATCTGTTAGGAAAGGCTGCATTTTTCACCCATTGAACCATGGTGTTCTCTGGAGATTGTCATTACTCATTTATATGGACTTAAATTGGAAATTAAGAAATGATGTGTCTTTTAGCACTTTTATTTGTTTAAAAATAATAGTGAATCTTTTCTGCAGGCACACAACAAATGCAAATGAAAAACTTTTTAACAAAACTTATATAGAATTATATAATTATGTAAGTGTGATATGGAATGGAAACCGTCCATTCAGCCCAACCAATCGACAGTGGTGACTATGCTTCAGATGAGCACCCCCATCCCCCCTATTCCCATCTCAGCCACCTCTGCCACCAGTCGCCTGTTTATTACCATTAACCAATTAGACATATTTTGTGGTAAACAAAGTTTCCTATTGCAAAAGCTCATTGTCTTTACTAACAGAAAGAACCCTCGTCTCCTGCACAGAGGGGATGATGTCCAGAGAGTTTGAGCACTAATGCTAGTTTAATCCTTTTCATTCATTTAACTGTTCAGTTACTGGAAGTGGTTCAATAGATCCTTTTTCAGTCATAAAATGTGTGCAGAGCTTGGTGATGCCAAATGACCTTCACTGATTTACTCACATCTTGCTAGAGTTTTGATCGTCTCCTTGTTGTCTTTCCCTGCCTGACTGTTTCCTTTACCTCGCCTCCTTCACAATCATGTCTGCTCACTACATGGCCTTCCCTTCCCCATCCCCCAAGCAGCTCCAGTCTTTGTTACAGCCATTTATCTCCCTGCGTCTCCTTCAGCCAGCAGCTCTGATTGTTCTCTGTCAGATTTTCTTTCAGCCCCCCCACACCCCGAAACAATCAAGACACAAACACAAAAGACGGCATCTGAGAGAAAAGGCAGAATCAGGCATGGCACAATCTAACAGAAATAAAGAGGGAGAAGGCAGCATTTGAAAAGACAAACAGCATATATTTTCAATGCTCGTGTTGCATTAAAATGTATGATAAAAGCACACACTTTTTAACAAAGTTGTCAGATTAATACCCATAATATTTGAACCAGGACCTGATCATTTCATTGATCAATTCAGTGTTACTTTGCAGTAAGCAGATCTGTGACAGTGGTGTGAATTTCCTAGGTTGAATGCTGATTCCCACACAAACGGCATGATCAAGTTCTGAATGCTGCTGCAGGGCATTGTCACAGCAAACCACAGATGGTAGGTAGTGGGCTGCTGAATAAGCTCTCCAGGCTGGAAAAGTTGCATTATGACTGCACCAGACACAACTACTTTTAAAATGTTTACACCAGTGCTGGCGTCTTCGACTCACTGACTAGACCTGCCCGAAAGTAATGCTATATTTAGTGCATCTAAAATACTATTTATTATCTAATTATCTCGCTTGGAACATGTTTGAACAGTTGAGTAAGATTTTTTTTATCATTAACCCATGTCTCACGTTGAGACAATGAACTCATAGTCTAGGCTGAAACTCCAGTGCAGTGCATGCGGGTTGGGGGGGCACTGCAATGTTGGAGGTGATGTACTTTTAGATGTGAGGTCCCATCTGTCTGTTTAGGTGGACATTAAAGATCTTGTGTCACTATTCAAAAAGAGAACAGAATTTCTCCGTCTTCTAGTGTCCTAGTCAACAATCCTCCAAATAAAATCGATCATTCACATCATTGCGGTGCATAAATTGGCTGCCGTGAGCACCTACAAACTACACAGTCATTACACTTTGTAGCATATCATGTGAAGCATTTTGAGGCATCCTCCTGACCTGAATGACATGATATGAAATGTAAGGATCTTTCCTTTGAAACATTTAGCTTCTTAAAAGGTAAAATTAAAGGTGTAAAATGAGTTAAAATGAGTTAAGGGGCGTGGTTCGACTCCAAACAGAACCTGGCAGGAACCCTGGGTGAAAGCATATCCCTCTGATGCTTCAGTATATAGATGTATATCAACATATCAAAATAAAATACAAATGTACTCAGCAAGTCATTTAATGATACAAAAATATAAATTTCATTATATTCTCAACATCACTGCAAAAGGTTACTTTACAAAAAACTGAACACTAAAATTTTATAATACATAATACTTTATTGTACTGTTTATTATTATTATCATGGTAACACTGTGCATCTCTAGTCCACTAGAATTATGCATCTTCTTTCAACTTAATAATGTTAAAAAATACTTGCAGAATACCGGAATATTTATGAAACAAAACCTGCCAATAACATGAGTTATCTTGGGTAGAAATAATGTGACTATGAGAATTGCACTGGAAGTTTCTTCCTCTGTATCACTGAGACAATGTATAGACCTTCAGTTGGATCATCACTGTTGGAAAATATTGAGATAAATGAGGAATCTCCACTTGTCATCAGTTGGTTGTAAGTGACAGCAATGAACCAATCAAAAAATAAAACAGACTAGTCACATATCACCTATTGCCTCATGCAATCTGAAGGGTTTGCTTAATTGGTTCCTGTTCCAGTTAGCATTGTAGACTGGATGATAACGTTGCTTACTTTTAATATACAACAAACTTACTGTAACAGTGCTAGTAGTTTTACAAATTGAGAAGATGGATTGGTTTACAATTACAAGAGAAACCCTGTTACAATGTGGTAGTTGGGGATCCCTAAAACTCCAACTTGCCTTATAATAGGGTGTGATTTCTGGTCACCACTTCTGCATTCACTGCACATGTACCAGCTGGATTCCTGTTTTGCAAAATAGCCAACTTCCCAGTCATTGGTTCCTGCGGAAGTGGCATTAAGTTGTAACCTGATGACCCAGAAGCCTGACATTTTTTAGCACACGAGAAGCCAGCCGGCATTTTCAAGAGAGGCAACACAATTTGAAGCGACCTGATCAGCTTTCTGACATATTTACATTTTTTGGTAAGTAAGTGGTGAGGTCCTCATCCCCAAAATCATGCTAGAAAACAAACCCTCATTACAATGAAGCAAGTTATGATGGGATTCTATTGTATTGAGAAGTCTATTTTAGGTACTCTGTGTTTCACCTTTAGAATCTGGGTTCAAATCCAGTCCAGTCAATTGGGCTGTCATCTTAGGGGAAGTGTTAGGAGCAGCATTCTGTAGAGTCACTAAAAGTTATCCATTCATCCTAAACATACTAATTGCTGAATTGTGTACCGGTGTGTGCTTTGATTTTAAACTGGAATAATTCTTTACATGTTTAAAACAGCGCCTTGGGTCATCCTCCCAATGTGAAAGGCATTATAAAATGTAATTTGTTGTTGTTGGTCAATGACTGACTGTATTTTATAGATGAACAGTGTACTAAAAAAATGTAAAACCGTAGCCGATCATTTTTCCTGAGAATCCAGTTTACAGGACATCAATGTTTTACACTGAGATCAGCCTGACCCAAGCTAAGGTTTTTTTTTGTGTAGTCAGTGACAAGGTTTACAGTTCATATTTGCAGTGAGATGTTAACATTGCTGCATCACATTAGCTTTGATGTCAGATTCAGTAGATAGCTTAATAAATTGCTGTTGAGCCAAAAGCTGAGTTAAAGTAATTACATTACTTGTCGAAGTAAGGTTTTCATTTGCTGTCATCCAAACAAATTTGGAAAAATTAAAAAATTCAAGCTGCATGATATAAAGAATAACCTCAGTTGAAATCTGCTGATTGTTATAAATTGCAGTAATATGGATTTGTGAAGATGTGAGTTGACTGTAAAACACTCAACTCTGTTCACATGCTCTTGACGGAATTAGAATCTGTACTGCACTACCATTACTGACATTCATATTCAATCCAGATCCAGTCTCAATTTTGGAAAAAAAACTATTGCAACAAGTGTGGAAACTGTCTTATAGTAAGGCAGTGACAAAGAAAATCTTGACCAGCGACATTTGAATGACCTGTTGGCAGCAATCCCGATCTTTAAGAGCTCTTGCTTAAAAGAATTTTATTTCTCTAATAGGTTATTGGCATGGTTTGCTTACCGCTGTGAAAATGTCATCTGCACACAGCTAAGGAAGTTGCGTCCTGCCAAGTACATCCTATCCAATGCCAGCGGGATTGATTCCAGTACTATTCTTGAGAGAAACCTCTGACAGCAAATGAATAGTAATTGTGACCCAGAACACAAAAGTAAACAGAATGTCACGGAACAAGCAGAGGTTTAATACAACTGACAGATTGACAAATCCGATTTTACAACTTCGAAAAAAAAGAAGTTACTCTTTGTACGTTGAACACATGCTGGTGGCATTTTGGTTGTTTGCCTTTGTGCAATTGATGTAGAAATTAAACACATCCTGCAATTGTTTTAAATTGTAAATTGGATTTATCCCCCGTCATGAAAACATGTGAATGACAATTGTACCACTCTGACCTTTTCCTCAATGTTCTGTTAACTGGAGAGTGAAGTGTCTGAGTAGGGTACTTTGCTTGTACAGAATGTTGACTCATTCAAATGCCATTCCTCTCTCTTCCAATGCAACCAAACTGCTTACGAGTGTGTAATAATAAATAATAATAATCCTTGCATCTGAAATATCAGGAGGACGTTTCAAAGGGCTTCACGGGATTTGACGTAAAGTGCAATGACTGACGTAATTTATAGATGAACAGTGTACTAAGTAATTAAGTAACATTGCCTACTTTGTATACAATTTTTTAATATCAGCAACATATCCACTCAACAGTTAAATGTACATCTATTTACAATTTTTTAAAATAATAAATGTGTCTGACAATAAAAATATCCCTAGCCAAAATGAAGATACTACAAGGTGTGGTTGTAATAATACAGTTTGAAACTGCTTTGTCCTATCATCGTAGAACTTCAGTCACATAATATTGAATATTATGTGCGTATTTTTCATGCCCTATGTAATTAATAATAATCCCTGCATTTGATATAGTGCCTTATCACATCTTCGAGATGTCTCAAAGCGCTTCACAGAATATACTATAAAGTGAATTGACTGTATATTTGGTGGGCAAAACGCGGCAGCCAATTGCGCACAATGGTGTCCCACAAACGATCGTGGATTGAGTGATCAAATTATTATTATTTTTATTTATTTGAATTTAGATTTTTTTTAAGGGATTATTACCCCAGGAAAAGCAATCTGCCAATCGACTAACAACAGGGTTCCTACTTACTGCTATGTGAACAGAGGCGTGTGGAGTAAGGAAACATGCCCAACGTTTTGCCCTGCCTGGGCATCAAACCTACGTCCTCTTGCTTGTGAGGTGAATGCTTTAACTACTAAGCTACAGGACTCCAGAGTTATTTTGTTACACTCGCTGATTTTGTTAGACTCACAAAGAAAGTGGTTGTCATATTAATTTAATTAACTAATTCAATTTAAAATATTGAACAGTGTTAACTGTCTGAATACTACATGTATATTATAACTCGGATTTTGATGCTTACAGATGAATTATCCTTTGGTAAACTTGTGAACTCGTTCAGAGTTGTATGTAAACAAAACCTCATTAGCTGCAGGGAAACCTTCAATTGTACAATGTTTCAGGCATTCCCATTATATGGTAAGCGAGTTATTTATTGAAGCCTAAAGTACATTCTAGACTGGCCAAGTCTGAGGCTATTGGAAAATAACAGTCTTGATACCTTTCATCTGACTGTGCCTTGACCAATGCACATACTGACTGATCTTCTGCATTTACAGATAAATTGAACTGATTAAGATGTTCCTATCAGATGTTAAATAGACAACATCATTTCTGAGTGGAAGAGCAGACTGGTTGACATTGTGTGCCAATGGCACATTGTTCTGAAGGTCTGTTTTTATACTTATAGGCACTAGATTAAAGGCCAGACTTGGTAAAAGCAATGAAGGTCTCTTCTTTATGACAAATGATAAGCATCTTAAAGAACTTTATCATCTGGTTAGACAGTCTTGCAAGACAATTTACTAGAATAGTAAGGAGGGGGACAGCATGACAAGCTCATCCTGCTAGATTTGAATCTACCACCACAATATATTTTAGTGTAGTGGAAATAAATTAGCACATCTGCTTGCCATACAATATTTCAAATAGACATACCCTCGATTTGTATTGCTGGATTCAATGTGACACCACCTCGTTTGGAAGAGGGCTGTCTGTATCCTACTTCTGGCTCTGAATTGTAATGCTTCCCAAGTACAGAGTTTTCCTGTACCTATATATCTGTTGTGAGTCCCAGCAACTTGACCGAGCCAGTATTGTAATCTTGCTCTTGGTTCTCAAAGGTTGAGTTTTGCTTTTATTGTCATTTAGTTTCTTTCCCCCAGTTCCTCGTTCTGATTATTGCCACCTCAACTTTGTAATCTTGCCCCTTGGTCCAATTTCAGACAGAGTGAGAAACGTTATGCAAAAAACGCTGTGAAAGTTCCCATTTGAGTCAAAGACTCCTCTTTGGAAATGTCACACACTGTCCAGTCTGCTCTGCACTTTACTGTCTGTGTATGTTCATATTTTGACACCTGTACCCAAATCCCCCTCAGTTCTGTGTATGTGTTTTGTGCCATAGCAGAGTCCCATCTGCCTGGAGACTGGAAGAGCTGGCGGGAGACCTTGGCCAGATTGAAGGCCTAAATGACACAATCCACTGGGAAGAGGTGGACGTCACACAGCGGTGCCAATGTCAAGGCAGCTAGTGTGGATGGCATCGATGCTGAATTCCTAGAAGCTGCTCTGAGGAAGGAGATGGAGAACAGTGAGGATCTTACAGGTCCAAACCAGGAACTCCCAACTCGCCTTAGAGCTGCTCTCCTAGCACTGGTCAACAGATCCTCTGAGGCATGCACCCTGTCAGTGTTCCAGAGTGAAATTGTGGTGTTTATCCCCAAGAAAAGTGACCCTAGTGAAACTGATAATTACAGAGGGATCTCACTAATTTCAGTGGCTCTTAAAGCGGTGCTTTGGCTAGTCACTGCATGTGTATCACACGCTTTAGAGTCTCGCGGGATGATCAGGAAGGAGCAAGCTGGTTTCCATTCTCGTGAAGAATGTGTGGGACAAGTTGTGGCTCTGGATAAGATTACAGAATGCCATAAGGCTGAAGGGAATCCACCTACATTGTGTTTATTGACTTTGGCAAGGCTTTTAGCCTAGTCCCACCTGAGGCCATCATGATGAAACTGGAAGCCATGGGAGAACATGCCCAAATCCTGGATTTTATCTGGAATGTGTAGTCCAGCTCCAAGGTGCTTGTAAGGGTCAACAGTGGACTTACTGAGCCCATCCCGCTGGAAAGGGGGATAAGGCAAGGGTGCCCATTGTCACTCACCCTGTTCAATGTGTTCATCAACAATATGTTGGAGGGCATCGAGAGGGAAGACTTGGTGTATATGTTCCAGGCCTCTCTGACAGGATTGCTGCGCTTCTGTTTGTGGATGATATTTTGCTGCTGACGGACTCACCTGGGGACCTTCTGCGCTGCAGCTGCCATCTTGAACACTGGGCCAACAAGTGGGACATGGTAGTAGGCACCCCCAAGTGTGGAATTATAGTTCTGGATGGCCCAAGGGAAGACATTGAGGGCATTGATAGGAAGATACAAGTGGCATCAGTCCCAACCACTGACTCTTATCAGGATCATGGTGGACACCAACTTCAGCCTGGATACTGTCCTGAAGGACCGCACTGAGAAGAGACAAAGGGCACTCTGGTCATACTCATCCCTCTTCAAGGACAGCAAGGTCCCAATGCAGGACAAGCTTGTGGCATTCAAGACCTGTGTACAAACAATCCTCCTTTATGGATCTGAGCTCCTGGAGAGGTTTCTTCCAACCCATCTGCAAAGACAAGGATCAGACAGTGAGATGGATTTTGTGGGAACATGGGAAATGGCTACAGTGAGGAAGGGCTCTGGCCTACACTGATCTGTTGCTAAGCACCCTGGAGACGGAGGAGGCTTTACAGCAGGCATGTCTATTTGCCAAGGCCCCTTACATTAGGACCTGGATTGAGCAGCTGGTATTGAGTAAGCCTGGTACGTAGCATTGGATTTGGACCTCAGAAACATCAAGGTAGCTAGTACATCAGAAGCTGTCGTGTAAAGTTCCACCCACCACGCTGAAGGTAGATGTCCACCAGATAACTGATGAGGCTTCTACCTTCAGCGTGGGGAGACAGCTGCTGGAAGGCGTTTCCAGGAATCCGAGTTTGTGACTCCGCCACTGCCTCACCCCTCAGGCTGCCGAAACCCTCACCCACGCATTCATCACATCAAGATTCGATTATGGAAACTCCCTCCTCATTGGCCTTCCCAACTCTTCCCTTCATAAGCTACAGGTCATCCAAAACTCTGCAGCTCGTGTACTCTTGCGCACCAGGCTCTGTGGCCCCATCACTCCCACCCTTTCCCGACTCCACTGGTTCCCCATCCCTCAGAGAATCAAATTCAAGAACCTCATCCTCACTTTCAAGACCATACATGGCCTTGCCCCCTCCTACCTCTCTGACCTGCTGACTTCCTACCAACCTGCCCGCTTCCTCCATTCAGCCGGCTCCGGTCTGCTCCATGTCTCCCGCCCGACCCGCCCTACCATTGGTGGCCGGGCTCTCAGCCTCTCTGTCCCCACACTCTGGAACTCCATCCCACAGTCCCTTCGCCTCTCTTCCTCCCTTGCCTACTTCAAGGCCGGTCTCAAGACCCTCCTCTTCGATCGTGCCTTCAGTCGCCCTCCCACCTCTCTGCCTTCCCTCACCCCTACCTACCCCACCCCTCCTCCATGCTCGGGTCCTGACCCCTGACTGTCCAGCACCTTGGGACATTGTTATTTTGTTGTTGTTGTTGTGACACACGTTCGTACGCCCAGAGCCTGGAATCTACCTTGATTGGCCTGAGAGAGGCAAGCGGCTGCTGCTTAAACACCGCACCTCCAATTGATGGAACCATCACTCAATGGGAAGGGACGTGTGCCCAAGCTGGAGGACAGGAAGATGGTGGCAATGCTCTCAACTATTTCATGCTGAGAGGCATTGCCCACTGGGAAGTTCATTGTACCCACCATCCACCAAGTGAGGCTGAAAACCTCGCTTGTCGGATTTCAAACAAACAACTTGTGACTATCCTCCTTGAGGGGATAGGTAAGCATGGTCTCTTTGGAGCTGAACTGGTTCCAAGGTGACATGCCTGGCAATGGAATGGCGGATTCAACCCAGCCCTCTGTGGCGGTCTCAGTAGTCCAGTTCCTCAGCCAGGGAGATCTGCAATACTCCACTGCTGATGACAGCACAGCCAACCTGGCAGGACCTGAAAGGGCAGACCAGTCACTGGGGGCAGAGAGTCATCCCACTCACCTCCTGTTCACCCTGCAAACCAAAGCCCTAATGGATCGGGTGGTCCTAGCTGGACAAGCAGACGAGCTTGCATACAGCAATATCAATGGCTAGCTATGTGGACTTAGCTAGTTAGACTCCAGCAGTACCCAACGCACACTCTGAGGTCCCCAAGTCTTGGCTCTTGCTAAACTGCGCCTAATACTTTCTAGAATTAGGTAAGCAGGATGCATCCCTCCAGGGAGAGAGTGCGCATTCCATTCAACAATCTATCTCTGGGATTTCCATGTGTAGATGGGATTCATGAAAATCTCAGCTAAGTTTGGATACTCTTAAGCACAGTGATGGGTTTCCGCATATGTCAGACACCCGGCTGGCCAAAAAAATGTTTTGTACACATGCCAGGTGTCATAAGAAAATAAACATGATCAAAATAAAAGTCACTTGGAGCATGGTGACAATCACTCAGTGAAAATGAGACTGTAAACTCTTGTAAACGTCAATCATTTATCACCAATGATATTAACTGTTCAGCTAAGTAATACTATTATGCTTATGTAATACTATCCGATAACGGATTGAGTTGCTAATATGGTTACGATGAAGTTTTTTAAATTTCTTCCTTGCTGAAATAAAACAGATCAACATTGGGAAAGAAAAATAACACTTTGACTCAGAAAAAAGTCCTTGTTTAGGAGGCCTTATGAGCATTTCTCAGATATCCATTTCAGTTTCCAAAAAACACGCTGCCAGCATTTTATCCAGCAATTACTCCACCAACCCCGAGAGAGATAATTGTTTCAAACAATACTTGGAAAACTGGTATGCGATTTCTGGAAAAATGTCAAGAGCCAAAACTGATGAATGCTGCGAACTGAAATCAAATGCAAAATACATTTTTGTCTTCTTTATCAACATGGCATAAATCTAAAAAGAAACCTCTCCAAGTTGCTTGACTGAATTTATGTCTTGGGCATTAGCCAGACACAGGCTCACAGTTGTTTAAAAAAAAGTTTTAACACCAATATGTTATGATGTTAATAAAGGCTAAACCTCAGGGAGCAGGGTGTATACAAGATAATAAATGGTTACATGTACTGAGTAAATGTCCAGACTGCATTTACATGAAAAAAAATTTAATGAGTATATTCTCTATTGCCTGGGGTTACCCTTGGATACAGCCACAGTTATTCTGAAGTGACTGCAGATGCTGATGAGAAATATATTGAGATGTCTTTTGAAATCTGAGCACAAAATAAACTTGGTTCATTGGGAGCATTTGAAAAACAAGAATTGGACAAGCATATGCAGAAGAAGATCACTATTGGGTAAGGGGAAAGAGCCGGGAATTGGAATTAGGACAGATGATGTCATTCGATGGAGTATGTTTATTCTCTCTAAATCCTTCATAGGAAAACTACTCTAAAACCTCAAAGAATACATTGCCTATCACAGACTGAAGATTAATATTAGAATAATTATTCTATAATGTATACTAATAAAGACAAAATGTCTGTGTGTCAGTGTATCCGACAGTCACGCAATAACCGATTGAAGTAGAGACATGATTTATACCTCATCAGAAAGGTCTTGCAATGTCATGGGCTTTTTTTTTGGAGGGGGGAAATCTCCTATTGTTGATGAACTATATTAAAAAATGCTTTAATTAAGACCCAAAATATGAGGAATGCATAGTATTCTGTAACCACATAGCAACAGAGGAAAGCACACACCATTCAGAAAGATACATCTATAATCCTCAACCAGTGCATAGCACATTTTTCTAGTTATCATGGGAACTGGAGTCCTCCCATGTGGGACAGAGAGAGAGAGAGAGAAATAGAGACTGGGAGAGAGAGACTGCGAGAGAGAATATATTAGTGACTGTGTGTTTTGTGGGAACAATAGAGAAAGACTGAGAAAGAGACAGACTGAGAGAGAGAGACTGAAAGAGAGACTGAGGGAGAGAGACAAAAAGACTGAGAGAAAATATATTAAAGGAGTCCTCCCACTGAGTCCTCCAAGCTGAGTATACTGTCTAAACAAAATGTGTGTCTGTCTGTGTTTCAATCTACATTCCAAATTGGATCCTTTGGTTGCAAGTGAAGCTGCAATGGATACAGCTGGTTAATAATTATAGAATAATAATAATTATTATTAATAATAGATTTTTTAAGGAATACTTTATAACAGCATGCCCAATATTCAATTCCAATGATCAAAGTTGTGGCAATTGCCGAGAAATAAGAGAAAGAACAAAAGAAATAAAATCAGAACAAACAAATCTCAATGTTCGTCACAGGTAATTATTGTTAAAAGCAGTTTAGAGACACGTGTGGCAGCCATTTTGTGCACACCAAGATCCCATAAAAAAGAGGAGGGTACAGCTAGATTTAAAGAAAAATTACAGTACACCAATGCAATTTTAAAAACTAATGGGCAGGTCACCAAATATTACCCCATAGGCTGCCAGCATCCTGAGGGCCGTTATGTTTGACACCCCGGGTCTAGTCGCCCGGTCCGGACGGGATGCAGCCAAGGCTACTATGGGAGGCACGGGTACAAATAGCGGAGGCTTTGGTTACAATTTTTCAATCTGCGTTGGACACAGGAGTGGTGCCAGTGGACTGGAGAGTGGCCAATGTTACTCCCCTGTACAAAAAGGGACAGAAGGACAAACCTGGGAACTACAGGCCAGTCAGCCTAACATCAGTAGTGGGGAAAGTCCTGGAGACTATAATCCGGGACAGAATAAATCTTCATTTAGAAGAATATGGGTTAATTAGGGATAGCCAGCACGGATTTGTGAAAGGCAAATCTTGTCTAACAAATTTAATAGAATTTTTCAGTGAGTTAATGGAGAGGGTGGATAAAGGTAGTGCAGTTGATGTCGTTTATATGGACTTTCAAAAGGCATTTGACAAAGTGACACATAAAAAACTTGTAAGAAAGATAGAAGCCCATGATATAAAAGGGAGAGTGGCAGCATGGATCCAGAACTGGCCGGGAGACAGAAAGCAGAGAGTTGTGGTGAACGGCTGCTTTTCTGACTGGAGGGAAGTGTACAGTGGCGTCCCCCAGGGATCGGTATTAGAACCACTGCTCTTCTTAATATACATAAATAATCTGGACTTGGGTATAGCAAGTACCATTTCCAAGTTTGCAGACGACACAAAGTTAGATAGGGTGGTAAACAGTGAGAAGGATAGCAGCCAACTGCAGGAAGACATAGACAGAATGGTAAAATGGGCAGACACATGGCAGATGAGTTTCAATGTGGAGAAATGCGAGGTATTGCATTTTGGAAGAAAGAATGAGGGGCGGCAATATAGGCTGGTAATACAATCTTAAGGGGGGTGAAGGAACAGAGAGACCTGGGGGTTCAGGTAAATGAATCCTTGAAGGTGACAGGACAGGTAGATAAAGCTGTAAAAAGGGCATATAGGATACTAGGCTTTATAAGTAGGGGCATAGAGTACAAGAGTCAGGAGGTTATGATTAACCTATATAAAACACTGGTTTGGCTCCCCAGTTAGAATACTGCGCCCAGTTCTGGGCACCACACTGTAGGAAGGATGTTAAGGCATTGGAAAGGGTGCAGAGGAGATTTGCGAGGATGGTAACAGGAATGAGGGATCTTGATTATGAGGAAAGGCTCGAGAGGATAGGATTATTCTCATTGGATCAAAGAAGGTTACGAGGAGACCTCATAGAGGTCTTCAAAATCATGAGGGGATTTGATAGGTTAGAAAGGGAATAACTGTTTCCACTGGTGGGTGTGTCAATGACTCGAGGTCACAGATTTAAAATAGTTTCTAAAAGAAGCAGAGGGGAGGTGAGAAGAAATTTTTTCAAGCAGCAAGTTATTCGAATCTGGAACGCATTGCCTGAAAGGGTGGTCGAGGCCGATTCGATAACTACTTTTAAAAACGCGGTGGATGGGTATTTGAGGAGGACGGGTTTGCAGGGTTATGTGGAAAGGGCTGGGGAGTGGGATTGACATTACATTACTCTTTTCAAAGAGCCGGCACAGACTCTAAAATTCTATGATTCTATGATTCTATGAAATAAGGATGAGGCAAAGCACTTGTTCAGGATTGTCCAGGAGATGCCTGAATGGTTTTATGTGTTCCCAAAGGGGTTAATAATCCTTGTCCAAATTGAAGCAACTTGAATGAGGTGCCAGCCATGCTATATTACCCTGCCCCCATTTTACTACGATAAGATTACAGTAGCTCTAGCCATTTTATTTTGCGATTCATGTATGCTGAAAAACAGGTGGTGCTAGTTCCATTGACGCACAAATGTAATAGTGTAGTGGTAATGTAGTGGATGTTTTAACTGTTAAACTGAGGGAAGGAAAGCTACATTATAAAAGCGGAAGATATAACAGGTCACAAAAAATATCAAACTTCCTCCCAACTTTACTTCTTCTGACTAAGGGTGACGGAATGGTCCTTTGGTGACTTTCCTTCCAGCAATTGTTTGATTAATATTCTTGGCTTGCTGGACTGGAGTCTAGGGAGTAGTGGAATGCAGTAAAAGGAGTGGGCTTTTTCTATTGCAATGTATGAATTTTGTGAAGATTGCAGCACCTTAAATCGGGTTTGGCAGAGCACGTGGCACTAAGCCTGTGATAATGGACCTTTTTTTTAAATTCTGCATTCCACCTTCAAGGCCATTTTGTCTTAAAATTTAAGATAATGTGGAATTGTGCAAAACACGTAAATTCTGTCTTAATTTGAAGCCAGGTTCCTGCAGTTCGTAAAAAGAATCGGATTCCAAATTAAGACTGAATTTAATAATTATCCATAATTCAGCATGATCTTCAAGACAGCCTAATAGCGGGTGGAATTTCCGCCATGGGTGTTTAATTTGGTTGAAATTTGAAATGAAGCATAGTATTCTGCCGAGGTGTTGAGATGGCCATTAGGATGCAATTCAGTCGTCCAGTTATAATTACATGAAAAGTAATAACACATTGCATGACATTTCATAATGGACTCAATTTCCCTGTGGTTTTTCTACCTGTAAATCTGTTTAACTAGCAAGGAATTACCCAAATGGTACATAACTCAGAGATACAGTATCAGGTTAATGCTGTGCAAAATAAAATTGCATCAACAACAAAAATACATCCTGAGCAGTGCTGCGTTTGCGGAATGTTGAAATGCAGCTCCTTGCAAATTAATTCTTGACATGTAAAAGCAACGTATTTGCTACAAAATATATAGTACCAACTTTGAGCAACGAAGACCATCCCATGAAAACAAATGCTCCTCAAGTAAAGGTGGTGGAGGGATGACTGGAGAAAGCACTCAAATATGGATTAGACGTGCAAAGGAAACAATTACCCACAGATAACGATGACCCAAAGCTGTCAGGGATCATCCACTACAAGGACATTTGATATAGTGCCTTATCATCTCAAATGATTCACAGCATATACTGTTGACGTATATTATGAGCAAAATGCGGCAGCCAGTTGCACACAGCAATGTCCCACACCATGGATTAAGCGACCAATTTTATTTGGGGAATTGTTGGGCAGGATACTGGGAGAAAGTCCCCCTCTTTCCTAAAGTGCCATGGAATCTTTAACGTCCACCTGAACAGACAGATGGGTCCTTTGTTTAATGTCTCATCCGAAGGATGGCACTTCCGGCAATTGAACACTGATTGGAGTGTTACCTTAGACCAGGTGATTCCAAGCCCTGACGTGCAGCTTGAATCCACAAATTTCTGACTCAGAGGCAAGAGTGCTGCCATAGTGCCAGGTTCAAAGCTTTATGGCGGGGTGGAAGAAACAAACTATTGTCAACCCAACTAATTTAAAGCTGTATGCACCAAAATTATGTCAGGAAGGATAGAGAAGGAAGAAAGGGAGGAGGGCTGGCAATATTAGTTAAGGATACAATTGTAGCTGTACAAAGGAACGAGACTCTAGAGGGCCCGACAACAGAATCGATCTGGTTAGAGGTCAGAAATAGGAAAGGACTGGTTACACTGATAGAGGTTTACTATAGACCACCAGATAGCGGGAAGGAGATAGAAGAGCAGATCTGCAACCAGATCACGGACAGATGTAGGGCGAACAGAGTTGTCATAATGAGGGATTTCAATTATCCCAATATAGATTGGCAAAATAGCAGCGTTAAGGGCAAGGCAGGAGAAAGATTCATCAACTGTGTACAGGAAAATTTTCTTGAGCAGTATGTCTCCAGTCCTACAAGGAAGGAAGCATTGCTGGATCTTGTTCTAGGGAATGAAGTAGGTCAGATTGAACAAGTTTCGGTAGGGGAGCATCTAGGTAACAGTGACCATAATATTATTAGATTTAGATTACTCACGAACAAGGACAAAGTACAGTCAAGGGTGAAAATGCCTGACTGGAAAAGAGCTAATTTTGATGGGCTAAATAGGAACCTAGAGTTGGTGGACTGGCAAGTAAGAATGGCAGGTAAAACAACTCATGAGCAATGGGAAATCTTCAAAGATACGATAGCTCAGGGTCTAAGTAGATATATTCCCACAAAAGGGAAATGTGGGAGAACCAAGCCCGCTTGAATGACCAGGGATATTCTGTCTAGGATGAAAAAGAAGAAGATGGTGTACGACAATTGGCGGATACAAGACACTGAGGATAGCAAAGCGCATTATAGAGAATGCAGGAGTGATCTTAAAAGAGCGATAAGACAGGCTGAAAGATCGCATGAGAAGAGGTTAGCGGGTAACATAAAGGAGAATCCTAAAATATTTTATAAGCACATAAAGGAAAAAAGGTTAGTTAAAGGTAGGGTGGGGCCAATCAAAGACAATGACGGCAATCTTGTTGTGGAGGCTGATGTACTAAACAAGTACTTTGCATCTGTCTTCACAACGGAAACGGATGCCCCAAATGCCACAGTATTGGATGACAGGGTAGAGGACATAGATCAGATTACTATAGACAGAGAGGAAATTTTGAAAAGATTGACTGGGCTCAAAATTGATAAGTCACCAGGACCAGATGGGTTTCACCCCCGTTTGCTGTGGGAGATATGAGTTCAAATAGCGGAGGCTTTGGCCATTATATTTCAATCGTCATTGGACACAGGAGTGGTGCCAAGAGACTGGAGAGTAGCTAATGTTACCCCACTCTACAAAAAGGGGCAGAAAGACAAGCCCGGAAATTACAGGCCAGTCAGCCTAACTTCGGTAATAGGAAAGCTACTGGAGACCGTAATCCGGGACAAAATAAATCTCTACTTAGAGGAACACGAGGTAATTAGAGACAGCCAACATGGATTTGTTAAAGGCAAATCTTGCCTAACAAATCTAATAGAATTTTTTGAAGAGGTGACTGCGAGGGTTGATGAGGGAAATGCGGTGGACATTATTTACAGGGATTTTAAAAAGGCTTTTGACACAGTACCGCATAAGAGGTTAATAAAAAAAACTGGAGGCCCACGGTATTAAGGGGACAGTAGCCATTTGGATTAGGAACTGGCTGAGTGACAGAATGCAGAGGGTGGTGGTTAATGGGTGTTTCTCGCAATGGAAGGAGGTGTGCAGCGGTGTCCCCCAGGGATCGGTATTGGGACCACTGCTCTTTCTAATATATATTAATGATCTGGACTTGGGCATAGGGAGCACTATTTCCAAGTTTGCAGATGATACCAAGTTAGGTAGGGTAGTAAATAGTGAAGAAGATTGTGACGGACTGCAGGCAGACATGGGTTATGGGGAGAAAGCTGGTGAGTGGGGTTAATAAAAGTCAGTTGCTCTGTCAAAGAGCCGGCACAGACTCGATGGGCCGAATGGCCTCCTTCTGTGCCGTAACATTCTATGATTCTATGATTCTAAGACCTTGCATAGGTCAGCACTGTGAATGTTTGATAATCCAATCCCTTAGGTCAACTCCTCTAGAAAGGCCAGGTGATATCATTCCTGCAATTAACCAACGCATTTACCTTTGCTCAGAAGAGCATGTTCCTGAACCTTAAATTCAGGCACTTTTTTCCAAGACCCAGAAATAATTTGCAAATTGTGTCTCATCTGCCTGTCCCCCAAAGCTTGTAAACCACCACCCTCCCCACCATATACACACACACTTTTTGATAGTGTTCCATCTTTGAGTCACCCAAAAAGTACTTTGGGGCCATCTACTTAATGTTTGTGACTTGGACATGGGTATTGTGGTAACTGACCAGAAGGTGGCAGACACCATTTCATGTATATTAACATAGAAGCATAGAACTGAAAGAAGAGTACTGTATATCCTAAAATGAAAACTTCATGTGTTCTGATTAGGATAAGGAGTTTGGGAGTCAATGCGAATAAATCTATGAAGCCTCATCCCAGTATTTTGCTTAAACAAAACAATAAGAATGTTGGATTGCATGGCTTACTCCAAGTGCTAATTAGTTATTGTTATTAATATTAATCCTTGAATTTGATATAACACCTTATCATGTTGTTGAGATGTATCACAGGATTTCACCGTGAAGTGTAGTGACTGCGTAAACCTGCAGCCAATTTCAGGACAACGATGGCCCGCAAAAAACCATGATGTGATTGACCAACTTCAAGAATGGCCAAACCCCATCTGCAGCATTGTGTGTAGATCTGACCATATAACTATAGAACGGATATTACTTAATTGTCATTGAGAAGAGCTTGGGAGATTGCGGGTTTGAAGAATTTTAAATTATGAAGACAGGTTGAGAGTGCTGTTGCTATTCTCTTTGGGCTAGCTGAACTTTAAAGATTATAAAGGTGATGTAGAAAATTGTTAAATTGTTAAATTGTTTGTGATAGTGAAGGATTCAAATACCGGAGGATGCAAGGTAAAAATAAATTTGGAGTATATAGCGAAATCGGTCAGAAATATTTTTACACAAAAATAATAGACTTGTGGAACAAGTTGCCAAGGAAGGCAATTGAAATGGACAATATAAATAGCTTCACAAGATAACTCAATCCATTTCTGCAGAGAGATGACTGAGATGACAGGCAGTTGTCATTGAGAATCAAAAAAGGATGGGCTTTTTGGAACAAATTAGAAAGAACACTGTTTAGCAGGAAAGTAAATATTTTTGTTTAGATGATAATAGAGGTATGAATTCACACTGTTAGTACATCTGCACTGTTCTATTCCTCTAAAGTGCCCACTACACACATGCACGTAAATAAGCTATTGTACAGTAAAAATAATCCTTGCATTTGAGATAGCACTTATCATGTCTTCAAGATGTCTCAAAGTGCTTCACAGAATATGCTTTAATGTGTAATGACTGTATATTTTGTGGGCGAAAGGTGGCAGCCAATTGCACACAGCAGTCATGGTCAGACAAACAGTCATGGATTGAGTGACCAAATAGTTTTCTACAAGCTCAACTCAGTAAAGATACAGCAGTAATAAATTACCACTAAATTACCATTCATTTTTTATTCTCCAAAGATTCTGGCATCACTTCCCATTTAAACAATCACACAGGAGGACACATAAAGGACACGTTCTTCAATGAATTACGACAGTTTTATGCTTGAGTGAAATAATGCTTGGATCTTGATGTTGCAGATCTGATATATTCTTTATTTATGGCTCCTGGTTTGAATTTGAACCTTTCAAAGATGATGCTATTATGCTATGTTTTGCTGCTGACTTGAATATTCCATTCACCCACACAAGGAAAACCTCTATTCTGATTTTCACAAGTGTAAAATATTGATCCTATAGGCAATGAAATTATTATTGTACCATTAGATACAACAAATGATGTACATCAAACTGTTTACATACTTAATCCCTGATTTATGTTGCAGACCAGTGGTTATAATCAGTCCTGGTCCAATATCCATTACAATTTAATTCAAAGTGACAGAACTATCTGTTTAAAGTAACACTCCCTCACCCACCACGATCAGTCAGGGCATATAACTTCTTTTTATAATCTAGGTGAAATGCTGCAGAGATGGTATGTGGACAGCCATATGGAAACAGAGCAATAACACTGCTTATCTCAAAACTGCATAACAACAGATAACAGCTTGTGAGGTACTAGTTATTCTCACCCATTCAGTTGCAGCAGTGAGATCGTTCATCCTGTTTATAACTGCCCTGCACAGTACTTTAAACATACTGAATCATGATATAACTTCATCTTTAAAAAAGGTAACAGCAGGAACACTAAGCCCTATGAAAATTGACAGTGCTTTACAAATACAAAACGTCCTCATTTTTAAACTTTTAACAAACGTTTGGTAGAAAAATATCTGTGTTTGATAAGGCCTTCCTCCAACTTCCAAATGTATTCATTGGGATCTAATTTACAGTATTCATCAATGGGATTTGTCGAGTCAACCTAAACTTCTGCTTCGCAACTTCCTGTGTGCGAAATTTACAAAATTACATGGCAAAATTTACAGCTCAAGAAACGTGACTCTGATTCACAAGGTCTCCAGTGAGGCCAGTGAGCATTTAGCATTTCTTAGATGCTGCTTGTAGTCCCAAGTCTTGAATTATATTAATAAATAACCACACTGTTTCTGGTACATTCAGATGAGATATTAAACTGAGTTTCTGTCTATCTGTTTGGAGAATGTTAATGATCCTGTGGCACTATTCAAAAAGAGAAGGTGGACTGGCCAATATTTCCCCATTCACTTTATGGCTGTTTGTGGGACATTGCTGTATTTAAATTGACTTCCATGTTTTCCTGCAAGTACACATTCACTACACTTTACAGTAAATCCTGTGAAACATTTTCAGACACCCTCTCAACATGAAAGGTGCTATATCAAATGCAAGGATATTATTATTGTCATTATTTTGTGCTAATGTAACTAAAGTTCTAAGAATGTTTTGACAAAATTTCAGCCCCCTACATTTTCCAACTAGTGATCACACCCCATTACATCACTGAGAAGAAAATAATATAATCTGCGATTAAGGCATGCGGAAGGCTGTCATGCAGTGAAAGAGAATCAAAGATTTGGCACATACTCTTAAATCATACTTAAGAATATAATAGTGGATGTGATGAATTAAAAAGGCACTGCAAACTGAAATACTTATTCAAACGTATGTAGCATTAATGCTCACGTGAGTTAACTCAGTGACTTGTCTAAACATTTGCCAATAATTGTAGATTTACTCTTGCAAGCAGCAGTTCCAGGTGATTAACATCCAGAGCAAATGAATCAAATCGATATCTTGTGATATCATGACCACAAGCCACTGAAATGAAGTTCAACCATTGCAGCCGCTAAAAATACAGACATGTTCTGGAGGAAATGAAAGTCAAAATCTGAGCGATTCATCTGCTTTATTCGTACTTTCCATGTTTGATTGAATTATTGTTGCATGATACTCCATTTGGCATCAGACATAATTCACATGGTAATATCCCTGAGGGTTGACATTTCATTCAGTGTTCTGGGTAGTGACATGGTCAATGCTCATCTCCAATGGGATTTCCCTATTTTAATCATTGAACATATCATGAAAGTCACTACATTGTATGTAGCCCACAATTTCAATTGACAATGACTTTTAGCAAAGCTAAAAATCTAACCTGTTTTATTTGAGGCAAACACAGGAGCAATTTGCACTGAGAAAGTCCTGCAAATATGGTGACCAACCAATTTAGAGGATTACTGACCAGACACTGGGAGAAACTCTTTTCATTTCAAACAGTTTGGGCACAGAGTTACACAGAAACGTGTATTTATTATTTAAAGGACTACTGTGTTAAAATCTAAACTATGAGAGCTATTGTTCTTCCCACTGCTATCTTCTAAAGTCTTAGTCAAAACATGTTCCACTTATGTAAACTGAACCTGGTCATGGAAATCTTTAGGTATCTGTTAAGGTCAATGTACAGACAAAGTCACTTTGTGTATCTATTATGTTTATTATTCCATAGATAATAGTCATTAATAAAAGTTAAGGAGCATTTTATGATGGTCTGGTTAATAAAGCACCATATGCTTTAACAAACTAGAAAATTACAGGTTCTTATCCTGGTCTGGGTTGAATTAGCTGAATGCTCTTCCTGGAAAATGCTCATGTGTGCATGTTGGATGGGGACAAGATTGAGCTTGGTTGTGGTATGACCTGCAGTCAAAAAGCCTGTCAACATTCACTGTCACTCACATATGAATAATAGCCACTTGGGCAAGGTGTTTGACAACGTATGGAACGTATTCCAGGAGAAGTAGAAAAGAGTCAAATTCCTTCATGAGAGGAAGGGAGAACATTGCAGGAAAAATGTTGGGACAAAAAACTCTTCAAAACAATCTGCAAGGTTTTACTATATTGAGACTAATCGCTCCTCTTGGTACATAAACTGATAATTAATAATAATAATAATCCTTGCATTTGATATAGCGCTTTTCATGTCTTCTCGATGTCTCAAAGTGCTTTACAGAACACACTGTAAAGTGAATTGACTGTATATTTGTGGGCGAAAAGCAGCAGCCAATTGCGCACAGCAATGTCCCACAAACAGTCGTGGGAAAATGACCCATTTATTATTGTTTTTTTTTGTTTTGGAGGGATTATTATTAGGCATGTGGAATAAGGAAACTTGCCTAAATTAAATCAAATTGAATAGGTAACCTGCATTATTATCTTTCTCTACATTACTTTCCCTGGTAACTATTCAATAGTAACCAACATCCAACTATAAAGTAAAATGCAACACAATAGGGAGGGGGGAGGGAGAGGAGAGTGGGATAAAGCAATATCTCAAATTGCTCCGCAAACTGGAAGCAATTACTGTAGTTTGCATCTCAGGCAAGCTTCATACAACAGTGGAATATTACACTCAGTGCATTCATTGTAAACTCAATAGTTCTTCCTGCAACTTGACCAGTGCACAGTACTTTGGGCAGGTGGGGGAGAGGGGAAGAGGGTGAAGGAGGATAACTGTCCTAAAACAAATAATTGGCATTGGTTGAAGTTCTTACTGTCCCAAATGAACTTGTGGATCTAAAACTTCTGGGTGTATTTTAAAATAAAATAAAGCAAATAAAAAATGGTACAAAATGTTTCTTGTATAACATCTCAGTAGAAATAAAAGTTTCTAAATATTTTTTCAATAAAGTGGGTTCTTTGTAGACTGGCCAGTCATATTATTTGCTTTCAGAAAATGCATTTTACTTGGAAGTTTATCTGTCGAAACATTTAAATATTTCAAGAGCCTGTGAAAAAAGACTCCTGTGTGCATTGCATTTCCTTCTAGTTTGAGCAAAGTCTAAAAGTTATCCACTTTACAGCTTACTGGGATCCAACCCTGCTGCTTTCAAATCAATCATCTTGTCAACATGGATACCATATGTCCCTGTTGGAAAAATAATTAAAATTATTGTAATTGAGAATTTCCTTAAGTATTTCAAATCCACAGTTCACATCTAACGACCACACAGATGTAATGACAATATTTCACCCCACAATGATTTCAGATGTGAGGTCAAACTCAAACTTTTAGGGGTAATTTAGTAACCAGTCAACTTGGGTTAATTGGCAGCACTCTTGTCTCAGAGTAAGAATAATGGGAGCTCAGTTTTGCCTTGGGACTCTGAATACCCAGCCTTGGCTGATTCTCCGGTGCAGTGATGGGGGAAAACTGCATTGATAGAGGTGCTGTCCTTCAGTTTAGACATTAAACCAAGCTCCTGTCTGCCTTTTCAGGAAGATATTAAAGATCCCATGGCATGATTCAAAAGAAAAGTTAGTTTTAAAATGGTCACTCACTTCAAGCTGTTTATGGGACATCGATGCACACAAATTGGCTGCCATGTTTGCCTACAAAACAAGTCACTATACTTTTTAGTGTAAATTCTGAGAAGCATTTTGAGATATTCTCCAGATATGAAAGATGCTATGTCAATTGCAAAGATTATTATTGTTATTCAACTATCCTTTTGCATTCTATCATTTGCTAGTTTTGCAGTTCAGTAAGGAAAATTATATCTATTTTCCTGTTATGTGTGTATGATAATCAGAAAGTCAGTATCTTTCTGAACCATCCCAGAACTGTGCCGTTTGTCTTGTTTGCTGTCCCCAATGTGGCTACAAACAATTTGTGCAGTTTGTCTTTGCCAGAGCATTAGGTGAGAGATGTCCTCCAAAGAGAAAAATTATGGTTGAATACGAATATGGATTACCATTGGTGTGTGTGTATATCTCTCTCTATCGGTCTATCTGGCTCTCTTTCATTGTCTTGACTGTTTCACCTCCTTGCTGGTCAAGAATTCATATCATAAAATCATAGACTCATACAGCTCAGAAGGAGGCCATTCGGCCCATCATGTCTGTGTCGGCTCTTTGAAAAGAGCTATCCAAATCAATCCCATTCCCCCGCTCATTCCCAATAGCCCTGCAAACTTGTCCTCCCCAAATAATTATTTATTTTTCTCTTAAAAGTTATTATCGAGTCGGCTTCCACCACCTTTTCAGGCAATGCATTCCAGATCCAAACAATAAAATCCAAATTGAATAAAAATGAGTTGGCTCTTGAGAGAGCAGATTAAATACATTTTAAATTTTGTTAAAGCAGAAGGACCTGAATGAATGTTCTCTTTGATTGTATAATTGTAGCTCTAAACTCATATTGTTAGTACTTGACATAAGGATATCTTTGTTTATCCTCCAGGATTCTTCAATAAATATAAGTCCAATAAATATGAAAAGAATTGGATTTAGATTCATAGCATTACCTTTCTTGGCTTTGAGAGGGTCAATATGGTTCATGTTATAAAACCTGGTTATTAAATTATTCTACCAGGTTAAACTACTGTAAGCAAATAGGTTAACTCAAGATTGGTCTGGATGAAGGCCTTTTGGTCCTTCTGATTTCATCCCTCCAGAACACCCACCCTACTGTCCCCCATTAAAACACCTATAATAATAATAATCCTTACATTTGATATAGAGCTTTTCACTTCTTCTAGACGTCTCAAAGCGCTTCACAGAATAGACTATAAAGTGAATTAACTGTATATTTGTGGGCGAAATGCGGCAGCCAATTGCGCACAGCAGTGTCCCACAAACAGTGGTGGATTGAAATGACCAATTTATTATTGTTTTTTTTCTTGAGGGATTATTAGCAGGCGTGTGGAGTAAGGAAACTTGCCCAAGGTTTCACTCTGCTGCAGAACTCCACTTTAAGACATCAATGATTCCATAGCTGTTGGTACCCATGTGTCATCAGCAACTATCTTCTTCAAAAGTAGCCAGGATAATAATCAGTTATTTATTGATTGGCACAGTGGAACGATGTTTTGACCACAACAGAGTTTCAACAAGGGATTTTTACTCACAATCCTCCACGCACTGAGTCCTTGACCTGTTTGAATGTAATTGAATATTACCGTAACTATTCTGGTTTATTGGATGATCTTAGAATTGCATTGGCAATGACAACAGAATAGCTCCCGGGTTGGGACAGTGTACAGCAGGGGATGTCCAAGAAAAGAGAAGGAAAGAATGCACCTTTTGAAAGAATCTCCTCCAGCTTGGTGAAGGGTTGAAATTATTGGGATGATATATTGATGTTGAATGAACTACCCATAACCCATTCTTTCCATACATTTATACAGCATGCTGAATGCAAACAATGGCTTCTTGGAAGCCTATATTCAAAACAAAACACCCAGTGAGTGTGAATTACCCAAGTGAATATACAGTAAGCACAAGTTTCACAGCTATTCAGTTAACAATTTTCAAGCACATGAAAAGATCACATCAAACAGCGGTCAATTTGTCCATTTTCAAGCAAAGCCCAGTGTGTAATGAAACCAAAACCGAAAATGCGGAGACTGGAGAAAAAAAGAGAAGTTAATGTTTTAAGGTGTTGACCGTTCGTCAGAACTGCAATGCAAATAGGCTGGTAGATTTATGTTTATAACTAGAAAGGATCTTCAATTAACTGAGCTGACCAGTTATGTGCTCGAGGTGGAGAAATGGGTGGACAGATGAATAGTGCTACAGGACATGTCCTAGTACATCCCACAAACACAGGGAAATTAATAACCCGTTTTTCGAATCACTAGTAGCAGATGTATTTTAGGTTTGTGCAAATATTTAGTTTTTTTTTAAATAGCAGCTTGCATTGTAAAACTTGCCAAATGCTAATCAGACCACAGCTGTTGTCAGTGTTATGTGAAACCAGAGCATTTTTCCTTATGTCTTTGGTTACCTTTAGCATGTCCTGCTTTACTTGGTTTAGAGGCCAGGGCACTGAACCTGCAATCATTAGGGTTAGCATTACCGCAGTCCTGGAGTGTTTATTCAATTAGTGTTCAAATAGATTACTGACTGTCTCCTTATTCAGGAAGCTCTAAGTGTAGGAACACTCAGGGAAATCTTCCAATTCCCTCAGCCCCACTTCCCCTTATAAAGGAGAAAGGTCAATTTTGTTATTTCGTATGCCTGACAACCCAGACGTGGTATGTCAATCCTCTAGAGACTTTTGAGGATGTTATGTCACTTCCAGCGAGAAGCAGATTAACTTGTATATTTTACCTGGGCTGTACAGGAACTCTGTGGCGCCAACATTTGAGGAAGTTGTCACTCCAGCTATTGAAAAACAGTATTTTCAGCTGATATCTACGCAGCTGTACTTGTTGCAACACAATCTTATGACGGTTTGTTGGAGTGCTGCATTTTGTCACACATATACACACATTGAAGGAATGCATATCATTAGATACAAGGCTGGGAAAAAATTCTAATGCTCTGCTGCCCAGAAGAACTGCACAACATCTCCACGCAACCTACTATCAATTTGCAACCGTTAAGCAGGAAACCTTTTCTGAATCAGATTTTTTTTTCCGTTGATTGTTCCAAACCCAAAGACTGGAGTTTACCTCGAGGAATGTTTTTCTGGAATCTTTACATTTAAAGACTCTTTACATTCGGAGTCCTGTAACTCAGTGGTTAGAGCACTCGCCTTGCAAGTGAGAGAACTGAGTTCAATTCCAGGCAGGGTGAAACCTTGGGCAAGTTTCCTTATTCCACACTCCTAATAATAATCCCTCCAAAAAACAAAACAATAATAAATTGGTCATTTTCAATCCACGACTGTTTGTGGGACATTGCTGTGCGCAATTGGCTGCCGCGTTCACCCACAAATACAACAAGATTCCATTTATAGAGCGCCTTTCACATCGGGAGGACGTTCCAACGCTGTACAGTTGGGTAAGGACCCGAGCAGGGGGGAAATGGTCAGGGTGAGGGAAGGGAGGGAGCGAGGAGGGGGTAGAGAGTCGAGAGGGGAGCTGAAGGCACGGTCAAAGAGAAAGGTCTTGAGACTGGCCTTGAAGGAGGAAAGGGAGGACAAGGCGAAGGCACTGGGGGATGGAGTTCCAGAGCCTCGGGGCTGAGAGGCTGAAGGCCCGGCCACCGATGGTAGGGCGGTTGGGGCGGGGGATGTGGAACAGACCGCAGCCAGAGGAACGGAGGGTACGGACAGGTACGTAGGGGGATAGTAGGTCGGAGAGGTAGGAGGGAGCAAGGCCGTGAATGGCCTTGTAGGTGAGGATGAGGATCTTGAATTCGATCCTCTGGGGGATGGGGAGCCAGTGGAGGCAAGCGAGGGTGGGAGTGATGTGGTCACAGTCAATTCACTTTACAGTATATTCTGTGAAGCGCTTTGGGACGTCTAGAAGATATGAAAAGCGCTACATCAAATGCAAGGATTATTATTATTATTATTTACATTTTACTGTTATCATTATCATTGAATATTGGGAAATCTTTAACTGCCTGTAGGACAGCAACTATTTAAAACAATTTCACCATTACCTTGGATATCTATCTTTGAAATTGCAAATCAAACAACTTAAATGATGAATTATCCAATTTTATTAATTGAGATTTAGTCAGATTATTCTCTTTATGTTTTATATAACAACCAAACTCAACCAGGTTTGGCTTAAAGAAATACCCCTTTACTAGACTTTACAATAAATCCTGTGAAGCACTTTGAGACATCCTCCTGACTTTGAAAGTCACTATATCAAAAGCGAAACAAAATACTATTATTATTTTCTCATCATTTCCAGATATGCACCTTCGAGCAGTGATGACAGAACGGTAAATAGGATCAGCAACCCTGGTTTGTTATTTTCCATTCTCTGAAATTCTGATTATTGAGCCCACCTGGAGAGCATCTACTGACACCCCAGTACTGCATCACTATTGCACATTGATCCAATAAATCAATGGAAAGGTTGGTTTGATTGTTTGTTTTCAACAGCAATGGCCTGCGTGTTATTCGGCATGGGCACTAACTGGTTAACGTTGGCAGTAGATCAATTAAACATTTTCCATTTTCTTAGCAAAAAACACCAGATTAGAATATGCAAATGCTTGGATACCAGCACTCTGGCAGATTGTCTTGTGTGAGCTGGCAATGGAACAATGTCAAAATAATAAGTGGAGGCTGAGTTGTGTGACTAGCTGGAGTGTTGCCCCTGTCAAAGGCAGTACAGTAAAATTATAGCTATTTTGAAGATGAGATGGCCCTTTAAGGAGCATAGAATGTCCAATCTCCAAATTACCTGATCTCTATCTGCATTTTTTAAACTGCAAAATCGTAAGATGAGCCAGTAATTCTGCCACCCCAACCCCGATTACTCTGTTCCGGACCTTTCGTAGCAGTTTATGATGGCCATGGTTGCCAGGAGACAAATTGTGTCAGCATCATGTAGAGATCACCCCGAAGATTACCATCACGCGCCACCCACAGCACAGTATAGAACCCCTAAATAGTAAAAGCAATATTCTATAAAATTACTTGTTCGGGGGTTTAAAGTTACATGTGTGTGTGTTTGTGTGTGAGTTTGCACACAGATCTCTGCAGCCTTGTAATGTTAATAATCATGGTCATCAGTTAGTGATTACAGCCTACACTGGATATCCCTTGATAATTGTCTGATGGTAATTTCCAAGCGCTGTGTATAGCTCAGCCAGAAATCATATCTTCCTATTTGGAAGTACACATTGCCTCTGGGAAAATTTGTTCCAGTCCAGTGCTTATTTGCAACATTTGAAGCCAAGAAGCATTCACCCACTGAATATTTGCTGGAAAGAAATTATAAACACTGAGACCTGTATAATAAGTATTCATCACAAATTTCACCCACAAATATACAGTCAATTCACTTTACAGTATATTCTGTGAAGCGCTTTGAGACGTCTAGAAGGTGTGAAAGGCACTATATCAAATGCAAGGATTATTATTATTAATAGTATATTCTTTGAAGCGCTTTGAGATGTCTCAAAGATGTGATAATAAGGTGTTATATCAAATGCAAGGATTATTATTATTAGTGATCTTGTGAATAGGGCAATCATTATTTCAAACTTTTTGTAAAAATGGAATCAGTAATTATAATGTGCTTGCTCTTTTAATTAAAATTATTATAGTCTATTTAGCTTTCAGAAGGCACTTAAGACTTGGCTCAAAAGTTCTCACTCCCACTCTATACACATAACATACATGTTGAGTTTGTGTCTCTGCCCCTTCCCCCTCTACCATATTTTTTAACGAGGTTTTAAAGGTATATTGGAGTAGAGTCGTGTAGCTCATTGGTTGGAGCGCTCGCCTCGCAAGCGAGAGACCTGGGTTCGATTCCCGGTAGGCTGAAACGTTGGGCAAGTTTCCTTACTCCACACAACTCTGTTTTTACTTAGCAGTAAGTAGGAACCCAGTTGTTAGTTGATTGGCGGATCGCTTTTCCGGGGGTAATAATTCCTTCCAAAAAAAAATTGCTCACTCAATCCAGGCTGTTTGTGGGACACTGATGTGCATAATTAGCTGCCACGTTTCGCCCACAAAATGTATAGTCAATTCACTTTACAGTATATTCTATGAAACGCTTTGAAACGTTTCAAAGACAAGGCTCCATATCAAATGCAAGGATTACTATTATTGTTATTATATGAGCATCTGTGCTAGGAACCAGTACAAGGCAAACAAACACATTTCTTCTTTACTGCTAGTAAATGTTTTCTGTGTACATTTCTTCTCATGAATATACATTGCACATTTTTATGTACGTGGTACTGTCAACAACTTTTAGTGGTGATGTTTCAGGTTTTGCACCAAATCAAAATGAAAGGTGATCAAACTTCAGTGAGATACATATTTGGAAAAGGGGTTAGAACCTAAGTCACAACTATTTTTTTCTCACTGAAATTAATTTGAACCTTCAGCCCATGAAGGAATAAAGAACTAGATCATGTCCATGATTCTCTAGACATGAGTGTTCAATCTCACTGGGAAAATCAGAAAACTACTTAGCAGAGATGAGAAGAGGAGTAAGAAATCTGAAGCCAAGTCACCCAGGTCATGCTGTTGGCTCTATTAGCAACTGGTAACAAAAAAGTAGTATTGTTGGATTTGTGGGAATAAGGCTTCCAATTGTTCTGCAGCTGTAGCTGCCTTATACAATCATATTACGTCTGGTCAGCCAGGTGCCTGGCACATGTGGAAACCCACTACCACGTTTAAAGTGTCCAAACCAGAATGAGAGTTTTACACGCCCCGAGATTGGCAGGCAATCTTTCAGCCATTCTACCCTCGCTCTCAAGAACACCATCCCGTAGTCCCTCCGACTCCCTCCCTACGTTCAAACCTCATCGAGACGTACCTCTTTGTCTATGCTTTGGTCATACTTCCTCATCGGCTCCCATATCCCAGAAGTGCTTTGAAACATCCTTTCGTTGTGAAAGGCACTGTATAAATTATATTGTATACAGTCTAGTCATACGTGTGTTAAATCACTTATTATAAGATGGCCCATGATAGATAATAACTATGGCTAAAAACTACAAATTTCTTTTGCGTAAAGTTATACTAAATCAACCGGTAAAGTTTTATGATTGGCTGATGATTGAACTGTAAGGTGTGCACCTAACTTGCATGAATGCTGGAGTTCAGGCCAAATCATTGTTGTGCTGTTGCCATGGCTTACCATTCACTGGCTCATTTCCATATTCATTTTGATAAGTGCTACATGTAGCCAAGTACACCCACATGTTCAGAACTGTGTGTTCTCTGCAAAACAACGATGAGATTTACTTATTCAGGCAAAGAAAGTATTTATAGGGTTTTAGCATAAGTAAGAAATGCCCGTGAGCACTCTCCCATGTAAGTGGCACATTTTTACTTCCAGTTACACTTCTATTACAGTTACATAGGAAAACAAGCCCATTATGCCTGTTCCACCTTTGTAGTTCTTTTAATGCCAATGCCCCACCTTTTCACTGTATCCCTTTAAACCTCAATTACCCAAGTATCTCTCTCTTTTAAATATCCCGATTGGTTTCTCGTGACTCAACAGCATTTGGAGGCATAGCATTTCACATCTTCAGTTTGGATTTGGAAACTGCTTTTCTGCAGTTCTTATGGAAGAATATTTCACAATTCTGCCCGTTCTTAAATTTGAAGATAAATGGTCATACAGGCTTGGAAACCAAGAATTTCCAGCCCAATATATTCAAAAGATTTATGGAAAAGCAATCATAAATTATGTGAAAATGCTTCTGGTAATGAAACTGTGGTATTTTAAAGAGTCTTGCTGCTGTAAACAGCCGGGAAGTTTAACAGTACTCTGACATGAGATGTTGTGTGGTTTTAGCCGTTTAATCTCCAGCAATACCCCTTATGCACACTCTGTGGCTCTGGGGAGAGAAAGAGCATATTCCATTCCAGACAGTAGTTTGCTTTAGATGTTCTTCAGCATTGTGATAGGTATCTGGCACAAGAAATGCAGCTTACCAAAAAAAAAGTTTGGACTCAGATAATGCAGCAGATGTATTTCCCTGTGTTGCAGAAAAAGAAGGCTCTCTCAGAAGAATTGCTGATGTTTTGAAGGAACAGAAGCTCAAACGGCAAACATAATCTGAAATCCAGGTATCATACCGCACAATAAAATCATCAGCCAATTATGAAATGTTATATAAGACCACTTTTGATGATAGCCGAGTCAGGGTGACTCATTGGCAGGACTTGGAAAAGTAGGCCAGTCAAATTGTAGCGATTGTTTCTTGTTCTTGTGGTTCATCAGCAATATTTCTTTTGAGTAAAAAAAACTGTATTTTTTTAAAAATGCCTGCAAAGTTTTCCAGGAGTGGACAACAATTTCAAAGACAGCCCATTATAAAAATATTTTTTCACTGGTGAGGTTTGACCTGCCAAGGAGTAACATAAGGATAAGATTATCTGATGTATTTTGCCAACTGTCTGGATCCTCCTAGCTATATTGGATTGCAATGTCATGTGCACATTTATTAATTGATACTAAATTTGTTTAAAAGTCAGCAACTGAATTCAAACCATTCAAAATAACTCTTGAGCCTCAAGAGTGAATAAAGAACGTTTTTTCCATGAGAAGGTTGACCTCTTGCATGCTTTAATGAAGCTTTATGAATGCAACCGCATTGTTGAAAGAAGTGTGGTAAGGAATAGCCATGGGTTTTTCAATAAAAATACACTAAAAAGATAGCCACCTTCTGTCCCTCATTCAATCATCTGACTTACGTGTGGTACTTCAGTCACAACAGATGAAGAAAATCTTAACTGCTAAATAAATTCATGAGTTCCTTGGTCACTCAATCTGGGTTGCCAAAACATCTTTTGTTCTCCTCTGAATTACGAGTAATTTACATCATTGCAGTCACTAAAGTTCCTGTATAAAGTCTGCCTACTTGACATTGTTGTTTCAGTCATCTAGCTAATGTCCGAGAGAGAAAGATTTGCATTGGTAATAGGATCACTTAATTACAGTGTATCTGGACAGATTGGGTGATATCTTTGTTTAAAGAAAGGAAAAGTTGAGATACCTGAGCATGTCTGTTTCATTGCATTCCTCCAGCACAGAAACTGCTTGAAAATGAAATAACTGCAAACAACTTTAAGGGTAAACCAATATAATTATAATGCAGTACTGTAATAAACACATAACATTTCTACTCTTATCACAGTGAGATGAGTGTACGCTGTATTTCCAAGCACATAATTGCATGTATAAAGCATTTTGAGAGATCTGGATGGATGAACAAACTGTTAGTTTAGATATGGGCTGAATGGCCTTCTTCTATGGTCATGTCATGATCAGATAGATGGCTTTCCACTTGACATCACTTACACATAATTCTTAGCAAAACGAAAAGATGGTTTCTATGAAGATATTAATTTCTTTTCCAGATTGTTTCTCAAACAAAGAGGCCTGAAAACTTTAAGAAGAGATCCAAAAGCAAGTTGCCTTGTCATTTGACTCTCTTTTCCCTCATGGCTTATTGCAAACCAAGGCTACACTGAGCAGTCAGCAGTCCCCGTGCAGTTTACGCTAACCAAATGAATTTGAGGATTTGGGTCTTTTCACGGCAATTTTAAATATAAAGCCTATATTGAAAAGTGAGAAGATAATTGTATATCTTAAAAACATTTTCTTATTCACATTGAAGATCTACAATGCCAAAGTCCATTTCCTTTGTTTTACGTGTCAACGGTCTGAAACTCACACGAACATATGATCTCGGCAATTGTTTCAGCGGAACATAATGCAAGAGTAGTTAAATTTAGAAATTCTAATTTAATTTGGAATGAATGGTTCAGTGACACACCCTAACCTTTCTGGTTGAGCACTCCCTGCTAATACTATTGTACTTAAATTGTGAATGTTTTACTATGGTTATCTATTTTAACACAAGTGTTAGCCCATTCTTTATAGCATTCTGTAGCCACTTTGATCAAATGCACTCGCAAGGTGAAAGGTCTCATGATGTCACTCGCTTAGGTAGTGTAACCTTTAGTTAAACCTTGAGGCAGATATTAAAATCTACTTCCGGTTGGCAGCAAGTTAGACTCCAAATAAAAATTCAATTTCAAAAGAATTTTTGTAAAATTTCCAGTTTGGAAATGTTTGCGTAATTCACTTTTCTAAGTCTTTAAGTTGCCAATAAAACAAGAAACTGAGAGTTGCAAGTTACAGCATTTATAAACATTACCATTTATTGAATAATAGATTTTGAATGGTGTGTGTATATATGTGTATTCGATGCACAAATCTCCCTGCATTTGAGAATTGCAATCGGTTGACTGCAGAGAATTACACATTCTTTGGCATTTGCGCTGAGGGAAATGCAACACTGTTGATTTGGTTTTATAGACTGCACATAGAATATAAACTTGCTTGTGACTATAGCATGGCCTTTGAAAATTGGGAACAATATACATACATGTCTATTTGGTGGTATATCTCACCTGGTTATCTAATAAGGAATCCTAATTGTGTAAATGGGATTTTTACAGAAATGCATCACTTTTTTTTGCCTCATGCTGACCCACGGGTTACAGAGTCAAATGTGTCTTGCATGTTGCATGCATAACATATAGTTTACATCGCTTTGATGTGGTTACACAATCTACATTTCTTTTTCATTCATTTGAAAGTTAAATTGGACACGGACTCGCTTTAAGGTTCTTTTTAACAGTGCTTTTCATTCAAAAAAAAATTTCATTCCCCGTGCCAGTTACCAGAGTTCTGAGCTTGCATAAACAGTACAAGAGCAGAGCTTCACTGATGATGAGCCCAAACGGGTGTTGTAGACTGTCAACCAATTGTTTTACTACTGACACCGCATCAAATCAGTCCCTGTAGTATCACTGCCACATTAAGTTATTCCAGTTCCAAGAATTTCAGCTGTCTGAGAAAGAATGAGCTGCCACAGCTTGAATATTTACCAAGCCTCCTTGAGCATTTATTAGAACTGTATATATTTTAGATGTAGCATTGCAATCCTTTTTAAAATAGTTTAGATTCTACAGAATAACATTACCCACCATAGTAAAGGGCAGTTTGAAGTATCATAATACCTCAAACGAAATGATCAGCCATCAGATTGAAAGTAATTTCTATTTTTGGTGGTTATAAATGCTGTGGTCAGCTGAAACCAGATTAATTTGCATCACATGTTTACGTACTAGAATTAAGCTAGTATAAGATCTTACTTTGGACGTTAGTCGTAGGTGAATGGCAGACAGAATACTCAGTAGTAGTATATTAAAATATCATCATCCTTTTCTTCAAAATCCTTGTAAAAGACTAGGGAAAGGACCATTTGGGGAATAAATGAACGTTAGTCATTTGGACTTAAAAGTGGAAGGGAATCTGTACACTATTCACTGTAATATCCTTACCATCTAACATAAAATTACGGTCAATCAATGCTAATTTTAGACTAACATCATATTGATGTAATTATGTGCATGAATTCATAATGGAAGAAAATAATAGGCTGCCATGTATAGTAACGCAACTCCTCTCTGCCAATGTGGGGATGAGCATGTCTTTCTTCAAGGAGAATTGTTGCACGTGAATAGCCTATTTCCGCTTGTTGATGAGCCCAAATCAAGGGATGTAGATATGATAACTTGTAGCAGATCTACAAGGGGTTTCAGGAGGAACTTCTTTGAGATGTGGGTGATGAAAATATGCTGGAAGCTGTGGTTGAAGCAGAAAGCATCAACATATTTAGAGGAAATTTGATGCACACATGAAGGAGAAGGAAATAAAAGGGATTAGGAGGGTGAGGGCTCCTGTGGAGTATGAACACCGGCACGGACTGGGTGGGTCGAATGGCCTGTTTCCTTGTTGTAACGTTCAGCCTATTTCTATCTAATTATAGGGCAAGAAACCAAGGGATCAGCTTGTAGCACAATTTCACATTTGATGGACTTACTTTGGTGAAAAAATTATAAAATGATTAAAAAGCTGATTAACATAAACACTGAGCAAATAAATAAATTTATTTGGAAACAGCAATGTAATGAACTTGGTCAATCTGTATTTGCTGCATTTTGCAGCATCCAGAATTCGTCAAATTCTTAAATACTGACTTAATTTTGAAACTTTTTTTTGCAAATTCCTTTATGAATCACAGAAAATAATTTCAAAGTTAAGACTAAATTCAACAATTTGCTAAATTCTGATATGTTACATAGAGTAAATCTCCTCCCCCTAGCCCCCCTTCCACACACAGTTCCATGTAAAAACATCTTCTAGATGTTTAATGGTTTTTTTCTCAAGTTCAGTATTTTGAATCATGTAATAGCTGATAGATTCTGAATACAATTTAGTTGAGGGTTAACGCGGCTGACATAATTTTGAAAATAAATGAGAAACTTTCTTCCTTGTCCTAATGTTAAATAATGCTTCCAGTATGTCGATCAAGGAGTGGGAGTCCAAACTCACCGGTCAGCCCCAAAAGAAGACAACGGAACAGTAGTGGTGACAGTAAATCCCAAAGTCCTCCAGTAAAGTCAAATAGACCTTTCACCGGACACTGCAGTTCTCCATCAGTAGACAAAAAGCCAAGAAGGTCCAAATAAAGAGAAAGATCCAATGTGCATAAGTATCAGAATAGTATATACCATAGCTCTTCCACGTCTAAATCAAGAGATCGACATATGCGATCACATCATGGATATTATAACAAAATACAATCTGAGTTTATCTTATTTGGTGGTTATTTTACAACTTGGTAAATGACATTGCTTTCAAATACATATTCTGAAATATCTACATATGTCCTGGGCCTATCTTTAATTGCTCCTGATGGTCTTTCTGTCAGTGTAATTGTTGTTGTTTAATGAAGGCTAATTATGCAATCCAACAGTGTGCCGCACATTCTCTTGTTTCTTACAGGTTATTTCCATTTCTGATCGTACGCTATCCAACATGCTTTATCAATTTCAGATATTTATTTCCAAAATACGAACGCTTTACCCTTCCACGGGGTGAAACCATTTTTTCCTTTTCAACTATTTTTGTCAGTGATAGTTAACACATCACACCCTCTGACTGCCATGAATTTAGACCTCTTGCTTTGTTGTACTCAGGCTGAATATGCGTCTTGTAGTTTTGGTTAGTTTTTATCAGTCGATGGATCTTATTTAATCCCGAGAATATAAAGGGTATATTCCTCTCAAAATCAAAGAGCTGTTGTATTTTCCTAAAATTACGCAGTCACTAACTTTACAATACAGTCTAGAATGCACTGCCTGAAATAATGGTGGAAACAGATTCTATATCAGCTTTCAAAAGGGAATTAGATAGGTAGTTGAAAAGGAAAAAATTGTAGATATATGGGGAAAGAGCGGGGGAGTGGGTCTGATTGGGTAGCTTTTCTGAAGAGCCAGCACAGGCACGATGGGCTAAATAGCCTCCTTCTGTGCTGTAATATTCTATGATTCTGTGAATACAATAAACTACTAATAACTTGACCTTTAACTTGTCACTATCACTTAAATAATCATACTGTCAATATCAATGTCAATATCCTGACTGTATTTATTTATGTATTTATACATATGCCTAACTCGCCACTCCAGATAATTGGTCATGGAGTTCTTTTCCCTTTGATTGACAAGTTATCAGGAGTTTACTGTATATCTTCTGAAGCACTATGAGACCTGAAAGGTGTGTGGCCTAGTGATGATTTTCCCCGGAGTTGCTTTACCGGGTTGCTGTAAAGCACAGATGCACTGTCAGTTCTGACCTTCTGCTCCACAGATTGATCAGCATTATGACTTCTGTAGTTAGGAACAGACAATTTTCCCTGGAATTTCCTCCCACGATTGACATACTGGGTGGGCCCACCACTGCATCTTAAGGGAAAAAGATATGGTGCTTATGTGTAAGCAGTAATTATATTTTACAACTTACAACAGGATTTCCATGTTGAACAACATGCTACAATTTTCAATGTACAAATTGTGCACCAATTACAATTCCTTTAATGTGTATTTCAGTTTCCTTTGAGTTTCGAATTGATTGATTTAAATTAGTTATTTTTTCTTCTTTAGTAAACTTTCCACATTCGATTCGAAGTATAAGTGTTTGCTTACAAAAGTGAAGTCATTACCTTTTACAGTGACTCTCGTGAACTGCATTGAGACTTTGTTCCAGGGTGAAAGATGCTTTATTAAATGCAAGGATTATTATTTTATTCTTATGATTATAAAAATAGATTATCATTTGTGGAGCATAGGTTCTTGAAAGAATTTAAGCATTGTTTAGTTACATCTGTTCCAACAACTTACTGTGCTCAGATAAAAGTGAAATATGGGTAATCTTTCTGATGACTCATCTCTTCCTTAACTGTGTTGGCTGATCACATATTATTACGGCAGAGGCAATTTAAAAGAGGACGCCTAGATGATTTTGTTGTTAGAGGAGTGAGTTTGGCTTGATAATATTCCAGTTGTATCCCATTTGTCTTGGACTTATGTGATAAGGTAAAATTGGAGAGGCAGACTGCAATGTGGAGGCAGGGATAATTTCTACTCGGCTCCTGTTAACCATGCAAGTCAAAGCCTTAACAGGTAGGATGATTCTACCTGGGCAAGCGACGGAAAGCCAGTGCTGTGCAATGTGGTCTTCTGATTAAGTTAAAACAATCTGCTTTGGCTTGCAAATTATATCCCCAAAATACACCCGATCCATACTGACAACACCTCAAATTCACTGGACACCGGTGATGATCAATAATCAGTCCTAGTTGGCTGTTTTAGATTTTTCATTTTTCCCTTTTTACATCCCTTTATTCCCAGATGATAGCCTTGAAGTTTAAAAAAAATTGTACATGACAATACTGATGATAATAATACTTCTTGCATTTAATATAGCACCTTATCATGTCTTCAAGACAACAACAACAAAATTACATTTGTATAACGCCTTTCACGTCTGGACATCTCAAAGCGCTTCACAGAATATAGTGTAAAATAAATTGACTATATTTTGTGGACGAAACGCAGCAGCCAATTGCACACAGCAGTGTCCCACAAACAGTAATTTTATATATATAAATTTTAAAAAATGTATCAAGTTATCATGTTTGCTATTATATGTACTGTATGTTTGAAGGTTTTATACCTTGCTTTCATCTTGGTAATAAAAGCTTCCTTGAAGATGAACCGATAACATTTTGAATGAAATCTATAAAGTAGCTTACAAAACAATCACGTTTGTTTTTAGTTTTATTGGAGGCAGAATGGGGCAAAAAACTTCAGTGAACTTTTATCCATTGTTTGTATCAATGTCTTCACAACAGCTGGACTGAAATAGGAAATAGGACTGTTGAATAGTTCTTCAGTTGCTAGTACATTTTTTAATCTTTGCATCTCTGCAAAAAGCCTTTGTTTATTGCCAAATGCTAAAATGTATGTTGTAGTAGGAGTTTTCAAACTCCTTAATTTGCAAGAGCAAGTTATTAACTTTTTCCTGTAAACCAATTCTCCACTGCAAATAGTTACCAGTAACCAGTTGACTGTTGTGACACCACGGCTAATCTTTACTGTTTAAGAACTTTGCTGCTTGATACACATTACGAGAACTATATATAGTTGTGTATTCAACTGAATGCCTCTTTTTAGGTTAAAGTTTTCATTGTTTGGTTTTATTTGCCTAGACAATCCTTTCTCACATCTAATTGGTTCGATGTGGTACTGTTTATGGATCTGTTTATGAGGGGGGGGGGAGGAGCGCTCATTTAAATGTGAACATTTGGCATTTTTACTTCTTGCAAAACATCAGTTCATGTTTATATTTTTCAGCTGTATCAGTTATTCACATCATGAGCAGAGTAAATGTCTACAGGTGACGGTTGAATTATTGGGACCACTTGATTGTTCCAATATTTTTTCTGTTTATGTAGGAGGGGGAATTTATGGTCAGTTAGAGTGTTATTGGCTCCAATCCTGGTCTTCAACTTTCCTTCCCCGCCCCCACAGGCACAAAGCATTTTTAAAAAAATAATCTAGCTCTTTTAGTGTATGTATTTGTAAATTTGGGTCAGATGTTCTGGAGGTATAAATAGTACTGCCAACAAAAAATTCAGTAACAAAAATAATAGCTGCATATGATATAGCGCCTGACCGTTTGTCAAAACCTGAAGCGTTTCACAAGATTTTACTGTAAAGAATAACTGTGTGTTTGTATAGTAATGTCTCACAAACAGCCATAAGGTTAATATGAATTTTTCTCTGGAGGATTGTTGGCTAGGATGTTGGGAAAAATGGCCTTCTCTTTTCAAATAGCATCGAGGAACCACTAACAATAGCAGCTAATGGGAGATTTACATTGTCTCATGTAAGCCACATAGATAGTGATGGCTACTTGTAATCAAGAGACAGCTCTTCAGTAAAGATTAACTGTGGCCCCAAGACTGTCAACCTTGGTGACTGCATGTTTTTTAATGCAGAGCTGCTTCATGGGGAAGGTTTAATAATTTGCCCTGGCAAATTTTATAGAATGCATATTTGATTTTGCTTCGCTAACTCGTTCATTTTGGAGCTGCTTTTAAAATCTCTTTCTGATTTGTAGAAAAACTTTTTTTGTAGAAAATGACTGGATCCTCTGCCATGCAATGCTGGTCTCAATGTAGTTTGATCACAAGACAGATTCAGATGAAGAACACCATTTGGACCACTTGATCTCGTCTTTCCAGAATACCCACTTCATCATCCTCCCACCCAAGCAGAGTGGATTGCCAATGAGATAATAGAACTTGTCAATTATGTTCTTTATACTGTACTTTCATTCTGTACAAAATATTTTTTTGAAAGTTTTTCATCTCAGCGTGAGCGACATTGTTGATTTTAAAATCTGCCAAAATGACTTGAATTCTCGGAATGGAGACAAGTGTAAAAGTAATATTTATGTCTTATTAAGTGCGCACTGAGTCATTATTAGTGAACTCTCACATTGTTGCGAGAGTTGCAAGGTTTGGTGCCAATTAAGATGTGGATTTGAAGGTAGTATGCAGCACGTCTCAGTACTGGGGAGTGTTGAGATGTGGATTCATGGCTGTGACCTCACACAGGGCTAAGTTCACAACTCAGCCATGTTCCTGTGGTGGAAGTGCTGTGCAGAGGCCAGGCACTACCCCATTCGGGAGTAATAAATCAGAGGGAGAGTCATTCTCAGGTCACTTTTCCACACCTTCTCACAACAGCATTGGCAGAGACCAGACTGCATGTATTATTATTATGTTGGCTGCCTATTTGTCATCACACTGAGCAGCAGAGAGACCATAAGGGTGAGAAGAAAATAACTTGGGGATAGAGCAGAGAAAAATACTTCAAATCTTCATTTAAGAAGGGACATGTATTATTTATGTCTATATATTCCTGTATCAAACATTACAATCAGGACTGATATTTCTGGATCACAAAATCTATACATTTTCATTGAAATGCTGGAACACATTCTATAATGTGTTTTTGCACTAAATATGTCCTGGCTAGCCAATGTAATATAAATAGTAATAATAATCCTTACATTTGGTATAGCACCTTGTTGCGTCTTCACAATGTCTCAAAGCACTTCATAGAATATACTGTAAGGTGAATTTTTCTGTCTATTTTGTGGGGAAATAAAGCGACCAATTGTGCACAGCAGGGTCCCACAAACAGTTGTGGATTGAAGTGATCAATTTATTATTTTTTTAAGGAATTATTCCCCCCGGAAAAGCAACCTGCCAATCGACTAACAACCAAGTTCCTGCTTACTGCTAGGTAAACAGAGGCATGTGGAGTAATGAAACGTATCCAACATTTTGCCTAAAATATATTCAATATAATTATATTAAATATATAATTTCTTCCTCATCGCTAATTTCTTCCTCATCTGTTTAAAAAAGGTACCTTTTTTTATTTCATTCTCTCATTGTCCTGGTTTATAATGCGCTAATTTCTCCCTCATCTGTTTAAAAAAGGTACTTTTTTTAATTTCATTCTCTCATTGTCCTGGTTTTGGTCAACAGTCCTTCAAATATAATTGGTCATTCACTTCATAGCTGTTTGTGGGACATTGTTGTGTGCAAAATAGCTGCCACATTCACCTACAAATACAGTCACTATATATGACAGTAAATCTTGTGAAGCACTTTGATGATGTGTTATGTCAAATGCAAGGATTATTATTATCTGGTCAGTCATAGTTGTGCAGTTACTTGTATCTCGTGGATGGCATTACTCATGTTGACTTTACAAAAGGACAAAACGTGATAATCTAAATATAATATATAATCTAAATATACAAACATCCAAAGACAAATCATTCAAGTTCCAATTTATTTCTGAGCCTCATGTTTCTCAGTGGTCATTACTATTGGAGGCAAGAAGAGTTATCAGCAACTTGTATTTCCCGTCTTGACCTCTTGTGCAAAATAGGATATCCCTGTACAAGCTCATAAAAATGACCTAGCAGCTTAATTGTGTCTATCGTCCACATGATTTATAATTGCTTTTCACGTGTGAAATAAAAATCCTGTGAGAACTCTCTTGACTGAAAAATAACACTAGCATATTTGAACTAGTTAATTTGTTTAATGAACCTTAACAATCCCCTCTTCTCCTCCATACACACACGCACACACATGCTGGATTCCAGGACATTTAGAATATCACACCAGTATGGGGTAATTTCTGAATGTTACTTAATTGTGTAATATCTGATGTCTCCATTTACTTGCTAAATTGACAATGTTATCATGATAATATCTAAAGGTTATCTTCTGCTACACTGTTTCACTGCTATATGCTGTACAACATGAGCAAACACTGATTCCAATTACCATTGCTTTTGAGTGATTGCATTCAAAATGGAAACAAATTCAAAATAAGTTCAAATGTTGTTGCATGTGGTATTGAGCTGCGTATTTGTGACTGAGTACGTAAAAGGAGATTAATGTGCTGTTCTGGCATTTTTGCTCTCCAAGATGCCACCCAAAGGGAAGGGTGCTATATGAATGCAAGTTATTGTTGCTTTTCAACATTCAGAACGCAACACATAGTGAATAACTGCTGAATCCTGTTTGTAGTTAAGTGGGTGGGGTGGGGGGTAGAAAGGGAAATGACATTGCAATGATTATTTTCTTTTTCAAATAAATGTACCCCAAAGTAACATAATATCTGCTTGGAGCTAGAGTCATAACAGAGAAAAAGGTCTGCGCTATGTTTTACTCACATGGTTATCTATATGGAGCCAAACTGCCACTAAATAATAGAACTCCCTCAATGAGAGAGCGAAATAATACCTACATTTTTTTGTTCAATTATTTTTTTCTTAAGGAACACACACAGATAATTTCTTCACCTGGAAATACCTAGATATTGACACATTCTGCATCTTTTTTTAAAAAAAAGAAAAATATATTTTGAAGGTGCAGTGCTACACTAATTGTGTCTATCTTGTTTTGAAACATAACTACAATAATTTATGGAATCCCTAAAATTTACAAATGCTGTGAATTTCAACCTGCTGCCTCGACAATTACTCTTTGAGATATACTGAATGGTATTGATTAATCCATGTTAATCACTCCAGTTTCCACTGGAATTTAGGGCATTAATTAGATTTGTGCTGGTAGCGAGATATAACAGATTGCTTTAATGTGCTGTGACATACATTGGATTATACTGCATTGTGTCTGCTCATGTTACACTTGGAGGCAAATTTCAGCAGAAGTGGTGACATCATGACTCCTTTGCAGATGGTGGTTCTGTACTTGTATTCTTACATTGAGCTTTAACCAGTACTGGGGAGAAATTCAACCTAGGTCTAGATTTTCTTTATTAGGCTAGTAGGCTAGTAAACACTAAAATTTAAACACTAGCCTACTTCATTTTAGAAGTGACAACTAAAATCTCATAAATCTACTAGAATTCTTTGAACATTAACAAAATTGATTAACTAATGTGGCCACAATCTATTTGGATTTTTAGAAGGCACTTGATGACATCCCATACAGGAAGTGTCTAAATTAAAATGTAAAATCATTAAGAACATTCTTATATTCAATCTTCTTTTGAGAGCCGGTTTCTTTTTAATAACAGCAGAAAAGCAAATTGAGATTCAATTGTAGAAATTTACATAATTCATAAATCTTGAAGCAAAAATGGTCTGTCAGAATAAGATTAGGTGGCATTTCAGACCCCTTGTATTTAGTGTTTGTTTAAGTGAAGATAAGGTAAATGGTCTCAAATGAGGTTTTCATAATAGGATTAGGAAAAGATTCATAAAAATTAAATTCTGTTGGAAATGAAGGAGAATAGGTTGGAGCAGAGATCCCATGGGAGGTTTTGTGCACATTCAGTTAACATAAGAATCAATATTTATATATCCTTTGTGAATCCTGACGCAGACACTGCATTGTATACCCCCAAAGTGGACCTGCGATTGTGATAGCCTGATTCTTGAATAGACTGCAGATCCTCACTATCAAAGGCCATGCATGCAAATGGTAACTTGAACAAGGCGTTGGAAAAGCAGCATTCCCTGTGAAACCGTACCCAAGTATGAGGTGTTGCCTTTGGGTGATGAGGGGTTAGAGCCGAAGAGCAGAGAGAAAGTTGAATAAGCAAATAAAAGTTTTAATGCTTTAGTAGAAATGTTACACAGCAATACATCAACTGAATGGAGTGTCCTACTGTTGATATGCACACTGACCTTTATCACAGTAAAACAAATAGGAATGAAAGGGAGTAAAATTGCTCCATGAACTGCTGGTACAATATATATCATAAACCCTATGGATATGTGGGAGTGATTTCAAGGCTGTAATCTGATTATTGGGTCCAGATGACAGTTCCAAACTCACGTTTTATTCTTCTGATTAATGTCTCATCTGAGCCTCTTGATAAGGTTGCTACACTGTCATCACTCTTTGGCATCCATTAATCTCTATGCAATCAATCATCATGAGAAAAATGACACTGATACACAGATCAGACCTTCCATTCTAAACTTATTGTGTTTTAAATATTAACCCACTGGACACATACCGACTTGCTTCCTGATAAATTATCTTATCAGCAATTGGAGGAGCATTAGTAAAATTGGATCATCAAATTGACCAAGCATCTTCAATAATGTAACCAAACCATTCATTAAAATCCAAGATTTTATTGTGGAAAATCCTACCAACTGTTCGTTGACATTAAAAATCCAACTTGTGCAGCTGTGGGTAAAAAGTTTATTCTAAATTATTACGGCATTGCACATCACTGACTGACCTCTCAAGTATCATGGAACAGAATGTACAATGAGTTAATCTCATGTGTTAATACTTTGCAAAAAAAACGCATTTGTGGTTTTTAATAGTTTTAGAAAGAGTTTGTTTAAATTATCATACTGAGTGTGGTCACTATTTGTCCAACTTGAGTCTGCCAATATATTGGGTAAGGCAGACAGACTGGAACAGACATTGACCACCACATGAAGGATTTCTATTTGTTTAAAAAAGCAGTCATCAACCACATGTTGTCATCATGTTTTAATTTTTCTCACAAACTCACTGAACCAGCCAGTGCGATTCTCGGCATCCAGTTTGATTCTTAACTTTCTTTTCTCCATCACATCTGGTCTCTGACCAAGACCACTTACCTTCACCTCCGCCATATTGCTTGTCTCCACCCCAACTCACACCCAATACCTTGAAACTCTTATTCACATCTTTGTTACATCACGCTTTGATGTTTGTAATGTGCTCCTCGCTGATATCCGTAGCTTTACCATGTGGAGTCCTGTAGCATATTGTTTAGAGTGCTCGCCTCACACGTGAGAGGATCCGGGATCAATTCCCGGGCAGCGCAAAACCTTAGGCTACTTTCTTTACTCTACACATCTCTGTCTACCTACCAGTAAGTAAAAACTCGGTTGTTTGTCAATTGGCGGATCGCTTTTCTGGGGGTAATAATTCCTTCAAAAACACTAATACAATAAAATAATTTGGTCACTCAATCCATGACTGTTTGTGAGACACTGCTGTGACAATTGGCTGCCGTGTTTCACCCACAAAATATACAGTCACTACACTTTACATTTCGTGGAGTCCTGTAGCTCAGTGGTTAGAGCACTCGCCTCGCAAGCAAGAGATCTGGGTTCGATTCCCAGCAGGGCAAAACGCTGGGCAAGTTTCCTTACTCCACACACCTGTTTACCTAACAGTAAGTAGGAACCCAGTTGTTAGTCAAGAGGCAGATTGCTTTTTCGAGGGTAATAATTCCTTTCTTCAAAAAAAAATGGTCACTCAATCCAAGATTGTTTGTGGGACACTGCTGTGTGCAATTGGCTGCAGTGTTTCACCCACAAAATATACAGTCAATTCACTTTACAGTATATTCTGTGAAGCCATTTGAGACATCTCGAAGACACGATAAGGCGCTATATCAAATGCAAGGATTATTATTATTAATAGTATATTCTTTGAGGCGCTTTGAGACATCTCAAAGATGTGATAATAAGGCGCTATATCAAATGCAAGGATTATTATTATTATTATTTATTCACCAGTCAAAGTCTGCAAGCCATTCAAACTCCCCTGTTCTCATCCTCATCAAACTCTGCACCCATCACTCCTGTCTTCACCCTCATCTACAAATCCATCCACAACATAACATCTCCTTATCCTTCCAATTTTCTCCTACTCTAATGCTCTGATTGCTCCTCCTCTCTGGTAACTCAGGCATCCTCCAACCTCTCCGCATTGGCTGAGCCTTGAGTTCCTACGGCCCTAACCTGTGGAACCTTTAGATAGATATTTGGGGAGGACAAATTTACAGGGCTATGGGGAGAGCAGGGGAGTGGGTTTCATTTGGACAGCTCTTTCAAAGAGTCGGCACGGACATGATGGGCCGAATGGCTTCCTTCTGTGCTGTAGAATTCTATGAACTTCTATCACTCCATTTCGCCTATTTCTGTCTATGTCCTGCCTCAAAACATCCCTCTCTCCTTATTTCCCAATATAGGTGTTCATCCCCATCCTTGGAAAGTTATCTGAGATATTACCCCATGTAAAGGGCCTGCAAGTTGTTGAATAGTTTCTCCATTTTCAACCCTGTGTTTGGTGTAGTATGTGCATTGAAGTTTATGTTTTCATTTTGATCTTAATTTAATGCAAAGGAAAGTCATTATCTGTATGTAATCAAACAGTTTTAAGTGCACATAGTTAAAAACAGGGGAACTATGACCTTGTGGAATGTATAACTTTAATAGCAGAGCGCTGGTATACTATTATGCTTTCTCAGCACTATTGTAAATCCTAAAACGATAATACTCTCTGCAGATATAATAGATATAAAAAGCAGTGTAACTATTTGGTAGCTTTCCAACATATATTGAATATTTTAAAACAATCCCTTATGATCCTTTATCATTGCACCATTTAAATAGTGCAACAAAGAAACAGGACGCAAACTCTGGACTCAGGATTCAGTGTCCTGATTAAAACCATAATATTCTACTCTTCAAGGGCAAATAATGAAGTTAAATCTACCAAGTTAAACTAGTCATTGATTAAGAATAGTTTATATATATTTTCTAAGCGTAATCCATTAGTCACAGAAGTTAATTACATTTGTTTTTCTAAAAAAAACATGAGGCACTTCAGACTCCACAGATTGAATAATACAGGATTGAATTAGCAGCTTGTTTAAGGCACTGTTCCTGAGACAGACAGTCTCTTGTGATCACATAGTATATCAGTAGTTGAGTTTGTGACTCAGTTAATTAAGTGCAAATTGTTAACGGTTTGCTTTGTAAAGAGTTCGACTGATGTGCACCAGCAGTGTGGATTCAGCAATGTATCTTTTGTCATGAAGACAAACAGTAGCTGTATTTAATTCACACAAGTTATCCATAAAACAAGATTGTGCTTACTTATTTTCTTACTTATTTTCTGAAGACAGTGTCTCAGGCTGGGGTATAGTTCAACAGGTATTGGCAGCCTTCCAATACTTCACCTAGACAACCATTCTTTGTTTGGGAGCCTAGACAGTTAGTGTTGATAAGTAATTAAACCTCAGTCACATCACAGTTGAGCCTAATCATGTCCATCCCCTGAAGGCCACACTTACACCTATCAATAAACACACATTTCCAGCAGGAAGCCCTGGACAGTGATCAGAGCAGGATCATTGGCCATGTTAGGTTGTTGCCTCATTGCCAGGGATACTGAAGTTAATTGTTGCAGCTCACCACATCCCTGGATGAGATCAGCTAATTCATCAGAATAATAAATCCTGGGACACCTAAACTGCATGGCTGAGTGTCATACCACATCCTTGCATTTTATTTTCATTTTATTTTTTAGGAAACATAAAGTCATTCAGCCCATCGGGCATGTTCCACCAGTTTGTTAGATCACAGCAGATTTCCTCACCTTTCCTTCATATCCCTTAGAACCCTTATTGCTCAAATGATTCTTATGATGTCTGGTTTTAAAGGCCACATCCTTCCAGAATGCTCTACTATCTTCTCATTCCATCCACAGAAAGTTTTTAAAATGAGCTTTGTTTCCTGCCTCAGTCACCTGTCCTGGTATCCCAACTGTGAATTACCTTCTGTGCAAATAAAATACTTATTGGTTTCTGTCCTAAAATTGGCTTTTACAACCCTTAACATGTCCTACTGCCATAGCACATCTGAAAGCATTGTTCTGGATTTATCTTCTCTGCCTTATGTGGCATCTTGTCAACCTCTATAGGGACATCTCTGGGACATTTCAGCTTCTCATACAGTTAACTGCAGCCCATATGTCCTATAGACCTTCATTCTGCTTTGGAATAGTTCCTCATTTATCTAACAAATTTAATTCACTCCTGCACGCGCAATTTACCTAACCAGTCACCGAAGTCAAATTTGAATGCATTTAGTTGAAAGTAAATTATATCCTCCAGATTGCCTCAAAATGAAAGATCCAATTTAATTGGGTAAGTAATTTGTGTTTTAGGAGATTTCAACCTGCCACTTTATCATGCTTGCTCGTTGGCCCTTTGGCGGCATTCTAATGTTTTCTTTATATGTAAAACAATCACTCCCTGACCAGATTCAGTTTCTACATAAATGAAATGCTGAACATTTGTGCACTTTGAACATTTTACTTATAGAAACAAGAGGAAAGAGATTTGTGCTTACAATATGCTAGGGTGGTGGCCAGTTAAACACATTTTGAGTAGATGACATGCCGTCTGATTATTCATTCATGACATGAGATGATACAGATACATATTTAATCGATTGTTGCTTTGCTTAGTTCCAGGACATTGCAGCTGAATGCAACAGTTCCATTCATTTTTTTTTATCACTGAAGTGTTCAGTGGAGGCTGGTGGAATGTTATGCTTGAATACTTTTTAATGAACAAACAAAAATCTTTAAAGAGTATGGCATTAAAACAGTTATGTTTTGATCACAAAGAATTTGGTTTAATATTAGTTCCCCAGAATTGTCCAAAGCTGCAGCTTTCTTTTATTTTGCTTTTTACACTGATTTAAAAAAATAAACATATTTGATGTGGATGATATATTAGGTTCACAACACAGTGAAAGATTCAACGTGTCTGATACCGCAGAGACTCTGAGTTAATGTGCACAATTAATTCTGAACCCACTTGGGCTAATAAATTGGTTCTCTAGTGATGTTAATCCAGTTCCCTTGCCACTGCTGAGTTGCAGAACGTCTCCAAGTTATTGCTCACCATTATGCCATCATCATGTAAGGTTTAAATTAAACTCCCTGTTAAAAATATAGCACCTGTTAAAAATATAGCAGAATAAAAGAAGTTTTCAAAATTGATGCTAAACTTTTGCATGTTTTTGAAAAGTGCACTTATAAAATTGTAGTTTTTTTTATCCTTTCCAATTATTTTCTTCCCAACCTCTGCACCTCTTCTGACAGTATGAAATACCTTTTTCCTTCCTCTGGGTGAAAGCTTCCAAAGGTATCAGTCAATGTCTGTTTGGTACTTCACCAATATTCACATGAGTCTTGATAGTTGGCTTGTGTTACCAGGATATTCAGTACTGGGAGAAAGGTGGAGGGGGAAATAACAGCCAATCATAATCCTATGGTCATCTATTAACCACACACACCAGCAGTGGTCGCCAAGTGGGTTTTGGTCCTACCCAGCGCTTGGGACAATGAGTTCCATTGTAACCTTTGCCAACAGAGGTTAACTCAGCACAGACCGAGGATTAAACCTGGAACTTGCACGGTTGTGTTCTTTCTTGCACCTGATGTACAAGATAGAAAATCATGTTTCTAGAAGATCAAATGGTTCGAAAACCACAATCCCAACACATTCCCTTTTTTATATCTTGACTGCTGCGTGTATTCAAGGATTAGATGAAATCTGCAGCTGTGAAGGAGATATCACTGCGTTATCTGTTTCCCATGTTGTGTTAAAGGTCTCAAAATGCAGTAGGTCTCGGTTTGGAATGGCAATACTTAATGACTGATTTCTATGTTAGCATCAACCTCCTGTAACTGCAAGATAAAAATCCCACTCAATACTTTGCAAAAGCTGCAAGAGAGGGTACAATTGGTCTTCTTTGAAAAAAAATCCAGGATCCTCCATAGTCTCTTTTAAGATCGAGGACTGAGAGGACAGTGAAGGGGAGTTCCTGTGACCACCAACCCCTCTAATCGCATCAAGGTCGCGGTACATCCTGTCGGCTGCGGCTGCGGCTGCAGAGGCAATGCTTTGGAGACCTCAAGCGCACAAAGAAGAAATGATTACTGGGCTGGGAACTGGTAAATTATAAGATGCTTTCCACGTAATGTACGTGCATTTTCTGCATTGCAGAACCCAAGCAGAGAAATTGAACCGAGATAGCGCAGAAGTAAACACTCCAGTACGTTGCCAAACTTGGAAGCTTTTTTTTTACACACGCACTCGATGTATTTATCTGATTCGCAACAATAGAAAAGTATTTTCAGTGTCAAGACAAATCCACCACGAAATACAGCTGAATACAATCGCAATTGGAACTCAACCGGAATAGTCTCAGTCCTGATTATATTACTTTTTTTAAAAAAATTGAGAAGTTCTTACGATGCCTGGGAAAATTATATTGGGAAGAAATGTAGGCAAAGCACAAAGAGAATCGTAACAAATATAAGTGTGTGTGACATTGAAAAGATTTCAATCTTGTGTTCAGGGATATGCTGGAAAAGCAATTTTTTGGGGGTTGCAAATTTAGTTTTTTTGAATCTCTTAATTGGATGTGGGCTCAATTATATTTACATTCAACCAACCTCTCTCTCCCCTCTCCCCCCCACCCCCACCCCATCGCCTGCGGTGATCCAGTGAGGACGAGGTGCTTTGGTGTGAGATTTGTCTTTGACACTGTTGGGGTTAAGCATTGTTATATAAAAGAGGGATTGCCTCTCCCATTTAATCGGTGGGGAAAAATGTTTCGGGGGGGAAAAAAATAGTAGACAGACAGACAGACAGACAGACAGGCCCAGTGCCTGATTAGCAGAGAGAGAGAGAGAGAGAGACAGAGACCCGGCCATTGGTCTCGATAAGGGAGAGGCGGTGCTCACTCGCCGTCAGTAGTAGTTTGTACATTAGGGGCTAAAGCTGTTTGAACCCGCCCCGTAACCTCCCCCTTCCCCCCCCCCCCACCCCCCCCACCCACCCCCACCCCTACCCCCAAATCAGATCTTTGAGTTCCCGTCACCCGCACTGGGGAGTAAGTAGAAGTAGCTCTGTAACCCGTCTTCCATGATGTCTTACCCAATATTACGCGAGCGATCTCGGATGATACCGAACCCAAACGCCAACTCCCGTAGCACTGTGAAGTCGAGGATACACTGAATGAAAGCTCCGAGTGCCAAGTTACAGTGGTTGACTTGTGGTGGAGGGCTTTCTGTGCACAGTCGAGAATCATGTATCTTGTGTTGTGGGCAGTGGGGATTGTAACGTTACTTGTCGGCTTCAGTGTAGAAGATAAGCCACAAATGTACCCCAGAACAGGTAATGCTTTAACGTATTGTTAACCACTTTACATCTTATTATTTTTTTACACACGTTTTTTTTTGGCGTTGGGCACTGTGTGTGTGTGTGTGTGTGAGAGGGGGAGAGAGAGAGAGAGAGAGAAAGTGTGTGGAGAGAGAGAGAAAAGTGAATCTTTTAGAAGTACTATTTTTAAGCTAAAAATACAACGACGCTAATAATATTTAACAGGTTTTGTTACGGAAACATGAATACAGCAGATACAAACTTATTTATTGGTGTGTGTGTGTGTGGGTGGGTGTGTGGGTGTGTGTGTGGGTGGGGGGGGGGTGTGTGTGTGTGTGTGGTGTGTGGGTGTGTGGGGGTGTGTGGGTGTGTGTGTGGGTGTGTGGGTGTGTGTGTGGGTGGGTGTGGGTGTGTGTGTGTGTGTGTGGGTGTGTGTGTGTGTGTGGGTGGGTGTGTGGGTGGGTGTGTGTGGGTGTATGGGTGTGGGTGTGTGTGGGTGGGTGGGTGTGTGTGGGTGTGTGTGTGGGTGTGTGGGTGTGTGGGTGGGTGTGTGGGTGGGTGTGTGTGTGGGTGGTGTGGTGTGTGTGGGTGGGTGGGTGGGGTGGGTGTATGGGTGTGGGTGGGTGGGTGTGTGTGGGTGGGGTGTGTGTGGGTGTGTGTGGGTGTGTGTGTGGGTGGGTGTGGGTGTATGGGTGTGGGTGTATGGGTGTGTGTGTGTGTGTGGGTGTGTGTGGGTGTTGGGTGTGTGTGTGTGTGTGTGGGTGTGTGTGGGTTTATGGGTGTGGGTGTGTGTGGGTGTGGGTGTGTGTGGGTGTATGGGTGTGGGTGTGTGTGGGTGTATGGGTGTGGGTGTGTGTGTGGGTGTGTGTGGGTGGGTGGGTGTGTGTGGGTGGGTGTGTGTGTGGGTGTGGGTGTGTGTGTGGGGGGGGGGGGGTGTGGGTGGGTGGGTGGGGGGGGGGGTACATTAGACCCGCTTTACAGTTTCATTCGCGATGTTTTCATGTGTTAACGTTGGGTTATTTTTTGTGGTTGTGTTTATTTTTAATCGGGTTTCAGCCAAACGACGTTTTGATGAGCAATTGACGGCGTCTGAGGTGGTGAGTCCCAGTCGGGTGAGTGAGTTGGGAGACCCCTTCCCCAACACCGTGCATTTCAGGAGGAGGAAGCGAAGCCCCGACTCCGACCTCTGGGCCTCAGTAACTCATTACCGAATCACTGCGTTCGGGCGAACCTTTCACCTGAACCTCACCGCCGACTCTGGATTTATGGCACCGATTTTTACCGTTACACACTTTGGAATACAACCCAATCTCACGGCCCTTCACCTCGACACTGACTCCAGGCACTGCTTCTACACCGGACATGTCAATGCCAAACCGGAGCACACAGCTGTGATCAGCCTCTGCTCGGGACTGGTAAGTGAAGCACTGTTAACCCTCTCTCTACTCAATCTAATTTGTTTGCACTTTTTTGGGAGGGAAGAGTGCGTTTTAATGGCTATTACAACGCGCGCAGAACCAATCGTGTGTGTGTGTGTGTGTGTGTGTGTGTGTGTGTTATGTACAGACGGTTTATTTTAAAAAAATGTTTGATAACACGAATGTAAGTAAAGCACAAAGGGGAATGCATATATATATATATTATATAATAAACATAATATTTATTAAACGACGGGACATTTCCTCATCTTGAAAGTTTCGCTGCTGATTTTGGAAAGTCTTCACACATCGCAATATCACCTGATATTTCAATGCAACGTTGAAACAGATCGCCATCCAAACCCCTCCACCCCCACCCCATCACCCCCCCACTCCCACCCCCATCACCCCCCCACTCCACCCCATCACCCCCCACTCCCACCCCATCACCCCCCCACTCCCACCCCCATCACCCCCCCACTCCCACCCCATCACCCCCCACTCCCACCCCCATCACCCCCCCACCCCCCCCCCCCCCCACCCCACCCCCATCACCCCCCCACTCCCACCCCATCACCCCCCCACTCCCACCCCATCACCCCCCACTCCCACCCCCATCACCCCCCCACTCCCACCCCATCACCCCCACTCCCACCCCATCACCCCCCACTCCCACCCCCATCACCCCCCCACTCCCACCCCATCACCCCCCACCCACCCATCCCCCCACCCCCCATCACCCCCCACTCCCACCCCATCACCCCCCACCCACCCCATCACCCCCCCACTCCCACCCCATCACCCCCCACTCCCACCCCATCACCCCCCCACTCCCACCCCCATCACCCCCCCCACCCCCATCACCCCCCACCCCCCCATCACCCCCCACTCCCACCCCCATCACCCCCCACTCCCACCCCCATCACCCCCCACTCCCACCCCCATCACCCCCCACTCCCACCCCACACCCCCCCCCCCACCCCATCACCCCCCACTCCCAGCGCACCCCCCACCCCCCACCCCAGCACCCGCCCACCTCAGCACCCCCCACCCCAGCACCCCCCTACCCCCAGCAACCCCCCACCCACAGCACCCCCCCCCACCCCAGCACCCCCTACCCCCAGCACCCCCCACCCCCAGCACCCCCCCCTACCCCCAGCAACCCCCCACCCACAGCACCCCCCCCCCCCCACCCCCAGCACCCCCTACCCCCAGCACCCCCCACCACCAGCACCCCCCCACCCCCAGTACCTCCCCACCCCCACCCCCCCATCCCCAGCACCCCCCCCACCCCCCCTACCCCCAGCACCCCCCACCCCATCACCCCCCTACCCCCAGCACCCCCCACCCCCATCACCCCCCCTACCCCCCAAACTGTCCAAGCGGCAGCTTCAACCCTCAGCCCAATGTCTGCAACTCGGGGAGTTGAGTGAGACACAAGTCAAGTCAAGTTAAATTAAGTTAAGTTGTCAGAAACCTGCGTCAAGGACACCTCGAGTGGGAGCCCCAAACTCCCGAGTGCGCGGTGACGGCTCCCGGTCAGAGCTCCGGGTCAGAGCTCCCGGTCAGAGCTCCGGGTCAGAGCTCCCGGTCAGAGCTCCCGGTCAGAGCTCCGGGTCAGAGCTCCCGGTCAGAGCTCGGGGTCAGAGCTCCCGGTCAGAGCTCCGGGTCAGAGCTCGGGGTCAGAGCTCCCGGTCAGAGCTCCCGGTCAGAGCTCCGGGTCAGAGCTCCCGGTCAGAGCTCGGGGTCAGAGCTCGGGGTCAGAGCTCCCGGTCAGAGCTCGGGGTCAGAGCTCCGGGTCAGAGCTCCCGGTCAGAGCTCCGGGTCAGAGCTCACGGTCAGAGCTCGGGGTCAGAGCTCCGGTCAGAGCTCGGGTCAGAGCTCCGGGTCAGAGCTCCGGGTCAGAGCTCGGGGTCAGAGCTCCGGGTCAGAGCTCCGGGTCAGAGCTCCCGGTCAGAGCTCCCGGTCAGAGCTCCGGGGTCAGAGCTCCCGGTCAGAGCTCGGGGTCAGAGCTCCCGGTCAGAGCTCCGGGTCAGAGCTCCCGGTCAGAGCTCGGGGTCAGAGCTCCCGGTCAGAGCTCGGGGTCAGAGCTCGGGGTCAGAGCGCCTCCCGGAGACTCCGCAAAGTCTACGTCAGGATCGGGAAAAACCCCTCAACCTCTGACAGCCCTCAGGACAGAGAGCATCGGCTTTACCCACAGTAACCGGGGACAGGACCTGGCGCCCAAACCCCCTTACCAACTTGTTCCCTCTCTCCCCCCCTCTCTCTCTCCCTCTCTCCCCCTCTCTCTCTCTCTCTCCCCCCCTCTCTCTCCCTCTCCCCCTCTCCCCCTCTCTCTCTCTCTCCCCCTCTCTCTCTCTCTCCCCCTCTCTCTCCCTCTCCCCCTCTCTCTCTTTCTCTCCCCCTCTCTCTCCCCCTCTCTCTCTTCCCCCCCTCTCTCTCCCCCCCCTCCCTCTCTCTCCCTCCCCCCCTCTCTCTCTCTCTCTCCCCCCCTCTCTCCCCCCCCTCTCTCTCTCCCCTTCTCTCCCTCTCTCTCCCTCCCTCTCTCTCCCCCTCTCTCTCTCCCTCTCTCGGCGATGACAAACAATTGGGACATTTTAAGCGGAACGCTTTTATTTTGAATTATTTTTTTTCGGCTTAACTTCCTTCCCACCGTCAACAACAAGTACTTTGTAAAAAAAATATTTTTTTAAAAAAAATAACAAAAAAGGACGATTTAAAACTTTTTTAAAGAAAAAAACCACAATTTAATGTCACGTCGGACCTCCAGATATTTTGAAAGTTCACGACACAGAGGCAGATGGGGGAAGGCTCTTATTTTGGATCGGTTTTAAAGGTCGCAGTGAAACATTGGGTCTAAAAAAAAACGTTTTAGATGGTGGATTATTCCAACTCTATTTGAGGCATTTGGTTATTCGGATCATCTACTGTGGCTTCGAGGCTTTACGTTAAGATCACGAACGTCGCTTTGGAGTAAGGCCGCCAGGAGGACACTTGGGGCGCGTTATTATTCGCTTACCTTGTGCTGCCGTAAGCCATTCGGGGCGAAGGGGGCAATGCCCCCGAGCGCTGCCCTGACCGGTGGCGGCGGCGGCGGCGGCGGTGGAGTTGGATGTTCCCGCAGTCACCACAACAGTCGGTGAATCTGGTCCCCGGTGGTGTCTGTCCGCACAGCTGGAAACAGACAGTTACAAACCAGCTTCAATAAGCCTGAGGACTGCAAGTGCATCGTTACTGAGCTTAGAGCAAACAGTCACTTTCTCCCCCCCCCCCCCCCCCCCACACCCCCCGGTACAGCTGCTTATTTACCAGACTATCTTGTTTACCAGTGTGACTATTGTTTTGCTCCCTTGGCTGGTGGGCGGCGCTGCTTTCCTGCAGATGTGGCTTTTATCCCCTCCCTTTTTAAGGCGGCAAAGGATCGACATCTTCCATAATAATAATAATAATCCTTGCATTTGATGTAGCGCCTTGTCACGTCTTCGAGACGTCTCACAGCACTTCACGGAATAGACTGTAAAGTGAATCGACTATGTGTTTGTGGGCGAAACACGGCAGCCGGTTGCGCGCGGCAGTGTCCCACAGACGGTCGTGGATTGAAGTGGCCAATTTATTATCTTTTTTTTTCATTTGAGGGATTATTATCAAGCGTGTGGAGTAAAGAAACTTGCCTAAGGTTTTGCCGTGCTGGGAAGGAAGGGTGGGGCGTGGGGGGAATTCAGAAAATATTGCAACCTATTCCCCCTTTCTATGCATCGAGAAAGAGAGAGAGAACATTGAGGGTAAATTTAGCTGTGAAATGACTACAACTTATTCTTTTTTTAAGAAGTGCATAAATGTGCCTGGCTGCTCTTGTGGGCAGGGAAGGGGGTGAAGTTGTGTGAAGAGTTTTTTGAAGTTGTTTGGCAGCTTGTGTTAGTGTGGTCCACCTTAAAAAGGGAGGCACTGAGAGAGGGCGCATGCGTGAGCATGGGTGGGGGGGGAGAGGGGAGCGGGTCCTTGTGTCTCCACTACACTGAGTAGATTGGGTTGAGTGGACAGTGGAAGGAGGGGGAGAAATGGTAACGTGCAACATGTAATCTCTTCATAGACTCTCTTAACATGGGGGAGAGAGAGGTGTTGGGAGGCGGGGTGGTGGGGGCAAGAGCTGCACAGAGAAGCTTAGAGATGTCTTCACACCTGAGGCAAACTTTGTTAGACTTGTGGTTGGACAAGCATCAGGTCCCGCAAACCAGCCTTCAGTGATAAAGCCTGTTTTTTAAAAAATCTTTCTTGCTATATTTCCTCCTGCATTTTTACATATATATATGCAGTCGTGTTAAATCTTGACTGATGGAATGTGTTTTTGGAGAGAAGTTGCATGTTTGTTGAGTATCTTGATAACTAGATACTATAGAGATGACTCTATAGTATCTTGTTTTCCTTGCGCCGTGTTCACCATGAAGGTGTCACAACATTGCTTCAAACTTGGCCAAGTGCCTGTTTTGGGAAATCCTATTTAATCCAACACCAGCCACATCTCGGAAAGCGTTGATAATCTAACAGGGAACCATTTGTAACCACTTTAAAGTATGTACAGTATTCAAGCATTTACTATATGTTCTCTTCACAGTTTGGCATGTTCACATCGCACGGTGGGGAATATTTTGTGGAGCCTCTCGCCCTACCCAATGGGGAAGAATACAATGAAGAACACAACAAACCACATCGTGTGTACAAACGAGATGCTCTGAAGACTAAATTGACAAGGGAACTCACTGATAGTTGTGGCAACTCAGGTACTGTATGTTTCAACATTTTTTTGTACCAAACAAGAGGAAATCACACTCGCCAGGATGGGTCACTAAACTATGACTTGTAAACTGCGGTGATAGAAGATGCTTGATGGTTAAAATATGCTATCCAAGTTTATTGTACAAATCAGTTACCCATGCTTAATTAGTGCAAATAAACTTTACAATCAATATGTTATTATTATAATCCAATATTCTCTGTACAGATCATAATGTTTCATAACATAGTTTGCACTACCGAAAACATTGTTTATTTTTCAATATAGGAACAATATTTTTATTAAGTCTCAACAATGGAAATGTTATTTACGAGAAGGACCAGCATGTTGACAAACTTATAGTAAGAGTTTAATTTGATGTAGCAAAATTGAAACCGAGCAAAATGGATATCAACAATAAAGAGCTTTGAAATTGCTCGACGATGTTCTAAGGTACTATATCAAATGCAAGCATAATTTATATAATCTCATTTGACGGTGAACCAGATTCTTAAAACTAGTTGTTGTTAAGTCAAGCAATATCCGCAAAACTGTGTTTCATGGGTATTCCCTAAATAAACTGATGATGAATTGAGTTGAAATATTCAAATTTAATAATTAGTGTCAAATAAGAAAAAGAATTGCTGGAGTTCCACAACAAGTTAACCAGCATTCAGAGAGAAACTTAGTTATAGCATTAGGCATGACCCTTCCTCAGAATGCATTCTAACTATTTGTGCAAGTTTGTGGTTTAGAATAGATATTGGAAATTATTTGAAATGGAATAGGAAAAATCCAGAAAAAGGAAAGGCATAACTGGGTTAAGTGAAAGTGAGGGATGGATGGAAATGAGAGGCAAGAGCAGGATCCAACACCAATGCAGTTGTTGTTTGTGGAAGGCAAACAATGAGGGAATGGAAATGAGTAGGTTGTGCATTATTCCTACAAAAAGGCAGAGGTCCATTAGGGATTCAGCAGCAATGTTCAGGTTAAAATTTATTGAGAGTCGGGACAATTTCTGGTTTCAAGACTGCAATAAAAACTTAAATGGATAATATTAATATAACATCCAGATGAAAAATTGTTTGGATTTCTAACAAATTGAGTTGGATTAGCCATTTCTAAATATGATTCAAGTGTATTAATATCCTAAATGTCTATTTTTTTAACGTTTTTTCATCAAAAAATGTACTGTATAATGATGGATACTATTTTTTCAGGGTATAGAGTGCAGAGGAGGGTACTGTCTGTATATGTTTAGTGCAGATACAATGTGACTAACCTATTAGCAGTTGCATTGTGTGGATGTATATTGGTGAAAACAGGCTTTTGGAATTTGAGCCAACTCATGTTTGTAGACTAGTTATCAGAATTTTTAATAATAGTGTACCCTTTTCACATAATGCTTGTTCAATGGACTGATATTTGTAATGACTATTTTCATTGTTTCAAATTAAATATTTATTCAGAAAACAATGTCCTTCATAAGAATCGTGGCTTAAGCATGTGAGTTCATGAAAACTGAAAGCTTAGTTGAAATTTTATTGTTGTAATTATGTAATAGCAGGAAATCAGCCCTTAGACTGCCAGTCGACATAAAGTTCCACTCTGTGAAGCCAACATTTCCGTACATTTTCAATTTGTACACTAACACTGATCCTTATCCATTAATATAAATGAAACAAAAAATCACCAACATCAGCATAAATTAATTTAATGTAATTGTAAACCTGATCTACTGAAATAAATATGAAAAAGTCAAATCAAAAAGGAAAAAGTTTACAGACTACATTGTCTTTTTTTCCTTTTTTATTCTTATGGCTGTATTTTAAAATTTGCCAAATTCTGGATGCTTTGAAATGCTAAGAAAATGAATAAATAAGATGTGCACGAGTTTATAAGCACTTTCCTGTGATTGACTAGCTAGTGCAGCACACTGAAGTGAATTGTTCTGTTTTCAATGCAGTGGAACAACATTGTTGTACAGAAAACGCATTGCTGCAGACTACAGATAAAAATGGATTCAAATTACTTGTATATTTGCAGGAAATGTATCGAAAAATTTATGAGTGGAAGGTTTCAGTAGCCTGGCAGATGACCCTGTACTTGTAAAGCCCACAGTGACATTATCCTATGTGAAGGGTGCTATATAAATGCAAGTTAAAGTATAGGTTATTCTTTTCAATTGTTTCATGGTGAAATTAATTTGTGATACCCCATAAAGTTTTAAGAGAATACTAATCTGTTGGTTAGCTCATGGACAAGCAAGGCCTGACTTGTTACTAACTGTTGAGCTTTAAAAATGACTTTGTGGCTTAAGGTCACAAATGTGCGAAACCATTAAGGGGAAGCATAGTTACTTTTTGAACAAGCTGTTTGAGTGTGCAATAATTAACATTATTAGTTATGAATGGGGTTTAGCATTATAATGAGTCCTGCATTAAGTGTGTTTTTAAGATAAACTTAAAAGGGTTTGTATTTTACAACTATGAAAATGTGAATAGTTTGTGTACCGCTTTACTGTTGAAACGGTTGTTGGTAATATGTTGTTTTTCTATAATATTGTTAGTAATATTCGACTTCTCGAATGCCCTCTTTGCCGGTCTCCCCAGCTCCACCATGCACAGGATCCAGCTGATCCCAAACTCAGCAGCATGCATAATCAACCGTAATAAACTCTGTACCCCCAACAGAACAATTCTAGTCAGACTCCACTGGCTCCCTATCATCGAACAGATCGATTTCAAGATCCTCACACTTGTTTTCAAATTCCTTCATGCCCTGGCACCTCCCTACCTCTGACCTGCTTACCCCCCAACCCATAACCCGCTGCCTCTGCTTGACTGGCTCCAGCCTTCTGCATGTCTCTCGTGCCCTCCGTTCCACCATTAGTGGCTGTACTTTCAGCCTCTGCGCTCCGAAACTCTGGAACACTCTTCCTCTATCCATATGCCTTTCCCCTACCTTTCCCATCTTCATGTCACACTGAAGGTCTTCCTATTCGATGGTGCCTATGGTCACCTCTCCCTCCTCCCAGCTTGAGTTGTGCTCCGCCATTGTCAAGCGCTCTGGAATGCTATCTTGCATGAGGGGCGCTATATAAATGCAAGTTGTTCCTGTTATAGTTTTTGTGATCCGGTGATATAATCTAGTCCGGTGGATGTTGAATTCTACTTTGGGATGGCCATTTTCTTCTTATACTCCTGTTTAATTTTGGTGGTTTATAAATGTGTAATTACTAAGTGCAATTGCTCTCTTGCTTCACTTTTCTTTGGACTGCTAAATTTTGCTGCATTGTTCTATGGTACGATCAATGTCACATTATGATGGTATTGCAGAGGAAGCTATAAACAAAAATTAAAAACTGCTATATTTTCATGAGTAACACAAAGCCTAAGAATAAGAGGGAAGAAATAGAAGAATAAAGAAGTGTGCACAAATGAAGTACGATGAAAGATAGGGACATGAGCCCATGGAGAAAGAACCAACTCTAAAATCAGAAAACAAACAAACTAAAAAAAACAAACAGATGAAATAAAGGGGGTGGGGGGAAGAGACCAAATTGGAATTAAATAAACAAAAATGTCAAGCTTCATAAGACGTGAGCAAAAAAGGACATGAGAAACTTCGGAAGAGCATTTCTCAGATGTTCGAGTTCTTGCGGGAATGTGGGGACAGGATCATTAGAAGCTGCCAATGGAGATGAGTTATGGGTGAGGGTGAATATGAGTTGGATCAGATGCCAGATGGGAGATAAGGATTAGGGGCCTGAGAGCATTCATTTCGAGAAGCTGGATCTTGGGTTGTGTAGCTGAATGAGTTTGCGGGCTAAGAACAAGTTTTGTGCATGAATTAAGGAAGTTGAGTTGTAAGGGGAAGGCAGGTGAAAATAAGTGAAGCTCCTTAAGGAGTAATTGGGACGCAGAAATTGGTGGCAATTTATGTATCCTTTCGGACAGTGGGTTAGTCGATGGCAGCATGGAGTCTGTGGAATCATGTTAGAATAAGGTCGACATTTTCAATTTTGAGTCTGTGCCTTTAGAAAATATTACCAAAATAGAAATGAATGAGTAGAAATATACCATAGTTTTTCTACTCCTTTGTGTCTGTGCTGGCTCATTTAAACAGCAATATTTTCAATCCTGTCTACTTGCCTTTTTTTGTCCATTTCCCATACTTCTGTAGTAACCCGTTTTTAGATATTGTATAATGAACATTATTCATTTAAGATGCATTCAAGGGTGTTCAAGTCTAAATGAAGATAGTTTTAAGATGTGATCCTGCACCCATCAGATTCATTGTTTAGTTAGGGATTTCTGAAAGGAACCAGAAATGCACAATAATGACCTGTACGGTCACTGAAACTGATCAAGTAGATATTATTGTTACTGAGAATAGCAATCATTTGAAGGACAAAACTTGCTTTGCCTATCGTCTGTTTCCTGGTTTATGGTACAAATAATCCAGTAATTCTTAGATTGGTTGTATTGTTGCAAAAGTCAGTGTTCTTATTACCTGAATGATATGCTTTCAGACTCAGTGTAAGATACCTCAACACAATTACAGGACATTCATCAGACGGGTGGTGTGGCATAGTTGTATATTGTTCCCAAAGCAGACTGATAGAAAACAATCTTTAGTTTCAATACAGAGATGTGATTGTCATTCCATTCTTATTGTCAGACCAAGAGAGTTGAGCTCAATTGCTGATCTACCATTGGTGGCCGGGCTTTCAGCCTCTCTGCCTCCACACTCTGGAACTCCATCCCATGGTCCCTTCACTTTGCTTCCTCCCTTGCATCCTTTAAGGCCGGTTTCAAGACTCTTCTCTTCGACCGTGCCTTTGGTCTCCCTCGCACCTCTCTGCCTTCCCTCACCCCTACGCCGCCCCTCCCCCATGCTCGGACCCCGACAGCTGACTGTTCACCGCTTTGGGACGTCCTCTCGACATGAAAGGCGTTCTATAAATGTAATTTTGTTGTTGTTGTTGATCTGTTAACAACCGTATTATTGATATGTCACATGTGCCACTGTTATGCCATTAGTTTTGAAGCAATGCATCAATTTGGAGTGTGAAAACCTCAGTTATTGTATGCTGTCAGCTCTAAATCAGTCTGGCCTGGGGTTGAGTCCAAGTAAAAGAGAGAACTGCACATCCAAAAATAAGCTCTGTTAACCGGTGTCAAGTGCCAATTAATATTTCATGTTATGATACAACTCGTAGTGTGGGCAGCTCACGATTAATGCTTAAAAGCTTAAGGGTGGCCAAACTGAGAAATTGTTAAACGTACAACAATTTTTTAGTTTGAAAGTTGGCTTTACATTGGCAACAGCTTGACGTGTGTTGCATTCCAGCCAATGATGAGCAGAAGAGGTGTGGCTTACCACTTGCCTCTGAATCAAATGGCCAGCTCCCCAAATTGGAATGAAACTACACATTTTGTTGTTGATTCAATTCTAAAAATAAAACAATTTATGTTGAGATATACTGAGACAGCAGAACAACAGGACATGGGTTTAGAGTTGCAAAGGGCAATTTCAAGACGGACACCAGGAAGTATTTCTTGAGCATATTAATAACATCCAATGTTCCTAATATGTTCCCATAGTATCCAAATCCTTGCCATATAAAGAGTCTTGTAAGTTAAGCATTTAATAACTCACCTATGTAATATAATCTTACGATTGCAAAGTGGGTAAAATTGCATACATTTTTTTAACTGACCTCTTATCCATTTTTAAAGACATAATAACTTGCACAATTTAGGTATTGTTCTTATGAGTTGTTAGTATTGATAGCTATTTAAAATCCTTCTAGATTTTCATTGGTGAATGGAAATGACATATAATATGGCATAGTTAAGGCTCAACCTTAAACTTATTTTACATGCATGGGGCTGATGACTTCAGCCATCCTTTGATTTTACTTATGACTCCCTATGAAGCATTTTCAATGGGATGTTTCAGTATTATAATCACTTAAACTTTCTACCAGCAGATGAGCATGAATAGTTGTCCTGGAAAAAGCTTTGAGATCTTCTCCTTCCGTGAAAGGCGCAATACCAATTGCAAGGATTATTATTATTATTATTATTGTATTCTGTAGAGCTTTCAGGGGTTGAAAGAAAGACATGCTGCTATTCTAGTAAAAGAAAAAGCATTTTTCCATCAAGAACCCACTTACAACAACAACAAGATTCCATTTATAGAGCGCCTTTCACGTTGGGAGGACATCCCAAGGCGCTGTAAAAGATGTTGGCATGAAGCACATGAATGTTAAAGGGCTGTGATTCTGTTTGGATTAATCTACATTAAGGGAAATAAAGTTGGATGTCTTCATCACACAAAAACACGTTTGTGAATATTTGGCAGACATTTTCTGTTTGTATGAAAGCTAGAATACTAGTTATACTGTTTTTTTTAGTGCAGTAACACAATTGAAATATTTAGATGACATTGATGAGAAAGTAAGCTCAAGTGGTTCGTTCATTGATGTGTGTATTTATTTTTCTTGAACTCCACCCGAGATCTTCCCTCTCCACTTTTAAAGCCTCCCTTAAAACCTACCTCTTCAATGCACTTTCAGTCATCTTTCCCTCTTCCTGCATCCTCAGCTTCAACCCCACCCCACAGGGTAGAGTACCCAATCAGCTGTGTGAAACACTTTGAGACATCCATCCAACATGAAGGGTACTATATAACTGCAAATTGCTTTTGTATTTATGTATAGTACAATTAAGCCTAAGATTGCGTACNTTTTTTTAACTGACCTCTTATCCATTTTTAAAGATATAAGAGCTTGCACAATTTAGGTATTGTTCTTATGAGTTGTTTATTTCAAGACAGCTGTTAGTATTGATAGCTATTTAAAATCCTTCTAGAGTATCAGTGGTGAATGGAAATGACATATAATATGGCATATCTAACAAATATATAATGATAATCCTTGCATTTAATGTTGCACTTGGCCAATCTAAAGAATTTTTATTAGTTTTCTGAAATGGCTTTAATGGGTCATTTGTTCCCTTTTAAATGTTGATATCCAACAAAACTTCCTGTTCAATTTTGGCTAATAAAATAAATTTATAATGACTTCTTTAGGTCATATATGTACACAGGAAGTGATCAATTTTAGAGAGCATTTTCTCAAATTCTTCTGCAGTGAGCCAAGTTTATTTTCCACATTCCTGGAGGAAGTAGCTAAAATTCCTTTTCACAAGTCCTTAAATTTCTAAATAAACAAAATTCACTCATTGGCCTCTTAAAATGTAAAATATTGTGAAAATACTACATTACAAAGTAAAAATGTATTTCCTCAGTAGATTGTCTCAGCATTCAGGGCGCACAAAATCCATTCATCGTTGGTCTGTCTCCCTTCCATTTGAGGATTTAGAATGAACCCAGGTTGAACTTTGGAGCCTGGTTATGTTTATTTGCAATTCATTCCCATACTACTACAGTCTTTTTTTCCTGTCAAAATGCCATTTTATCCCATCCTAGTTTTCTATAACTGATCGCCAGGATATGCGTCAAGTAATTTGTTATAATATATATCTATGTTCCACATTTATATAATACATTTTCTCTCAAAACCAATTTTCTCTGCTCCTTTCCCTTCTTCCATTTTTTCTTATCTTCCTCTCCTGAAGCCATTGGACTAATTTTTGCTTTGCTCTCCGATACATCAGCCAAGTGCTGTTGCTCTATGATTGTTAGCAGGCTATTTGACAGTGAGGGGAGGAAAGAACCATAACTGAATCCAATCCTGCTGTCCCCAGAAGTCCACACACACAACAAACACACTCTTTTCAGAAGAGTCTCTGGTGATCAGAGGCCTGAAATTCCAGTTATCATTCCTTATAATGACCAATTAGTCAATGCTAGTCTCTATCCTCCACATAAGTCTATTTATGTGGAGTTCTATCTGCATGTCATTTACTCTGAGTCCTGGAGCTCATTGGTTAGAGCACTCACCTCGCAAGCGAGAGGACCTGGGTTCAATTCCCGGACGGGGTGAAATGTTGTGCAAGTTTCCTTACTCCACACGCCTCTGCTTACCTAGCAGTAAGTAGGAATCCGGTTGTCGAGTGGTGGATCGCTTTTCTGGGGGTAATAATCCCTTCAAAAAAAAATAGTAATAATAATGTGGTCACTCAATCCACAACTGTTTGTGGGACACTGCTGTGTGCAATTGGCTGCTGCATTTTGCCCACAAAATATAGTCAATTCACTTTACAGTATATTCTGTGAAGCGCTTTGAGATGTCTTGAAGACGTGATAAGGCGCTATATATATCAAATGCAAGGAATTATTATTATTTAATGATGTACAATTAAAAAGGGAAAAAAGGTCAACTTCTTCAATGTAGTTACACAGAATGGCGATTGGAATTTCAGCTCACAGGAGTGGGAATACTGACTGTTAACCTGGGTACACAGGGCGATACCCTGCTAATATCAGCTAACTTTCAAGAATGAATATACATAGATTGTACAACATGGAAACAGGCCATTCGGATCAACTAGCCCATGCCAGTCTCTATCCTCCACATGAGTCTACGTGGAGTTCTATTTGTACGTCACTTACTCTGCAGATCCCCCTCCTCATCACAGTTTAAATTTTGTTGATAGAAGCTACATCTTTCACTTTCTGACTGCTTTATGGCTTTATGTCTATGTACATAGAAATGGGCAAGATATGAAAAACAATATAAAAACTGACATTAAATGTTGCATTCATGAAACTCTATTCACCTTCACACAAAATAATTGAATAAATTCAATAATGCAAAGTACATATGGCTGCCAAAAATAACTAAATTGTTTTGTGCCAAACTTGAGGCTTAAGAAGATTTGATTTCCCGGAGCTGACCTAAAATATTCAGGAGTCTACTTTTAAATTGTTCTGTTTCGAGGAAATTCCCCAGGAACTCTACTTACTAAGGACTTTCACTTGTCCATTGTGTTTTCTAAAACAAAAAGCACTTTGTTTGATGTGTAATAGTGTTTCAAGCTTATTGTTAATTCTTCATTTGCAAAGAGTAATTACAGTCATCCGTGTGAGGTGATTGAGGGGAAATTATGGCAATTTTTAATTGTGTGTAAAAGTAGAAATCTTTCAAGAAATCAAATAATTCATGGTAGGTAATATGACATTGCTTCTGATGCTTCTGCACAGTATACAGTAATTAGACCTATGCAAGAATGAAAACTGCCTCATCTAATAAATTAATGTTAGTGTTAAAATGTATAATTTGAATCTGCAGCATTTGCATGTATATATGGTAGTTGTGTCTTTTTGTCTGATAATGTTTAAGAGTCAAGTGCCTGAGAGGAAACAAAATTAGACTGACACCAAGGTGATCCAGCACCCATTAAACAATTTCCTTGAGGTTACAGCACAAGATGGAGAATGACCCAGCAGTCAAAGGCAGGAGGAAGATACTAAACAACAAGAACTATAACTTGTATTTTATAGCACCTTTCCTAAAAGATAACCTCTCAGATAGCTTCACAATGACAGAGTCATGGAATCCAATGGGAGACGGATTCAGTAGAGCCTGGTGAGGACTGGATTGGTGGGCGAGTAGAGTTTGGTGAGGATGTAGTCTACAAAGTTTTGGATTAGCTGGAGCCAATGGATGGTGAAACAAGGGAGACTGGTGAGGAATGTATTCATACAGTTCCAAACATTTTAGCCACTGGATTTGTGTCACTTTTCAGTGAAAACGTTAAGTTACATTGAGGACTGGTACAGGATGCAAAATGAAAGCTGGTTCAACTGGCATACATTGCTTTCTGATAAAAAGTGTGTATGTGTAATTATATATATCAGAGTTAATAAAATGTGTCGGATCGGATCAGATCAGATCGGATTCATGAGCATCTCGGGGGAGGGAAGGGGAATGTGACGTGCCTGCCATATAAGGCGGACTAGCTCTTTAAAGTCAACCTTTAGGTCATCTGAATTGGTTAGGTGAACAAAAGATGTATTCCAGGAGAGTTTGGGAGCAAGAGGTCATAGGCCTGCTGACATGTTTTGTATGGGAAACATCAGTGGTGCTGAAAGGAATGGCTTGGGGTGAGTTGTTCACCTTCCCCGATCTTTTGTCAAAGCTATCCACTGCCTTTTCCCTGTGAAAGTGCTGATAATTTTTGTTTATGCATTGTCTAAACATTAAATGGCTGTAAACACAATATCAATGCCTGTTTGCAAAGGATTTCGGAACTTCTGAGATTCTGACAAAGAATCAAGTTAAACGTTATTATTTTGTTTTCTTCTGAACATTTGAATCATATTTGTAAAAAAAATGATAATATTGTGTAAACAATGAGTGCTGATAACCCCTCCTTGAGGTTATAGACTTAGAAGAGTTACAATGAGCCGAATATTGTGAGGCGGCTGGATTAAATGTAGACTTACATCGATGTTGAAATATGATTCAATTTATAGCCATATCAACAGTAATGAAATTTACCTGGTAACAGGAAGTGTCAAGCATGTAACCCTAGCTAAGTTTTTTTTAAAAAGGACAGATACATATGGAAAAAAACAGAACATAATACTGATAAGAATTTCTTTTAGTAGAAAACTAGACAAATTCCAGATCCAGTCATGTTAGCTCAGTAGTCCACAGCATGTGTAGAGGGTCAGTAATGCACATGCCATGAACTGAATTAACAGGGAGGGAAATATTTGGATTTGAGACAACTTAACTCTTTTGATAATTACACTGAATAACTGATGCTCTGCTTTCATCTCTCAGAATTTGACACACTGTTGGAAGACATTTCAGGAATACTATCTGATATCAGACATCATAACAGTAATTTACCATGCTTACCTATGGAAAGGAAAGGGCATGATTTAGCATATTTTTGTCATTACCTCTTTCCCCTAATATGCACCATTCATCTTTCTGGAACCATTTTTATTTGGTTACATATACTCTGAATCTGACAATGTTCTGCCATCAATAGCATTTTAGAAATATGGCTCATTCTGAACTTTGAGCTCTGGATACCATCTATTTCAAGATTGTGTCAGAAAAAACAGATAACTGAAATAATTTTGCATAGTTGTTAATGGGATTTTTCTTTTCTTGTAGATTGTGTCTGGATGCAATCCTACGTATTATTTTTCCTTGCATTTGATATAGAACATTATTGCATCGTAAAAGCACCTAAAAGGGCTTTGCAGGATTTTTTTTGTTTTAAAAAAAACTGCTTTTAACAGAGTTTAAGTAGACAGATTTCAAATTAAACCACAAAACGTAGAAAATGTGTGTTTTCCTATTTCATGCTTTTAATGTTTAATGCTTTTAAATAACAGACTGTGAATCTGTTGATACTATAATAAATATGCGATAGTGATCATACAATGATAAAACACGAACACAAATATTTATTTATATCTTAGCATATTAGCCCATTGACTCCTCCAGATACAATTGAGGTAATGTGTATGTGAGGCTGGGTGGTGTAGTGGGTAATATCACAGTGCCTTCACCTTAAGGTATGAGTTGAGAAGAGAGTTTCCTCTTTCTGCTGGCTGCAAGAAGCCTGCATTAAATGAGTTTGAGCAGTCTTGGTGTGAGTCCAAACATAAAAGGGCCCACAATTCAGCACTAATTGGCACTTTGCTCAGACAGATCACAAGGATGGCTGGTTGTGGGGAATGGAAATATCATGCTGGTGCAGTTGGGGGTACTTTTCAGAGTTTGGGGTTAATGCACGTGTTGAACTGAAATGGGGAGATTTGTTCTGCATCTTGCCTGTAAACATGTACTGCTGAAAGCGTTCCATTCCCTGCCGCTGACGTCTCTCACAAACGTAAAAACAATCCACAAATAAAATCTGTTTCTTCAGAAGTGTATGTCACAGAAATATTTCTCAGGTTACTTTTTCTCTGTACTGAACAGTTATTTCAAGTCTCTGCAGTATATTGTAGTTAGCACCTGTGCACGTAGCAGTTTAATGCCTATTTGTAAGTGTTGGTGCTAGTGGGTGATTTCTCATTCTATTATTGAATATTTTAGTTGTATTTTACAGGTATGCAAATGACAATGTTGATATGATTTGATCACAGAAACATCATGTTTTTATTGTTAACATTTACTGTCAGTATGCCAAAGTTTTTTCTTCTTTGTTCGGATCATAGGTCAGAAAAATAGTCAGAAAAGGAACACAAGACCACCCAGCAGTATTTTGGCTGATCTAGAAAGCCTAAAAAATAGTATTACATTGCACCATTTTGCTGGACATTACAATGGAACTGATAGCAACATCACTGAAGCAGAAAGTCACAAACGAACAAAACGTTTTTTGTCATATCCGCGGTACGTGGAAGTTATGGTTGTCGCAGACAGCAAGATGGTTGAACATCATGGATCAAATCTACAGCATTATGTCCTTACTTTAATGTCTATTGTAAGTACTGTTGACACTGTGTGATTTCTCATTCTATTACTGAATGTTTTATTTGTATTGTACAGGAATGCAAAAGACTATGCTGATACGATTTAATCACATAAATATTTAATGTTTTTATAGTTAACATTTACTTGACAATATGCTGAACCTAGTTTGAAAATCTCTGTTCTAGATGACTTGAGTTATGAAGGTATAATTATAGCCTTTCTGGTGTGAAATGTTTTCTTTTGAATATGCTTAGAAGTTCATTCAATTTAGATTGTTTTTAAAATTCTGCTGTAGTGGTAAGCTGATATGCAGAAAATAATGTTAGCTTGGTTGACCAAAAATGTTGTTGAAAACATTGGAGGAGAAAGCAAAACTTTTTTTAAATTGTTCGTGAAATGAACAGGACAGGGAGGTTTAGAAAGATGGATTGAATAATACCAAGCAGTGTAAAGAGTACAATGAGGATAATATTGCTAAAAAAAAGGAAAGGAATTTCAAGGGGATTCTAATACCACTATTTTTATAAGTAATTTGAACACTAGTATGTATCAAAATCAAGTATGTCAGAATTTTCAGATGATAACACATCCAGAGAGTTAGGTTTGGAAAATTAGATGCAGATAAGTTTCTCAATACATTTACTAAAAATTGCCCATTGCAAATCATACTATTTTCATGTTGCTTCCATAGATTGGAGCTTAATTATTTTCTCTCCTTTTACAGGTGGCTGCTATATATAAAGATCCAAGTATTGGAAATCTCATAAATATAGTTGTTGTGAAATTAGTTGTTATAAATAATGAACAGGTAAAACAACATTTTGATCAAACATTTGTCTTACATGTTTCACACGCTTTTTCCCACAAACAATATCAACGCTTAAAGTAACAATCAGGTATTTCACACTGTTTTTATATTGTCTTTAGGAAGGTCCAACCATATCATTCAATGCTCATACAACATTAAAAAACTTTTGTATATGGCAACAAAAACAGAATAATCCAGATGAAACCCATCATTCTCACCATGACACAGCAGTACTTATCACAAGGTAACTTTTAAAATGTTCTTGCTATTAATTAAAAAACGTTTTCTCTCTGAAATAATTATTAAGCAATCTACAATGCACTTGTACGACAAAATGAAGCCACTGTGCAAATTTGCCATCAAAATTCAGCACTAAATGACACAAATTGGCCATTTTTCTTAATCAACAGGTAGTGTGTGAGTAAATGTTTGTAACAGTGCAATGTATCCCTCCTCTGTCTTTAGTTTCTCACGCACTCCTGCCCCCCTCCCCCCCACCCCACACACCACACACTTTTCCAAAGATACAGACACTACTGTGTTTTCCAGTGGCTCTAGTTATGTCTAGTTTCTTGCCCAAATGGCCATTCTTCATGTGTGAGCCCAGGCAATGAGGTTCTGAAACTATTCAACCTTGAAAGTATCGTGGCTGGGCACAATCCATGGTGAAGAAATGACTGACCTATCTTTTGCTTTTTATCAGTGCGTTACATAATTCAGAGAACCCAAATAAACACTATAACCATATAAATGCATACAGTTAGATATTCTCAACGAGAGGACAGAATTGATCTGTTTTTGAAAAAAGAATGAGTGAAGTACATTGAGTTCAATATTTTGTGTTTTTGTTTAGGCAAGACATTTGCAGAGCTCGTGATAAATGTGACACATTGGGTAAGTTATGATTGTATTATGTCTCTTTTGTCAGAATTTCTCATTAGCAGCCTTCGTGTTTGCAGTAGTGGAGCATCTGACTAGAATGATGGAGTCCTGAGCTCAAATCCTAGACTTAATTAACATTCATACTTAGGTGCCATCATTAATCTAGTTATAAGCGTGCCACAAAAGAAAATAAACTCTGTTAAGAGAGGTATTTCCAGCTAACAGCCCTCTCTCCTCCGTGTCCTATTGCTATGGATAAGTGTGGAATGAAAAAGGAACATTTTAAAATGTTTGTTTCCATATCATTCTCTTTCGAACAGTTTATTATTTGTATATACTAATTGGCAATAGTAATCTACATTGTCCTCTGTTGTATATTTAAATAACTATCAAACATAATTTTCTGAACCTATACTAACAGAAGAAAATTTGAGGATAAGAAAAAGCCGTGACTATCTTCTCCTATGGCCGAATGGATAAAGGCTTGCCTTTGTATCACTAAGCCATGCAGACCAGGTTTGCTGGCTCAAATCCTGGTCTATCCTGAGTTATTTGATCTTAGGTGGGTCAACAGTTGGGAAAAGAAGAGGAAATAACATCCTGGTCATTAACCATTCTCAAATGACCCCTTTTAAAATGTACTCTTGTGTGAACATTGTGTGAAGACAGGAAATGGGTAGGTTGTGATCCCCCACTCCCTCTTCACTCCCCCTCCATAGTTGAATGAACTCACTGTCCAGCCTCACACATGAAGAATAACCATAATGTGGGTGAGATACTGCAGTGGGTGACTAGTGTCTGTAAAACTTTACACCAGCAAAGAATCAGCACCTTGAGGGGAGAAATATTGAAACCTTTTCTTTGATCATTTAAATTCATTCTTTTTAGAGCATTAACTCTCTCAAATGGGCATCTAATTGCATTTTGAATAACCATATTGTATTCAAGTTAAAGGAATTCACCATAATGATCCGTCAATCTGTTTGGTGAGAATTTTCTTCTGTGTTATTTTCTAGGTTTGGCTGAACTTGGTACTGTGTGTGACCCATATCGAAGTTGCTCCATTAGTGAAGATAACGGACTAAGTACTGCTTTCACAATAGCTCATGAACTTGGGCATGTGTAAGTCTTTTACAGGTTCATAATAAAGAATATTGAGATCATATGTACCTGCAACTGTGTGTGATATTGTAACAGCAGCACTACTACCTAGATTTCATTGTGTGTTTGATTTTTCTTAAGATTTATTGGGGAGAAATTCCACCTGGCTGTAGGTTTTCTCTACTTTCTTAGCATTTCAGAGTATTGAGAATCTGGCAAAATGTTGAAATCGAATTCAACTTTGAAGCTGGATTTCTGTAGTCGTGTAGTCTGGATTTATGTAGTAAATGCAAAGTCTTTTACAAATGTATTGATGTTTCAATAGTTTTTAAGATCACGTTAAAATAATATTAGCATTAATCTTAAAATACATAAGTTCTGTCCCAGTTGTGTGACCCTCAGTCTTTAGGTCAAATTGTATTGTATGGTGATCTGAGTGATCAATGCCAGAGGATGATTCAAACGAGGGGAGCCACTGAGAATTCATTTTAATTTATCACTTCCAGTTTTCTCACCTCTGCTGTTGGAACTGACTAGTACTGATGTACATTTCCACTGACGCCTTAAACCTTCTGGTACTTTGATCAGGCTTTCTTCACCGGGAGTGAACGTTTGCAGGCTGAACCATTTCATTTGTAATCATAAATAGGAACAATGATCCGTCAAACAAAATAGGTTTTGAGTATTTTTTTCCTTGAAAGTTGGGAAGAGAGACTCTCGGACAACTGAAAGGGGACAAAAAAAGCAGACACGAGACCAGTTAGCAAAATGATCCGTCTTGTATTTTTTTAAAAAAACACTTACTGTGGTTTGCTGCTTGAAAACTTGAGACATTATTTAGGGAGCTGTTTATCTGCTGCTACGAGAACACATGTTACATCTAAGTAGCCATGTCAAAAGTTTCTATCTATTGGATTTGTAGACCAGTGATACAGTATGTAAATGTATATGAAGTATATTGCCATTTTAGCAGATACTGGTAGTAGTGGCACAGTTGTTTTAGTGAACTGTATTGATAGAACTGTACTTTTATACCAGATCAAGTCGAAATCTGCTTCTGCAGAGGGGCTATTGTAGTGGTTTAAGGGGCTATGGATGAGGGTGGGTGGAAAGGCAGAAAGAACAAGGTGTGAAGACTAAAGCAACTGTTCACACTTCCTCTCTAACTGCATCGTATTCAGGGTCTCTCGTGTGAATATCAAAGACTAAACTGCAATGCCCTCAGCTGGCTTTAATTTACACTCATTTGCCAAATTTTCTTGCCTCCTGCAACTGAGATTCCAGAGTGCCTGCAACAACTTCCTGTCCCTTACTCGGAGGAAGCTAGAGATTGGTAGGGCAGTGGTTTAAAAAAAAGTGTAGTTTCAGTTTTTTTTAAACTTGCTTTTTCTGATGTAAGTCAATACCAATTGGTAGCAGAATTTGAAATTTTACTACTGTATGAGAGATATAACAAATTCTCATCCTGTGGGTGTACTTCAAAACCTTTACAGAGGCTTTCAGCCACTATACCACGAAATTCTGGAACACCCTCCCTCAATCCCTCCGCCTTGTCCCCTCTCTCCCTTTATTCAAGTCCTGCCTGAAAACCTTCCTCTTTCGACCGTGCTTATGGCCACCACTCAATTTGGTCACGACTGTCTGTGGGACACTGCTGTGTGCAATTGGCTGCCGTGATTTGCCCACAAATATACAGTAAATTCACTTTACAGTATATTCTGTGAAGCATTTTGAGACGTCCCGGAAGATATGAAAAGCACTCTTATCAAATGCAAGGATTATTATCTATATTATTACATGGCTATTGAATTGGCAGTGTACCACACGCTTTCCATTGGAGTTTCTAATTGAACTATCAGTTGTGATTTAAAAAAATATTAAGACTATCATGTCCCAGGCTTCAGTAAATGAAATGATTCGAACTTGATTGCATATACAGTAGTGCTTTAAATGATTGGCTGGAATTTTTTTTTCCTGACACGTTTTGTTTTTAACCAGATTTAACATGCCTCACGATGACAGCAATAAGTGCAAAGAAGATGGTGGCAAAAATCAACAACATGTTATGGCTTCAACACTGAATTATGACACCAACCCCTGGATGTGGTCAAAATGTAGCAGGAGATACATTACTGATTTTTTAGAGTACGTTGTCAACATTTCATACTAAGTACATGTGTATCATTTACTGTCTATCTTTAATTGTGAATTTACTGCTAGAAGTATTGAAGATCACCTTTAGACTTGTAGGTAGTTTGTTTGAATGCCTTTTGCTTATAATTTTGCTTGTGTTGGAATTTGGGATCTATATGATTTGTGTGTTTTATATCTGGGCAGGATTCAATAGATGCAATATTTGAATATTGTAAATCACTTTCTTTTTTTATCTTTAGCACAGGATATGGTGAATGTCTGCTTGATGAGCCTGTGATGAGAGCATATACCCTCCCTCATCAACTCCCTGGTCAGATTTATAATGTTAACAAACAATGTGAATTGATTTTTGGACTTGGTTCTCAGGTGTGCCCTTATATGGTAAGTCAGCAGTGTAATAATAATACTTGCATTTGATTATAGTGCTTCATCATGTCTTTGAGACGAATCAAAGGGCTACCAACTTCACTGGTCCCATCACACAGAGGATACCATTCAAGATCCTGGTCTTCACCTTCAAAGCCCTCCATGGTCTTTGCTCCCCTCTACGCCTGTGAACTCCTAACCACCTACCATCCTGCCCGCTCCCTCCGCTCAGCGGGCTCCAGCCTGCTTCACGTCCCCCGTCTCGCCCTCCCCACCATTGGCGGGTAGACCTTCTGCCACTCTGCCCCACCCTCTGGAACTCCACTCTTCAGTCCCTCCGCCTCAACCCCTCCCTTGACTCCTTCAAGACCCACTCAAGACCCTCCTTTTGGATTTTTTAACAAAATCTTTTGATCTCCCTGCTTTCCCCCTGCCCTCCACACTCCCCAATCCTAATCCCCAGCTCGGGTCCAAAACTCTGTCTGTCCAGTGCCTTGGGACGTGAAAGACGCTATACAAATTGAGACGTCTCACACACATAAGACGCTATATCAAATGCAAGAATTATTATATTATAGTTAGGATTTGCTTGCAATAATAGTTTTCTGCAAAAAAGTTTTTAGAACTTGCTTAATCAATTATTCAGTTAGTTAATGCATGATTTTGTTACTTGTAAATCCTGTTGCCAAGAGATTATTTTAGAAAGTTAATGAGTAGATGAATCTAATAATATAATGAAGAATTTTAACCAAAACATCCCTCGGATAATGTTGACCCAACAGAGTGGGCTTTGCTTATTTTATTCTGTTTTATAATTAAAACATTCCAGTACATCAGGAGACTTGTGTAAATAAATATAACTGTACTGTAATTATAATTCTGCTCCCTATTTATGATCAACTCTGAGAATTGATTTATTTAGGCCATAAAAGAGCAGTGAAATGCCCTAGGGTTTGGAGGAATCCTTGCCCATTGGCTGACTATTTTAATTGCGCAGAAAAGTGTCCATTCCATTTTTGCTACAGGATTGCAGTCAAGTTTCTGAATTATACATTCATTTTCAGATTATGTCACTGCTAAAGAAGCAGATAATATATTAAGTTCTTCAGACAGACTTTTCATTCAATGAGCAACTTGAGTTTTCAAACTAAACTGAATGCTTACTGGAGCTGAATGTAAACTTTTCTTGCTCTGTTTCTTTCAACTGCCCTGACAGCCAGTTCCTAAAATGAAATTACCGATTGGTGAAATATTGTTCAGTAAATAGTTTTGCTACGGAAAGACTCAGCATTACTGAGAAAACGGTACTTCTCTGTATTTAACAAAATCTCATGATTGTGATAAATTGTTACTTTCCTTCTGCTTATAAGAAACATGTATTACTGTTAAAATAAATGCCATGAGAATGTAAGTCCTTAGATTCAATTCCATTTTTCCTTGCTACATAGACACAGTGCAGACGTCTGTGGTGTACAAGCACTGAAGGAGTTCAAAGAGGTTGCAGGACTCAACATATGCCCTGGGCAGATGGAACAGAGTGTGAGCCTGGAAAAGTAAATGCTTCAAACCTTTTTTTTAAAAAGATGAATTTAAGCAGGAAACTTTCAGTGATAATTAGATATTTTTCAGCGGGTACAGCAAGATATCTTCATATATATATATATCTTCATATAACACATTTGTTGTTCATATCAATTTAATTTTAGAAAATTATTTTGTTTGTAATTTTTTTAATTCATTATCTTCCATGTATTATGGATAAGTCGCCATAGTGGCAGAGAAAATCATTCGGGGCATTCAGTCTTTCTAAACTTTCAACCTGATCCAAGTAACCCACCATATAGATGCAGTGGCTATCTTCCTTTCCATTATATCGTCATCTACATTTGTATTGCTCCTACAAGTAAGGAAATCTGCTTGTAAAGGGTGATGGAGAAAAGACTGTGTGGTTAGTATGGTTAAAAAAGAAGCCAGAGGCTGAATGAGTAGGAGCATTACACTTACATTTGAAGGGAAGTAAAAGCAAATTGCATGTTTCAAAGAAAAGGAAAAAAATTAAATGGAAGATCGAGAGGTGGGGTGGTCAGGTCTGGACTGGGAGCTGATGTTCAGAGAGAGATAGGCTCTAGGTAATGCACAGTCCCACTATAGGTTCTTTTTATTTCTGTGACTCCTTGGCTGGAGCTCATCTCTTTGGTTGAATATAACCATTTTAGTTATAGTTGTTCCCAATAATTATAGTACACATTAGTACACTATAATTAAGAGCCAATTATTACTATGGGCCATAAATACCACAGCGGTTAGATACATAAATGGGAACAGAAAAGCTCTTTATCCCCTGCAAGCAACTTCTAGACCTATGATGTCAAAGACATGGGCTGCACGTGTCAGCTGAGGTATTCATGTGGGTTTGCGTAGGATTACATGTGCAGCTTGCCATCATCAAGTAAATAACTGTATCATTAGTTGTGGTACAGAGGTCAGTTTTCTGTATGTGACTATAAATGTAATAATATGTTTACTTTTAAAATATCTTTGTTTTGCAAGATTAACATTCTGCATTTCCTGAGGATTCTGAACACCAGAAGCCTTTTTAAAAGAAACCTGCAATCTAGTTCCCTGATGTACAATCAAAATAATAGATGTGTTGGATGCTGACAAATATAACTTGCAGAAACTGCCAGTCAGCCACTAGCCATGATATCTAAGAAAATGTATCTTATGTAGTGGGAAGTGAAGGAAATTACGTGATTATGTCAATTGGTATGCAGGGTTACTGCTGAGCTCCTCAATTCCTGTAGACTAATTACCTTCAATTCGCCACTTTAAGGCCAAATTCTCACTCCTAACTTTTCATACTAAGCCATAGGAATGTTTGGCACAGGAAAGTAAAGTTCTCCACAAGCTTGTGGAGCAATGAATAACAGCAAGAAGAGATTAAAATCTGTGCTGCCAGTTCAAGATGGCGCTGAGGACAGAATTACCATGTCCCAGCAGAACCCATTGCGAGGAACATACAAGCCCTCATAGGCAAAGATCAATCTATGCAGTCAGTTCTGGAAAATCAAAACTGGAATTTGCCCATGCATACGTATTGCATCAGAAGGGCTTGAGTTACATGTACTGAAACCACATATTGTGGTATTAACAATTTAAGGAAAATTATTGACTCTACACAGAGTTGATCCCACTTGCATAAAAGGCTACTTTGATGGCACGAGCTGAAGGCTATGCAACTACTTGTCCTCCATAGAGGCAACTCCAACTTCAACCAAAAAAAACAACTTGCATTTATATAGCACGGGATACTGTCTCTGAGAGCTTTACAGTGACGGATCTTGTTGCCAAGTCAGGGAGAGAAGGGAAGTGACTGTAGGCATTGAGGAAGAGAAAGGTCTTCAGGTGTGATCTGAAGATGAGCAAAGTGGCAGAGAGTTCCAGAGTCTCGCACGGCTGCTGATGATGGAGTGGACGGGACAAGGATTACGACAAACCATTGTGCTGCATTCAGAAGGGGTTGGGGTTAACATCTGTGCAATTTTCAATGATGTGATCACACAAGATCACAAATGAAGTTAAAATGAAGAAGGCCCTTCAACCCATTTGATCTCATACTTCCAGAACACCCGCCCTACTGTGCTCTCAATACAGCATCAAGCAGTTTCTTGAATGAGTCCCAACATCTTGGCCTCTACCATCCTTCCTGGTAATCCATTCCAATCATACACTCTGTACAAAGAAATAATATCCTGAGGTCTGTCTTGAAATTGCCCTTTACGAGCCTGAACCTGCGACCTCTTGCTCTGCTAGCTTGCTGTATCTGAAAGTGACTCGATGCAGTTAAACTGAATGAATATCAAAGAATTTATTGTGGCTACCGAACCTCTTGAAGAAGATAAGAATCATGATTTTTTTTTGCCACTTTCAAAAGACGCAAGTTAATTTTTTGTCTAATCCCTGTCTCTCCGTAGCACTGCAAACATGGTGTTTGCATTTCAAAGGATCCATCAGAAGTTTCTGCAGTAGATGGAACATGGGGACCATGGAGTCCATTTGGCTCATGCTCTAGAACCTGTGGAGGTGGTATTAAAACTGCAGTTAGAGAATGCAACAAACCAGAGTAAGCAAAATGATTCAGTTATACTAATAGTTCCAATATTCTTATAGTACCACCTTGGAATAACATTAAATCTGGATGGTATTCTAACTATAATCACATACAGCACTTGATTTATTTATTCCATTCTGGTAACAGAAGAATATTTATTTTACTGTAGGCCCAGAAATGGAGGTAAATACTGTGTTGGTCGAAGGATGAAATTTCGTTCGTGCAACACTGAACATTGTCCAAAACAAAGGAGGGACTTCAGAGAAGAACAATGCGCAGATTTCGATGGAAAACATTTCAACATTAATGGCCTACCTCCAAATGTGCGCTGGGTTCCTAAATACAGTGGAAGTGAGTACTTCCAGGTTGTGGGGGTGGGGGAAGCAGCGAGAAACCACACATTTAAATTTAGGTTAATGACCCATAACTATTCATTAAACTATTATTAAGTAAAGAATGTTTTCTTTTCAGTTCTGATGAAAGACCGCTGCAAGCTGTTCTGCAGAGTGGCCGGAACCACAAACTATTATCGGCTCAGGGACAGAGTTATTGATGGCACACTTTGTGGACCAGAGACCAATGACATCTGTGTTCAAGGACTTTGCCGGGTACAAAAGACACTTTGAATATATTGCATATATTAAATAATAATTTATTTAAAATTATCAAATATTTCCCCCCGTTCTGCAGCTCTGCAATAACTGACTCTTCATTTTTACAGCAAGCCGGATGTGATCATGTATTAAATTCAAAGGCAAGAAGAGACAAATGTGGTGTTTGTGGTGGCGATAATTCTTCATGCAAAACTTTAGCAGGCACATTTAATACTGTTCATTATGGTAAGAATTGCAATTTTCTCCCTTCTCCTGTACTCCGTGTCCAACTCCATCACTGTGAAGCACTCTGGAACATTATCCTATATAAGTGCAAGTTGTTACTGTAATTTCATTTATGTAACAACAAAGTTAATGCAATGATTTCATAGAAAAGATGGGAATGCAATTTAAAATGTTCTGTTCCCTTCCTACTTGCTGTATAATCAGGATGTATTTTTATATTTCTCAGGATATAACGTAGTAGTGAGAATACCAGCTGGTGCTACAAATATTGACGTGCGACAGCACAGCTATTCAGGGAAACCAGAGGATGACAATTACCTTGGTAAGTTAATTTGTAATAGAATTAAATAATTTCAATGTTTCTGTTACATGTGCTCCGGGACACTGCACTGGGAAGTCGCTATATAACTGAAAGTACTAGTAGTAGTAGTTGTTGTACATGTGAATGTATTGCATATTATGGGGGAGAAATTCCACATGGGTCTGATTTTAGTGTTAATTATGTAGCATTTCAGATTGTGTAGAATTTGGCAAATTATTGACTTCAGTTTTATCTTTGGAGCCGGTTCCTTTCAGTTTCTTAAAAGAACTTGCCGAATCAATACTGTCTCCATACTATCTTCAAATTCAATACTGACTGTAAGAATTTGCCAAAATTTGATGCTTCGAAATGCTACATAAACAGTTGATATAGACCCAGGTGGAATTTCACCTCCTTATGTTGGTCACTCGCAATGTTTGTTCCTGAACTGATACTGATTCTGATTTTGCTGCAGTCATACCATGATTATCACATCACTGGAAACCCAAATTGCCTTGTATAGTATTAACCGCCCTTGTGGCAAATTTTAAACAGTTTTGAAAAAAACATGTTGCTGAGTAAACAGACACTGAAATAATAATGCCTATTCCAGTATGCTGTAGGCTGGAATAAGGCCACTAGGCATAGCTGAAATATTCATTAATTCTGTTCCTAGATAACAATTGTTTTAGGAATGCAGGCTTTTACCACGCATTATTGCTTGCTGTCTCAGCCAATTGGATCATTCGTTTCATGATTCTGTCCACTAATGCTTGCTAATACAGAGGCATGCATAATGAGCTCCTGCTGTTTTACAGTTTACTGTTACATCATATGCCTTTTATTTTTCTTGTCTATATGGACCAGTTTACTTTGATGTGCATCCAAAGTTGTTTGTACCCTGGATTAAATTGACCCTCTAAGTGACCTTATGTGGTGCCTTACGGAGTCTGTACAGTGTTTTATTTGTTTTTGGAGGGCAAAAAAAAGACTGGTTTACTTGGAAGTTTCTCTCTTGACATTGCTTCACTTTTGCCGTTCAAATCAACCAGCAGAAGTGGCTGTTTCCCAAAGAAACCAGGTTTGTTGCATTCTACAGTCAAATTTATTATTTACAGCTTGGCTTGCAAAGTGAAACATTCAAACTTGTGCATGCAGCATTCACAAGATTTTGAATTCACATTTTAACATCCCCAGGTTGGCCATGATCTAAAGAGCACTAGCCAGTGAATGTTTTATTTTCCAATCAATGATTATTTTGATTTTTAATACAAAAGGAAAGCATTGACTGAATTTGTAATCAAAGATTTTCCACAAGGCTTCTCTTCTGTTGAATTGGCTTTTCATGTATGTTTCTATGACTGAAGTGGCAAATGTAGCCAGTGCACAATCAATACAATTACATAGAATATACAGCACAGAAACAGGCCATTCGGCCCAACTGGTCGATGCCAGCATTTATGCTCCACATGAGCTTCATCCTACCCTTCCTCAACTAAGCCTATCAGCTTAACCTTCCCTTATTCCTTTTCCCCTCATGTACTTATCTAGCTTCCCCATAAATGCATCTTAAATGCATTTGGTATTTCGCCCACAAATATACGGTCAATTCACTTTACAGCATATTCTGTGAAGCGTTTTGAGACGTCTAGAAAACGTGAAAAGCGCTATATCAAATGCAAGGATTATTATTATTATTATTATCTATGCTATTCGCCTCAACTACTCCTTGTGGTAGCAACTTCCACATTCCCACCACTCTCTAGGTAATATCGTGGACCATTCCATCCTCCTCCAAAGCCTCATCTCTCATCTCAACCTTCAAGGTTCTGTCTTTGAATGGTTCAGGTCTTATCTCTCACACCGTCTCCAATTTGTCTCTGCCAATGGTTTCTCTTCCAGCCTCCGCACAGTCTTGGGCAGTGTTCCTCAGGGCTCTGTCCTCGATCTCTTCCTCTTCACCCTCTCCATATTCCCCCTTTGTGACATCATCCGCAGACATGGGGTCAACTTCCACATGTACGTGGATGACACCCAACTCTATCTCTCTGTCTCCACCCTCGATTCCAGGACAACTGACGTCCTGGCATCAAGTCCTGGATGAGAGCCAACTTTCTACAGCTGAATGTCAACAAGACCAAGGCCCTCTTGATTGGCTCGCACCAGCACCTCCACACCTCAGGCACTGGCAGCATCAGCATCCACGGATGCACACTCCACCTCACTGAACCAGTCAGGAAACTGGATATCTTGTTCGACCCTCAATTGTCCTTTCTCCCCTACATCCATGCCATGATCCGCTCTGCCTTCTCCCAGCTCTGCAACAAAGCCCGACTCCACCACTGCCTCACCCCTCAGACTGCTGAAACTCTCATACACACATTTGCCACCTCAAGGCTCCACGACGGAAACTCCATCCTTGTTGGCCTTCCAAACTCTTTTCTCACAAGCTGCAGATCATCCAGAACTCTGCAGCTCCTGTCCTCTTCCCCCACCAGGCTTCGTGACCCCATCACCCCCACTCTCGGCTGACTCCACTGGCTCCCCATCCCTCAGCATTCAAAATGCTCGTCCTTACTTTCAAGGCCCTCCACGGCCTTGCCCCCTCCTGCCTCTCTGACCTGCTGACCCCCTATCAACCTGTCCGCTCCCTCTGTTCAGCAGGCTCCGGCCTGCTCCATGTCTCACACCCAACACACCCTACCATCAGTGGCCGGGCTTTCAGTCTTTCTGCCTCCACCCTTTGGAACTTCATCCCGCAGTCTCTTCGCCTTGCTCCTTCCCTTGCCTCCTTCAAGGCACGACTCAAGACCCTCCTTTTCGACCGTGCCTTCAGCCGCCCTCCTACTTCTCTGTCCTCCCTCATCCCAACCCTGGCCCCCCCACCCAAGCTCAGGTCCTGATACCGGACTGTTTAGCACCTTGTGACGACTGCCCGATGTGAAAGGTGCTTTACAAATGTAATGTTGTTGTTGTAAAGAAGTTTCTTCTGACTTCCCTATTTGATTTATTGGTGACTATTTTATATTTATGGTCCTGGTTTTAGTCTCCCCCACAAGTGGAAACATTTTCTCTATCTCTACCCTATCAAAACCTTTCATAATTTTAAAGACCTCTATTAGGTCACTTCTCACCCTTCTCTTTTCAAGAGAAAAGAGTCCAAGCTTGTTCAGCCTTTCCTGATTGGAATTAACCTTGCAGTTCCTGTATCATCCTTGTAAATCTTCTTTGCATCTTCTCCAATGTCTCTATCTTTTCTATAATACGGGCACCAGAACTATACACAGTATTCCAAGTGTGGTCTAACCAAGGTTCGATATAAGTTTAGCATAACTTGTCTGCTTTTCATTTCTATCCCTCTAGAAATGAAACCCAACGCTTTGCTTTTTTTTATGGCCTTATTAACCTGTGTCGCTACTTTTAGTGATTTGTGTATCTGTACCCATAAATCCCTTTGCTCCTCTACCTCATTTAGATTTTCCAGGCAGTATGTGACCTCCTTATTCCTCCTACGAAAATGTACCACCTCACACTCATCTATATTGAAATTTATTTGCTAATTACAAGCCCATTCAGCAAGTTTATTAATGTTTTATGGTAATAATGTAATAATTAGGTGCAATGGACTGACTGAGACTTGTGTAAAGTTTATGCATTTTTACTAACCGCCAAAATTCACATATGTAGTAAATAAACAAATTTGTGAAACGTTAAACTGCGTGCATGCAATAGCATGCAATAAAGAATTCAAGGAAGATTTTGTTTCAGATCGACCAGGCACAATAAAGTCACCAGGAAAATTTACGTTGTTCTTGTAGATCTATGCAGGATTGAGCGTCATGGCCAGGAAGTGCAATTATATTTGTAATGATCGATGGGATTTAAATGTGTTTTCAGCATGCTTGTATGTAAGCCTGGTGAAGCTATATTTGAAAGCGAAAATGGAGCTTACCTATAATTTCCTTCTTGGTGGAATAGTGCTAAAATATGTCTAAATTGCAGGAATCAGCAATAAGCGAATTGCACAAATTAAACCTGTGTAAAATATTTTTGAAAATGGGAACATAATTAACAAAAGGGGAGGAAAAACTACTTCCTATTTGGAAGGTAGGGTGAGCACACTTTTACAGTACTATAAAAGTAATATAACACAAAGTGCCTTTTAAAGGGTTCCTCCTTTAGTGCAAAAGCAAATTACAAACGATGTGAATTTCTTGAAATTTAGTCCCTTTATAATCTAGCAATGCACAGCAATATTTTAGGAGCTGAATTTTGCAGGGCTTTTTTAAAAAAAAGCTTAATATGATACAAGTGTTCATTCCAAATGTTGCAAATAATGATCTTGATACTGTATATGGTTTAAAAACACACTACAATTTGATTTTCTGCAAAAGTAGTTTGAAAGAGACCTGATGTAAACTATTTTTTCTCTCTTCTATCTTAATGTGTGGTTGGTTAAACAAGGCAGTTGAGCTGAAGTTAAGCCCTTTACTTCATCTGACCAATTGAGCTCTTATTTTCCTCAAATAAAGTGTACCCAATAATACTGGGTGACTTTTGAAGGATTCCTCCTTCAGTGCAAAAGCAAATTACAAACTGTGTGAGTTTATTTAAATTCAGCCCAGCATAATCTCGTGATTTATAGGAACTGAATCGGTCATAATGTCAAGGGTCAATTTTCAGGTTTGGAAACGTAATTTTCAGGTGGTTGGCTCACCAGTGGAATTCTGAAATTCCAATTATATGCACAGGCATGCAGACAAAAAAGTTTCCCACCATGCTTTTTATTCTGCAAAAGGAATTATAACCAACTTTCAAACTTAGTTGGAGAAATTAAAGCTACTCTAGCCCAACAAACCATGCTAATTCAAAATGTGGTGGAAGTTCTGATCCGCTAATTTATTTGCACTTACCCTGACTGCAGATTGTTTTTGGGGTGCAAATGGTGAGGAATGTAGGTTTTCAGACACAAGTAAGCATGCTCATATGTGCATGAGTATTTTTAATCTTACAGTCTGATTAAACTATAGCTCGTTAAATTACTACTGCTTCTCTGCAAATAACCCAATTAAATGCAAAGGGATTATGTGGAGGAACCCATGTGACTTCAAGGAATGAAACTGCAATTTGTAAATGTATTAGCAGTTCAGTGTTCTAAAGTACTGTTAATGAGCTAGTTTGTACCTGCCAGTTTAAAAAAGTGCAAATAAAAAAAGTCTGTAAACTTGTAACATTGAAACTGTTGTAATCCTCTAGCTTTTTCCGATAAGTTACTTCTAACAGAAGTTAACAAACAGTATATGATGAAGTTCCTAATGCAATAAAAGTAACTTAGAAACACAAGGAGACTTGGTGTTGAAAGCACTTCAGTGCGAGAGTTAACATTTTTTGGTTATATTCTTACCATACCATTTTCGGAGCATCTAGACAACAACCAGTATATAAACCAAAACATGAGTACCGTGTATAAACCAAAATAATGTGCAATATATTTTAAGGGAGAATAGCTAATGTCATAAATTTACATTCTCCTTGTGAAAGGTACAAAAATTGATATGCAATCAAGCAATGATGGTGGGGCTTTGATCGAGCTCACAATGAAAAAATTAATACATGTGCAACTTGTAGTTTGAGTTTCTACTCTGATTTCCTTTCTATTCTGATATAAATGGGTTCTGCAGGTTTTATTTCCTTTAGCAATCTTGAGGTTTTGCCTCCTCATTTGCATGTGCCAACAATCATCCCGCTGTTGCTGCTACAGTCTGAGACTCGAGAATGATCCTGTCTAGTTACCCTGTCTGATAAATAATTAAAATCAGAATGTACTAGATGCAGTATTTTTTGATGAAGGACTGCTTTCTTATCCATGTTAAAGTACATTCTACAACATTAACAACAACAACAACAAGATTCCATTTATAGAACTCCTTTCACGTCGGGAGGACGTCCCAAGGCGCTGTACAGTTGGGTCAGGACCCGAGCAGGGGGGAAATGGTCAGGGTGAGGGGAGGGAAGGGAGGGAGCGAGGAGGGGGTAGAGAGTCGAGAGGGGAGCTGAAGGCACGGTCAAAGAGAAAGGTCTTGAGACCGGCCTTGAAGTAGGAAAGAGAGGAGGCGGCGAAGGCACTGGGGGATGGAGTTCCAGAGCCTCGGGGCTGAGAGGCTGAATGCCCGGCCACCGATGGTAGGGCGGTTAGGGCGGGGGATGTGGAGCAGACCGGAGCCAGAGGAACGGAGGGTATGGGCAGGTAGGTAGGGGGATAGTAGGTCAGAGAGGTAGGAGAGAGCAGTGAATGGCCTTGTAGGTGAGGATGAGGATCTTGAATTCGATCCTCTGGGGGATGGGGAGCCAGTGGAGGCGAGCGAGGGTGGGAGTGATGTGGTCGTGAAGCCTGGTGCGGGACAGTACACGAGCTGCAGAGTTCTGAATGACCTTGCATAGCTGTGACGCATCAAGGGAGGGTTTTTTCAAGGTGGGAGTGATGGTGGCAGTTTTTAAGGGAATGGGAACAGAGCCAGAGGAGAGGGACAGGTTGATGCTGATATGTGGGGCAAGGAGGTGAAGCTGGGGGATAAGGAGTGGAGTGGGGATGGGGTCAAGGGAGCATGTGATGGGTTTCAGGAATAGGATGAGTTTGGTGACAGAGGGTGGGGAAACGGGTACGAAAGTGTGTAGGGGAGGATGGGTAGGAGTCGGAGTGTGGGAGGGAGGGGGTGGGGGGTGGGTGGAGGTTGGAAGGGAAGTGACCGCGGAGCGGATTCCCTTGATTTTGGATTCAAGGAAATCCATCATCTCCTCACAGTGAAGGTTGGAGGAGATGACCTGCGTGGGGTGGCGGGGGGACAGAGGAGTCGGGATGTGGTAGAAAACAGAAGCCTGGGGTTGTTCTTCGCCTCCAGGATTATCCTGGAGTAGAAGGACGACTTGGCCGAGTCTAGAGTGGAGCGGTAGATTTTGAGGAGGTCCAGCCAGATTTGTCGGTGGACCGTTAGGCCAGATTTGAGGCTACAACACATGTTGAGGCAACAACACATGTTTTGGGATTGGCCAAATGGACTGTTCTTCTCTGGTCCTGGACTATGGCTGTCTTTATGGAGCCAATGGAAAAGTACCTATTCAAGTTGGTTGTAAAAGGTGAAATGTTTGTGATGGCAAACACTAGCAGCTAGTTAATGTAATACAGTGTCAAAAGGTGTAAACCCCTTTTTATTGCTTTCTCTTCATTTTGAACCTGTTGCTTCCTATAAAATGTTATTGTGCTGATTAGTGTTACTGACATGAACAACTGTGATACTTTGGTGATAAAGTGCTCATTTAATTGCTCATTTCCATTTCAGAGGGTGTTATTGCATTGAGCAATATGCTTTGAATGTTGCTAATTCACTCATCTGCTTATACCAAGGCATTCATTGTAATTCCTGTATAACAATACATTTTTTTTAAATTTCAGTGACTAAACGTAAATTTCATTGCCATACATTCTAATGATCGAGCAATATATAAGTGAGGAGTGAAATGTTAAGAAAATGGACTCAGGAAATTTGCATCAATGTAAGGAATTTAAGAAAATGTGAGGATTCACAGATAGAATACAGTAGTCATTTTCATTGGGATGTCAGGTGGATGGGGTTAAAAAGGGTAGAATGAAGTATAGTAATAATAATAATACTTGCATTTGATATAGCGCTTTTCACGTCTTCTAGACATCTCAAAGCGCTTCACAGAATATACTGTAAAGTGAATTGACTGTATATTTGTGGGCGAAATTGCATTAGTGTATTGCATTAGTGCCATTGATTGCTGGTTCACAGGAAACTACTCTGCTTTCAAGGCATTTAGGGCAAAATTATATTTTTTGGACTCTCTTTTATACTTTCATTCAAGATTTTTGTTATACATGAAAGATGATATAGGGTGGAGTTCTGGAAAGATGAGATCAAATGGGCTGAAGGGCCATTTTCATCGAAACGTTTCTTGTGTTGGCAGTATTGTATGATTTATATATCAGATTGAGGCATCCATAGCGTATTCACAGATAAAATACAGTAATCATTTTCAATGTAGTTTCAAGTGGATGGAGCTAAAAAGGATAGAATGAAGTACAATATTGTGAACATTTGGTTGTTTTTTCAGACTTTAGTGCAAAATTAGTGCATCTGAATGGCATTCTCCGCGGTTGGAAATAATCCTTGTATTTAATATAGCCCTTTATCATGTCTTCGAAACTTCTCAAAGCCCATCAAGAAATATACTGTAAAGTGAATTGATGGTATATTGAAGTGGTAGGATGGGGTGGGGGGAGTCCTGTATAGTGGAATTATGATGGCTTTTGTAGGTGAATGTAGGGACCAATTTACATACAAGCAACCGTTTTTTCTAATCTGAAGGATTGTTGGTCCAGGACACGAGGGAAAACCTCCCTTTCGAATAGTGCCATGGGATTGTTAACGTCTACCTGAATGGGTACAGATGGGACCTTGATTTAACATCTCATTTAATGAATGATGACATCTCTGACAATGCAGCGCTTCCCACTTACATTTATGAGATCAACGTCCTGTCGTGAGTCTTGAACCACCACTTCCCTACCCCCCCCCCCCCCCCACACACACACACACATACATGCACACGCATGCAAGGACGCTACTAACTGAGGCAGGCTCATACCTATTTACCAGTGGGAAGCAGAAAATTATGGCAAAATAAATAAAATGTGGAGAGCAGTAAGCAGGGTGCGTTACGAGTTATCTACTGTTCACAACATTTAGATATGTTGTAGAGAAAGGAATGGTTTAACATATTAAATAGCTAAATAATATTTGCATTTAATACAGTGCCTTATGTGAAATATACATTATTTTAAAATATTTGGCAAACTTATAGAAGATATGTATACTTTTTGCATTTTCTGCAGCTTTGGCTAACAGTCGAGGAGAATTCCTTTTAAATGGAAATTTTGTGGTCAGCATGTTTAAAAGGGAAATTAAAGTTCGAGGAGCTGCACTTGAGTATAGTGGATCTGATAATGCAGTGGAAAGAATCAACTGTACTGATCGTCTTGAGGAAGAGTTAATACTTCAGGTAATTAATGTGCATGGCCACAGCTTGTAGTAAATTGTATTGTGTTCAATTTTGGATACATTGTCTTTTGCAATAGATAATTAATTCTTTGAACTAAATTCTCCATTAAAGGTTTTGTCTGTAGGAAATTTATATAATCCCGATGTCCGATATTCATTCAACATTCCCATTGAAGATAAAGCACAGCATTTTCTTTGGGATCAATTTGGTCCTTGGCAGAATTGCAACAGGCTATGTCAAGGTGAGTTTCACACATTGTAATTCTTCCCTAAATACTTTCTCAAATAAATGTCATTTTTTACATTGTTGGTCTGATATTGCACAAACTAATATTTGAAAGGCAATTCATATTGAACAATAAGGGAATTGCTGATTGTACTGCAAATATTCATTATCCCTGTTGTGGTTCATTGAAATGCAAATTGATATTATACTCGAACAGGTGAAAGAAAGCGAAGACCCATTTGTACAAGAGAAAGTGATCGGCTTGTTGTCTCCGATCAAAGATGTGATCGAATTCCACGCCCAGTTCCACTAACTGAATCCTGCAACACAGAATGTGAAATTCGGTAACTTTTTTCAGACATTATTTTCCTTTAAATTTATTTTCACTTCATTTATAAGGTCTGTGGTTTTTATTTGTATCATATCTGGTAAGGAATATACCAACATTGAGAATAATACTGACATCTAAAAAGATATGACAGAGAGGTTATACATCCAGACACATTTATTTTTAAAATAGCATTTAGTGGATTAGCAGATTGATCCACTTGATGCTGTTTGTTTCTTATTATTAACTGCACAATGTTTGTTCTTCATCACGTAATTAATTTTACTTTTAATTAGAAATGGAGATTTCTGGTCCTTGTAATTTCTGGTCCTTGTAATGTATTTTAAAAATAAGTGTCTCTGGATGTATAACCTATCTCTGTCATATCTTCATGTGCCAATATTATTCTTAATGTTGGTACATGAAAATATTCAAATTCCAGTGTTGCTATAAGTAGTGATGGGTTCAGAATGGTGAATTTGCACGCTAATTAATGTTTGTGTATTTATTCCCATGCAGATGGCATATTGCCAGAAAAAGTGAATGCACAGCACAATGTGGGCCTGGCTATCGAACGTTGGATATCTACTGTGCAAAATATAGTAGGTCGGAGGGAAAGACAGAAAAAATAGACGACAGATACTGCAGCTATCAAGCAAAGCCAGATGATAAGGAAGTGTGTCATGGAGATTGCAACGTTGGAGGCTGGCAGTATTCTTCATGGTCCGAGGTAAATCATCTCTTAAAATGCTCTTTCTGGAGAATCATTTATGCGGACAATAAAAGTGAGTGAGCAGAATCATTTAGGTTTGAACTTTTGATATGAAAAACAATATAACATGCACTCTGAGGGAGCAAGCTTCAATTTAGTTCACAACATTTACATTTAAGCCACAGTAAAAAAGTCATTCAATTTCTTAAGCAATCTTTTATGTTGAAATTATATCTTGCTCTTCTCCCAAACTAAACTTGAAGAAAGGCTTTATTTCTTTCATGAAATAATAATGAGTTTTTAAAAGAAAAAACATCTTAGGGAATGTTTTGACTGAACTTATAATGACATTGTGTGTGTGTGTGTTATCCATCTGCAGACAATTGTCATTTAGATAAAATGTTTTCATCAGATTTTAATCAAAATTCTTGATTGCCTTCTCTTCAAATCCTGGATTGGCTTCCTTTCAAAATATCATTGGAATCATTTGGAGTTGGCCCCTGTTCTGCACAGTAGAGTTCCGTTATAACACAGGTTTAACTTCTAACAGGGCTTTCTATGCTTAAACATGGATGACTTTCTGGTCATCGGGTCACCTGTTGTAGATGTGCAGGGTGGAGCAATTGGCTGTGGAAGGTGGCCAATTTTCAGTGTGGAAAACCAGCCAGCTTTGTGCATGCATGCACATTGACATCTCAGCATCTTGGGACGTCCTCCTGATGTGAAAGACATTATACAAATGTCATTTGTTGTTGTTATTGACATCAACAGTCATGTGTGTTGTGACATTTTGATGCAGAGTCGCTGACAAGTAATCACATGGTCTTCTAAGGTTGGCTGGGATTCTATAGACCTTTAACTACTGTGGTGGGATGGAGCTCTACTACATTACTGGGAATAATAGTTGCTAAAACTGAATACCAAAACTGGGACATAGTTTTTATTACCAATTGCTGACATTCTCCACACATCCTTTTTTTTCACTCTCAAATGTTCAGATCTGGTGACAGAATATTTCTTCAGAAACTTATTAAATTAGAACTGAACACAGTTTCTTAATATTGTCGCTGAGAAATATAACACTAATCCGATCATGGATTCCAATGTTTTACAAACATCACAGTCTTCTTCTCCCTCACGTCCACATAAGTTTGTGGATATCAGTTTATTAGGGTTTTCCCGGAAGTTGTTTAATGGAAAGCAATGCAATAAATCTGGTAGGTGATTCTCTCATCAACCTCAATGTCATGTTTTCCCAACTGAGTTAACAACCATGTGACCTATTCAAAGGCTCCTATCAAAGTTGCCTTCAACTACTGAGAAGTGCATTCATTGCTGTTACAAAGATGGGCATATGATTTTTATCCCTGAGGCTTTTCCAGATCGGCTGCTTATAATGCAATTTAAGAGGTTGTGAGGACTAATGATTCTAACAGCATCTCAGTACACATTTTACTAATTTGTTTATTCACACGAAAGACATGATTGTTATTGTTCTGGAACTCACTCCTGAACAAACATTTTCTTTTTTTAAAAAAATCCTAATGTAACACCTCAGGAAATATATAGATTGAAATTAATTTAATTTAGTCTGTTCTTTTACCATAAAGTGTTCAAAGAGTTGTGGTGCTGGCACAAGAAGAAGGAATGCTGTCTGTGTCAATTCTGTAGGGACTGTTCTTGGCGATAGCAAATGCAGCCAACAGGAAAAGATGATCATCCAGAGATGTAATGAATACACGTGTCCTGTGTGGAAAACAGGAGAATGGTCAGAGGTTAGTTAGTTTCTTCTTAATATGTTCTACAGAGATTTTAAAGATCTTTGGTTTAAAATGAGAGAATGTTAACTTTGGTAATATAAAAATGGTTGCTGCCGTGCTGTCGATGGGGAAAATTTCAATGCTTGCTCTCGTAGAATTAATCTGGTCATTTACCTCATGGCTATTTGTGAGGACCTTTACTGAGACAAATATTGTCTGCAAAAACATTGACAGTCTGTAACAGTAACCACGTAACAGTCACTGTACAATAATTACTTGCAAAGAGCATTGAAACTTTTGACATGTCAAAGTACTATTAAAAATTCAAGTTTTTCCCTTTTCGTATCTTTCATCACATAATCCTTGAACATTTTTAATTTCTGGAAACTTAACCAATTTCTTTAACAAACTCTTTTATATCTCGTTGTTGCACCACCTATATGGCTCCTCATTATGTCACTTATGCTGGTAATTTATTCTGTGTGCCTTTCCTCCTTTCACTAACAACTAATTCTCCTTCCTGCATTTTGCTTCTCTCTAAGGTTCCTTATTTTGAAGCATCCATCCAGTTTCTCACCTGAACTCACAGTGGTTGATGTTGAACTCTTGAATATAAACTGTGCAAGTGGTCTCCCTCACCTCATCCTTTAATAAAAGTCTCACAGATGAGGTTACTTGTCTGGGTGCAATATTGTGGCCAGAAAGAAATGTACTTGTTAGCAACTCCCACTTCCAGGTTTGATGCAACTTTAAAGTGTTCCAATGTTTAAAAATTGTTATAAATGGCAATGATGTGCAGTTATTCAAATTGATGTAAATTACAGTGCTTAGTGACCTGTGGGAAGGGATACAAACATCGGCAGACATGGTGCCAGGTTGGAGAAGGGCAATTAGATGAAGGATTTTGTAACTCAGCAACAAAACCAGAGTCTGTGCAAGCATGTCAACAACAGGAGTGTGCAGCATGGCAAGTTGGTCCATGGGGACAGGTACGATTTCAGTATCTATCGTTAACATTGTTCGTAATAACCATGGTTTCACCTCATAGCTTCATCTTGAACTTTTAAGCTTATTAAAAGTTCATGCTGAATTTGTATTCATTTAACAAAAATTGATATTGTTTATAAACAGAAAGGGGTAATTCACCAGTCGCAGGAAAGTGTGCAGATCATGCTGGCGAGAAAGTTCTATACATCACTTACATAGAGTTCCTTGCAGTCTGAGTTTAATGATGAGAAATTCTATTATATGTACAATGTTTCCATCCACCAAGTTCCATAGATTTTCTCAATTACCAGTGAGTCAACCCCTGGATATCAACAAATATCTTTTGGAGCTGTCGGAGTGATATAAGTTAGGAAAGGAATTTTGTTTCTACAGAGATGGTAATATTACTTAACATTTTCAAGTTTTTTTGTGAAATGACCTGACTTTGCAGCTTTTTGCAACACTTATTTTAATTTAGTCTAATGTGACCCAATCTGCGTTTATTGATTTTACCAATTTGTAAACATCAAAACTCATTTTAGTCTTTAAAATGTCAAGATGCATTTCCTGCCCGTGCTGGTTTGTAGAAAAATTCTCTCTCAAGTTTGAGGAAACTGGCTATGGCGCCCTCTGGAGAAGGTGGTCCTAAACAACAATGTGGGAATCAGTTACAAATTTCATTATACCAACATATCCAATTCAAAAACAATTTGCAATTATGCATTATATGGGTTTCAAGTTTTCAAATTTAGTAAATTCTGTTTTTGAGAAAGAGATGAGAGATTCACATAACTTTACATCCAGAGTTACAGCACAGAAATAGGCCATTCGACCCAACTAATCTATGCCAGTGTTTATACTCCACGTGAGTCTTCTCTGCTCTCCCTCCTTTACATGCATTGAGATTCCTTTTAAATACATCGATGCGAGACATAAAAAGTATACAACATTTTCCAAGTGGGAGCATTTTGTTTTCCTAAGCTTATTTTGGTAATAACTTCTCCCAACAGAATAAAAGGGTCAAAAGTAGGGCTCTGGCCTGCTCCATGTCTCCCGCCCGACCCGCCCTACCATCAGTGGCCGGGCTTTCAGACTCTCTGCCCCCACACTCTGGAACTCCATCCCACGGTCCCTTTGCCTCGCTTCCTCTTTTGTCTCCTTCAAGCCCGGTCTCAAGACCCTTCTCTTCAACAGTGTCTTTGGTCTCCCTCCCACCTCTCTGCCTTCCCCCACCCCTACACCACACCTCCCACACATACTCGGGCCCCAACACCTGACTATTCAGCGCTTTGGGATGTCCTCCCGAAGTGAAATACGCTCTATAAATGTAATTTTGTTATTGTTGTTGCATGGAAAAGAGTGATTTGAGTGCAAATGTAGAGACTTGTGATATAGATTCAAATCATATGCCATATTTTCCGATCGATTAAAAATAATAATGGCTTGAAGGCAGCAAGTGAACCATATTCTCCAATGATTGAACTGATCATGAAGTCAGGCAGAATTATTGAGGTAGAAAGAAGTTAAATATCTTTCAAATATATTTTTGTATTTTATGAATGGCATTTTGACAATTCAATGGTATCCACTGGATAATACCTTGAGTTGTTTAATCCTTTAGAGATTTTAGTCTGAGGCTTTTTTATAAGTAGGTTCAACTTCAAAGTTATAGGGGAGTAATTATGAGCCTTTTTTGCTACCTTGAAGTTTTTTCTTCTCATTTAATTTTTTTCCATATGCATACATTGTATTTCTTGTGCGGTCTCTTGGGCTCCATCGTTCACATGTATTCTGCATTACTTCACCATTCTGTGAGATTTCTATAGGTCTCGGATGTCTGCCCCTGCATTATGTAGTATGAGGAATGAGAAACTTTAAAGCACCGGCTAACATACAGCATTTTAATTAAAGAGATTGATAGATATACAGAGCCAGGAAAATAATAGCTCTTACTGCAATTTATTCTTCAGTTTCTACAATGTTAGGGCATTTATCTCTTGACTATGAATATTTTAATTTGACAGTGGCGGTGTTTTATTTTATATAAATTATTTTATTTATTCAAACAAAGATTCTCTTGCAGACATCAGGGCCTGGATGAGTGTAAACTTCCTGCAGCTGAATATGGACAAGATGGAAGCCATACTTCTTGGCTCCCGTCAATGTCCTCACTCCTGCGAATCTAAACTCCTCAACCTCCCTGGGCTCTCCCTCAGACTCACTGAACCAGTGCGCAACCTAGGCGTCCGGTTCGGCCCCCAGCTGTCCTTCTTCCCCCACATACAGTCCCTGACCGCCTTCTTCCACCTCCACCATGTTGCCCGCCTCCGACCGTACCTTACCCCAATTGCAGTCGAAACCCTTGTGCATACTTTTGTCACCTCCTGCTTGAAATACTGCAGCTCACTCTTCGCCAGTCTCCTCAGTTCCACTATCCACAAGATCCAGCTCATTCAAAACTCTGCCGCCCACATACTGACCTGGACCAAACTACGTACTCACATCTCACCAGTTTTGGCCAGGCTCCACTAGCTCCCCATCACCGAATGGATTGACTTCAAGATCCTCTCACACTCGTGTTCAAATCCATTCACTCCCTGGCACCTCCCTACATCTTCAACCTCCTCACTCCCCAATCCACCACCCGGCGCCTCCACTCGACTGGCACCGGTCCCTTCTCGTCCCTCGCACCCTCCACCCCACCATCGGAGGTCGCACTTTCAGCCACTACGCCTCAAAACTCTGGAACACTCCCTCAATCCCTCCGCCTTGCCCCCTCTCTCCCCTCTTTCAAGTCCCACCTGAAAACTTTCCCCTTCGACTGTGCTTATGGCCACCTCCCCCCTCTCCCCGGCTCGGAGTCAGGCTACGCCACTGTTAAGTACCCTGCCTGAAGGGCGCTATATAAATGCAAGTTGTTGTTGTTGTAAACTTGTTTTGTATCTTCCTTACAGTGTACAACCACATGTGGTCAGGGTTACCAGATGCGTGCAGTAAGATGCATTGCAGGTTCTTATGGCACTGTTGTCGATGATAATGAATGCAATGCTGCCACCAGACCTACTAATACTCAGGTAATTGTTTGCTACTTACATGTTATCTTTAAATTTTTAAAAATGAGAAAACATTGCTGTACTTTTACATGATATATTTCTTCTAATAGGATTGTGAATTAGCTTCATGCCCCGATTTGCGTCCAAGTGCCAGAGAAAGAATACCCAATCACATGGGTTATGGAACTGAATGGAGATTTGGATCTTGGACTCCTGTATGCTGGTTTAATTTTGATATTGATTTTGATAACTAGAGTAATTTATTTTAAAAACTTCCATAATTCAGGATGCTATGATTGCCTTCAAATCAATTTATCGCATTCTTATTTTGGATGTCATTATAACAATACAAATCAATATTATTTAGTAACAAAATGTTTCATACCAGTAATTCTATTTTAAAAATTTATGACCTTTTTTTGTGATAAAAAAATTCAATGTCATTCTTCTTCACCAGTGTTCTGCTACATGTGGAAAAGGTACCAAACAGCGATATGTCAGCTGCAGAGACCTCCAAGGAGGTGTTGCTGACGAATCTGCTTGCTCACATCTTCCAAAGCCGCCATCTCGAACAGAATGCACAGTCATTCCGTGTGGACGCTGGAAAACCTTAGAGTGGACTCAGGTCAGAAACATTACCCTTAATTCTAAAATTAAATCCTGAATAATGTATGAACCAAACCTGAGTTTCTGGATATTCGATTTCTTCTGGTGTCCTGGCATCAAGCCCTCAAATAAAATTTGTCCTCCACTTTGTGGATGTTTATAGGATGCAGCTATGCACAAATTGGATGTCGTGTTTGCTTACAACCTACACAGTATATTTGTGAAGCACTTTGAGAAATTTTCCCATATGAAAGGTTGTATTAAATGTAAGAATATTACTTTATTGTACATTTGATAAGGTAATCCAACGTTTTAGAAAAATTTGTTAGAATTACACATTTGCATTAGTGGAAACATATACTCAAAATGAATACTATTTTAATAACAAAAAAAATAATAATAATAACACCACAGTAATGATGACCAACATATATGCATTTGTCTGATTTATGCATTTATGCAAAATGAGTTGCACATATTGTTAATTTTTATTATTCAACCTAGTGTTCGGTAACCTGTGGCCAAGGTAAAGCAACCCGACTGGTAATTTGCACGAACTACAACAATGAGATTGTTAATGACAGCGAATGTGACCCAGATGATCAGCCACTAATCCAGCAGGAATGTGCCATGTCTTCTTGCCCCCAACGTCGTCAAAACTACGATAGACCTGGACAGAGTGATCACTCGTTTCCTCGTACGGATTACCGCAAGGTGCTGCCAACACACGGCAACTTGAATCCAAATGTGGGCCGTGGGCAATCACCTGGAGGCAGTCAGTGGAGAACTGGACCTTGGGGAGCAGTACGTGTCCATTGGCTAATTTTCTGATTTCTTGATTTATTTTGCAGCATAAAAGTAAATTGCATCATCCTACAGTATTTATTTTGTACTAGTTAAAAGAACTGAAGGTGATCACATCATAGGCAACTTTAAGTTTGTGTTGCTGTGGCATTATTTACCTTAATCATGTTATATGTGGAGCACATTTCCATTTCATAACTATTTCACACAAAACATTTAAGATTTTATATGAATTTGTTTCCTCATGCTTATTAAAAATACCCACTATGGTCTGCATCATCTGCTCCTCACCTCATCTGTATCATTTATGGTTCCTTCAAGAATAAACCAACCACACAAAATATCTAATAACATCACTTGCTGTAAGCTCTGTTATAAGATACACAAGAACAGTCTTACAAAGGGCCAATTGTATTTTGACTGGTTTGACTACATTTTAACAACAGTTCAATCTCTGGGTTTCTCTTGCAGTGTTCCAGTACATGCGCTGGTGGCTTTCAAAGGCGTGTTGTGGTTTGCCAAGATAGGGATGGTTATGATGCGAATAACTGTGCTGAACAGACTCGCCCAGTTGAAATGAGATCTTGTGAATCTGGCCCTTGTCCTCAGTGGGTCTATGGCAGCTGGGGAGAGGTAGCGTACCTTTTTTTTAAAAGTTTGATTACTCCTTACTTAACGGGTCACATTTCATTACAAACTGGATATCTAATGCTAGGTCAGAGTGTGGATATTTTTGTGCAGCAAGTTGTACATGTATATACAATGAGTTCATTTCTGTAATTGACACCATCTATTTGCATAATAATAATGTAACCAAGCTTTTAAAGGTATTTTTCGTCATATGGTGGCAGAGTATTCAATTGACCTTGCACAAAGAAGGAAAACAATGTATACTTAAATCAGGATTTTGGCATGTTAACATCTTGTTTCCTTTGATAAAGTTATAACATTTTCAATTTATGAATCCCAACAAAGTGCATTAATTTTCAAAATGTTTTAAATGGCCAAAATTGTTGTACAAAACCATAACTGATTCTTCAACATCAGGAACTATGTTTTACCTTGCTGATATTTCCATAATGGATATGTTTTGGTGTTTTTGGCGAGATTTTTAAAAAAATAAGCCCTCTTGTTTTTTAAGTTATAAAATTTTCTAAACTCATTCTTTTTTCGGTGTTAAATCTATAGTGCACCCAGATGTGCGGTGGTGGAGCAAGAACAAGGCTAGTTATTTGTCAGCTTCCGAATGGACAGAGGCTAAATGACCAGAACTGTGAAATACTTGACAAACCACCTGACCGGGAGCAATGCAATACTCGAGCTTGCTCTGCGGATGTTGACTGGCACAGAGGTCAATGGAGCTCGGTACGATAACATTCTATTTATATAACTTAGCCCATCAGTTTCTGGATGTTCAGTTTATATCAATTCTGCTTAATGCCAGGGTATAATTTTGTAAAATGTTCACTTTTGTGAATTAACATATTTTATTTTCTAACTGAATCCATGCTGCTGTTCATTTTATGAAGGCCAGTATTATTCAATACACAGCTCTGTACCTCAAGTCACAGTTAGTTGGTGCAAAAGCACTCTTTTTATGAAGGGGACCTTATGTCTCCCTGTCATTCTGCAAATCCAGGTTCGCACTAGTTAGTGGACCTTTTAACGTTTTAACGCTAACCCCTCCCTCTCCGTTCCCCACCCTCCCGGCCCCCCCCCACCCCGCTCACTCCACTGGAGACATAGGGCAGGAGGGGGTTGAGATGGTCTTTTTGTCCATGAGCTGGTTACCAGATGGTTAATTTAAAAATACACCCTTTGAATTTTGAACCATCTTCCTCTCATCAAGGGTTAGATTCCTGCTCACCACAAGTCACATACAGACTGTCAGTGTGACTGCAAGAAGTGATTCATCACCTCAGCAACTTTAAACTGTCTTCCTCTTGTCCTTCACTGTGTTCCAGGTCCAGTTTTAATGTCTGTAAGAAGGGATGGCATCCCTATCTGTTCCGTAAAACATTTGGGTAGTCACCTCATTTTTCAAGGGATTTCCCTATCGTTTTCTAGGTTCTTTTCAAAGGCAGACATGCATGTTCAAAAGGTTTGGCAACTTTAACCATTTGTCTACAAACTTTCAGTACTTGAACACCAACATATCACCTCATTATCTTACAAACAACAAATGTAATAATAAGGGACTTTCTTTAATCAGACTTTTTGGGCATGATTTTGGATATACATTGAGAACAGAATTGTTAGTCCTGATTGTTTGCAGGATTTCTAATTTTGGCATAGTGTGCAGTACTATTTATGGGATAATTCAAATGTTAGACATTATAATGTGATGGGATGTGATTACCCATAGCAGGTAAGTGAATACAAGAATAAAAGTTCCACATGCACGTGCTAATTTGCTTGACGATTTCCCTTCCTTCTGTCTGTAGATTTAGCCTAGGTATGCATTATAGAACTAATCTCTCAGGTTTGGAGGCTAATTAGGCGCAGAGTTAGCGTTTGCCTAGTTAATGTTAGCTGTGTGCATTACCTGCCCACCCAGGTAAAGCATAAGTCAAAACAAAAGAAGCCTGCATCTGTAGTCGATGTGCTCATGCATATTGCTATGTACAGTGGAAAATGTTGTCTTTGGTTCCTTTCAATATCAGGTGACATGGATTCTGTCCCTATCCAAGCTGTGATCATTGAGCTCAGTTCGTTTTAAGAATGTCATTACATTCTAACCAAATGCATGCCTGGCTTGATTTTATAGGATGCCTAATTTTTTTGCTCAGAAAATTTAACAGGGTGGGAAATCTCATTTGTGTGAGATGCGAAATTTGCGAGATATCGAAAGAATCAAAACGGATACCATTAGTATAATGATTGATTAATTGATCACACAGAGGTGCTAAAATCATACCATTTTGTGGAAAATAAATGTACTATTCTTTTGAAAATGTAGAACCTATTGGTTTGCAGGAGTATTTGTGTATTTTTGTTCTTGCATCATTTTGACTGCTTTTTCCACATTGCTCTCTCTTGACAGTTGTTGGGGGAGGGGAAAGCGATAGAATTACTTACATTTCTAGTTTTTGTTTACTCTGTTCACAGTTTAAGTATGTGGGTTAGAAGTATTATCAACAATATTTGTTTTGGATGATATGTTTTTTATGTTAAATACCCTGGCAATTTAAGCATTTATAACACTTAAAAGTAATGTACATATTGCAAAAGGGCTTAATTTATTAATGAAGCATTTGCTCACGTTTTAAAATGTGTAAATATTTATGATACAGTACAAGTTATTTGTTGTGGTATATTCTTAGTAGAAGAGATAGTTGTGGGAGAATTCTGGTGCTAAGTTGCCAACATCCACAGAAATGTATCTTCTATATACTGTTTTCTTAAATAATGTAAAAAAAATGTACAGTTGACAGGTTTACATTAAACCTAAAATAAAACTATGCTTTTTGAGATTTTTACAGTGTAACTTTGATGGTGAGCGCAAATGATTTACATTTCTTGTCCAGCATTTCCCAGAGAAACAATAACATTTTAACATACTCCAAAGCAAGTGAGCAACTCATTTATGTGTAAGTTTATGGATGCTAAACCTGTGATTTGTTTTACTTTTTTTAAAAAAGCTGCTGTATTTTGTACAACTAGAGTATGTCTGTTATCTAGCTATTGAATATATATTTCATAAGATGCAAACAAATTATGCTGGTTCCATATTTACCACTTAACTAGCAAGTATGCATAGTAATTTGTACTTGCTTCTATATAACGTATGTTGCTTACGACTACTTTGTTGCTTTACATGAAGGGCTTTTACTTTTGTCCGGGCAGCTGGAAGCTATCTGAAAAATGCCTCCCAGGCCAATAAATATATTTTGAGAATAATCCCATAGACCTGGTTTAAATTTTTAGTTGTGAGACTCGATGATTAGATGTAAAAAGAAATTGCACAATATAAATATATTTATCATCGTAGGTCTTATGCTTGTAACAGGAAGAGCTGTGTCCATTGTGGCAAGTGAAGAATTACATATGGGAGCACATCTGTTGCTGTTCGAGGCCACAGTGTTAAAATGTGCTTATATTTACATGGTATTTACAGTTTTGCCTACTCAGAGCTAGAAATGTAAATTAGTACTTATTAACAATCCATTACGATGTCTTCTTACAGCTGTCAGAGTTGTACGTTCAGAGATTTCGAGACCTGTCTACTAAAAAAACTGTGAAAGAGCTATATAAATACAAATTGTTGTTGTTGTAGCAAAAAGTATTATGGACCCAGTCTAGTATGTGAATACATTATGTAAATGAGTTTCCACAGAACAAATGTAATTCGCATCTTGTGTATATACACACTCGAGATATAAGCTGAAAGTCAACGTGCTAAGTCAATGTGAAAATCTAAATGTAGGTCTGTTGTGTTGTAAAGCACTTAAGAATAAAATGTCCAAGCACCACAGAGAAACACCCCGATGAAGTATTTAAAAGGACTGCTATCCATTTTAACAGAAGTTGTGAATTCATTGAATAATAGGAAGAAAAGCTTGAGAATTCTGTGGGTAAAACTATGTGGTGCTGGACAGGGGATAAATCCTTCCATAACATAATGGTTTTCTACTGGAGTCGAGTTTGATTTCTTCTTAGCCAGAGCATCCTGAATCAAATCAATGTGGTTTTGTTCTCAGCATGTGCCACATTGAAGTCCTTTGACTCAAAACTAAAACCAAATTTCTGATTTATTGTTGATACAGTACATAGTGGAGTTACTTTTTGTAAAAAAGTAAGTGTTCAGTACTTTTTTTACTGAAAAATATATTCTAAAGGTTTGAATTACGATCTTCCATATCTGAAAGTGTTTTCTTCCTTCCTCCAGTGTTTTTTTATTTTCTGTCTAATTAGAGGCCTTAAAATCTTGTGATTATTTTGAATGTTCTTTCTCTAATACATAATTTTGCAGGGATATTGAATATATATATATATACACAGCAGATACTGTTTTAAAAGTTTCAAAAAGCATCTATTAGACAGTTACTGATTCAGGGCAAAATTCTACCCAATTATTAGATAAAATGATCAGTTTTGGGCAAAAACTGTAAACTATTATATTGGTTAATTTATGCAGCAGTTGAGAACAAATTCACTGCAACATTAACCATATTGTTTTAAAAAAAATCAGTGCATAAATACTTTTGATTGTGTCTTACTGAGCTGTGTATGTCAGGATGGTTCCATATCTGATCCCTGCTAAGGGTTGACTTAACAAGCAATATTCCAGCTCTCAATTGCTATACAATGATTCTGGAGAAAGTCCCAAGTGTGTGTGTGTATAGATGTTGACTGTGGACAGGATCAAGCTTAACTGTGATGCAAATGCACTGAGCTGTACAACCTTATGCAGCAAGAATGGGCACTTAGATGAGGTAGCAGAGGGTTGCTAGTGTTCATGGAACCACACCACTACCCGAGTCTCTATTTTGAGGAGAGGAGAGTTTAATGGGAAAACATTCGAATAAAGCATTTTCTAAGTCCCCAAAAGATTAGTTTTATTATTTGCGAACCCGGCAGCCAATTTGCAAACAGCAACATCCCGTAAAAGCGAAGTCATGACATGAATGACCAATTTAGTTGACTAGGACACTGGGAGAAACACCATGGGAGGTTTAATGTCCACATGAACAGGCAGAGAGAATAAAACTTGAGTTTTCATACCATAGAGTAGATTTGGAACACAATTATGCTAAGTATAATGGTAAACTGTGGGTGCCTGGATCATTAGTGTCCCCTCTGGTGGTTAAAGATTTTACAATGTCTTCTCAACACCACGTGCATATAGTTTAGGACATCTGCAAGGGAATTGGTTCAATTAAATTAGCTGCACCTTTTTCGTCTTGAAACCTTATGCTTAAGAAAAGGCTTTTGATCATTTTTCTGTCAGAATTGTTTTTAAAATAATTGGCTCATGCAATGCAAATGAACACCTTGGTTGTGTTGCTGAAAATATTTATCAGCCATTCAACTCTTGTTCCTGGGTAAGTTTTTTCACATATGAATAATATTTTGGATGTAGATTTATGGAAGCCATGACTTATGGATTCAGGTTGGACAATGCGTCCTCGACTTTAGAAGTCTGAAACCCAAAGTTGAACAATATTGGTTGCTTATCATCATAATTTTGACAAAATGTCAAACGTTATCATCTACTTTCAATAAACATGTGTTAGCAGTTAGTTTGCATTGCTTAGACTTTCTATGGATGAATTTGGTGATTTTTATCACAGTATTACTTCCAGCTATTTTAATACAAAATCGAACCATATTATTTACTTTTAAGATACCTCATTTAAAATTATCTGTCAACTGTTGGCTCAGTGAAATACTCCTTTTTACTCAAAAATTTATATTTCGATAATATTTTAAATGGTGCATCATCATTATTATTAACAAAGGAGAATGCTACGTTTAGTTATGTGATTCTGTCTTTTTGTTTTGGGGGAATTGTATAAATGATTTATTTGTACCTATTCATTTAGTAGTTCAATTTGTTCCATTAGTTTCTTCCCTAAATATTTATATATTTCTCAATTAAATTAACAGAATATTTAATTTACATGAATCTCAAAAATGGTATTTAGATTTTTTTTAGTTTGCTACACAAGCAATTAATGTCTGACTTTCTGAGCTGATATTGAGATATTCTCGATAATTTTATGCATTGTCTTACTGCTACATTGTTGGTATCTTGAAAGTAGTTTTCAATCTTGTGTCCTTACAATGTTTGTCAGTGAGACTGTTTAACTATTCAATTGTTTATATACTGTGTGTGTGTAAGTGAACGTATGTGTGTAATATATCTATTATAAAATAACAACAAGAAAATGGACAAGATTGATAAATTATGTGCTGATTTAAATGGCTATTTCAGTGCATGTTTGTTTAACGCTGAGAAGGAATTAAAAATCATAATTAAAAATCATCCCTTGGGACGCATTTAAAACTATCAAATTACAATATAATTAATAATGAAGAGAGCTTAACAATGAACATTTTAAAAGTAGATTACTTATCTTAAGGCGTGATAGTCATTATTCAAATGGAGATAGACTACAGATACCATCAGTAAGGTAAGTCTAAAATTAGACTCAATCATGCATCACCATCAGGATGCCCCTATAGATGGCAATCTTCAGGGTTTTTTCCCCCATCACTGACGTATTTATCCCTATCTGTCTTGAAAACACAGCAGAGTTGAGTGCACTTGTGCCAATCTGGACATATTTCAATCTAAACTGTAGAGATTCAGGATAACATGGTTTTGATATAAGCATTCCAAACCACTGTTATGTTGGTATCTTGAAGTGACATTTATCTGATGTTGTCCCAGGTAGAATCTCCTCATAAAGTGCCTCTTGCCTCTTTTGATATTTGTTTCACTTTGTGATCCGTGGAAGAAATGCCTTTATGGACCAAATACACTTCTTGTCCTTTATGTCTCATGTTCTTATAAAGTGGTTGGGAATGGGGCTTCTGCACTTGTTTCTGAAGAGCACCCTATTTGGAATGTTAGTCATGTGTACATGACATTAAATTAATCATTTAACATTTAGATAATTGACTTGTAGGCTACAAAGATCCTCATCATCATACTTTAGATCTAAACTGAAGGAATAGTGCCCAAATTTCAGTTTTCACTTCATCAGTTATTATCCCATTCTGATAAAGAATCTCGCGTTTTACCCTCATTTGTTTAGAGGGTCTTAGAGTGCATTTACTCCTATTGATGGAATGAATGCAGTGCCTATGCTGGTTTGTGATATATTATGCAGGAGATCTAAACATTTAGACAAATGTTGGTTGCAAAGATCCTCATCATAATATAGTTTTACTAGTTTTTTAAAAGCCTCACTTTATTTCCTAATTCATGGTGACAAACATGCTTTCCAAGGGATTTGGGTGGCATTGATTTTGGAGTTTTAATGAGGATAATAAACCATTTGAGAGCCTAAGGAAGTGCTAGCTGCAACAATGATTGTGGCTTCTTTCTACATTCAGGCCAAAACTTTGAACTACTAGTCATGCATAAATGCCGTTTGATCTTCTAAGAAGACCACAACAAATGGGGTATCTTCCTCTCCATCCCTATACTGGTTACATTTACACTTCCTGGATATACTTTGATGAAGGGACCCCATAAACACATAGAGTATTGTACATTTCTTGAGAATCTTGACTGTTACAGTACACTTACCCACTACTATCTGAAGACTGCAAGGAAGGTACATTGAACATGTTGAACTATAACAAAGCTACTATCTAATTTCACAATTAGAAGCCCTTGCCCTATACTCCCTTCCATTATTGTGAAAGACTAATTGGTTTGTGATGGGTCTCAGCTATATAATTCATTTTCCTTTATTGAACTGCTGTCAATGTATGCCATATCTTGTTATTAGATGGAAGAACTAACAAGCAATCACACAGTTTCTTTCTGATTGTTTTTTAAAAAAAACAGTTGTGAATAGTATGCTAAGCAGTTCTTATTAAATAATTGACGTTACTAAGAATTGTCTTGCTGTCCGTCCTTTCAGAACTTTGTGGCAAACACCAAGTGACTGTTCTCTTAACATATTCAGCGGCATTTTGTACTGATTAGATAGTGTATACTATTGACTGCTTGGTAAAAAAATATATTAATGTTCAATTTTCTTTGTAGTTTAACAACTAATAAAAGTGGATATACATTTTCAATTATGCTATTGTGTAGTATTTTGTGTCCGTATTAATCAAATTTATAAAGCTCTTCAGCCATATTGTTAGAGAATGTATTAGGAGAGGTGTCAATTTTATTGGACAATCTTGAGCAATATTGCTGTGTCATCCACTAAAAGAGATATGATGGAAGTGTTTTAAGATAATTTAAAGGGTTTAAAGGATCAATAGTGATAACTTTTTCTGACAATAGATAATTCAAGGACATTAATTAAAAATTAGAAGTGCAAAAAGGGCAAGTTGGGGAAAACAATTCTCTCTCAGAGGGTTGTGAGTATAGAATGATTTGGTGGTGGGGGAGGGGGTTGTTCACAGGATATATAATAACAATAATAATCCATGAATTTGATATACCGCCTTATCATATCGTTAAGACGTGGCAAAGCGCTTCACAGAATATATTGTAAAGTGTAAGTTGGGATGTCCTCCCGACGTGAAAAGTACTATACAAATGTAATTTTGTATTGTATGTTGGGGAGGGGGGTGAGGGCGTGGAGGTGGAGCAGAATCAATTAGGAACCTCTTAAACAAAATTAGGTGGACATTTGTGGAAGAAGGTTAGTACAGGATATGGGGAAAAACATGGAATCAGGAATAAGATGTCTTCATTGAAGGAGTAAACATTGACACGGTAAATTGGATCAAATGATCTCCTACTGTGTCAAACACTTTTATGGTTCTATATTGCGTTCTTTCAGAAAATAGGTAATAACATACTCAAGATTATAACTTAAGTTTGTATATTCAATTCAGCGCATGATATTTCTGATGGACACCTTTTGAAAGAAATGGAATTTTAGAGATGGACAGATCATCAATTTTTTATAACAGATTTCGTTACCTAACAGCAAGCCAAAGAGATGTATGTTGTTGCAAGCCAGAAAGAAGCCTTTCAGTTGTAGAGAGTTTTTTTCATCTAAATGTAGATCAACTTTCATCACCCAGAAGAAAATAAATGGGTGTGATTGGCTAGGAATAGCAAAAAAATAAAATAGACCTACAAAACAAAAGCAAAGGAATGTCACATTGGCAGTAGAGGTTTCATGCCAAAACATTCAAACACTTTAAATGTTTGAACTTGTGCCACAAGTGTTTGAGCAAAGAAATCCATGATGTTAATTGGTAAACCTAAATTCTGAAAAATACTATACATTGCTACATCAATTTTGTTTGTATGTTGGTGACTGGGACTCAATTCTTAAAGCTGTTCCTGTTCTGCATTTCTGTCCTTGATTGTAAAAAGTACCAACGTGGATATGTTCTCATATCTTCAGTTACATCTTCAGAACTTCTGCTCATTGTGTCCCTTGGAAAGGAGCATATAAACGATTCCAACAGCTTTTACTCACCTTTATTCAGATTTCCAAACCTGGGAACTAGGCTCTAATATGTAAGGAGTTATTTCTGTAAACTGGAGAATCTTGTAAAGTGAGTGATCTAAAATGTGATTTGTCTTTTAGCCGGAGAAATTGATTCTTCTCATCATGTTAGATTTCCCATAAAAATAGTTTGATCTGATGTTAGATCATCTAAATTGTATGAATCACTATTATTATTTGGTGTTGGCTGTCCTTCAATAGTTGGATGTTTCTTCAAAGAAATAGTCCTTCTATTTATGTAGTAATAATAACATTGAGCCTATCACCATGATTAAGAGTATCCAAACCAAGCTGAGAGTTCCGTGCATCCCACTTACACTTGGAAATCCCATAGGAAATCGCACCCTCTCTCCCTTTGAATACAATTCGTAAGTGTGTGGTGGAGAGGAATGTTACAAGGTGGCAGACAGCAAGCTGTGTATCTGGTGTTTGGGGGTGGTGGATCACATTCAAGCTGATCTGGACAAACTAAAATAAGTTCACAATTTGTGAATTAACTTTAATGTGAAAAATATAAGTTTATGCCCATTAGTCCAATAAATGTTTAGTGTGTTTGTGTGTGTGTGTGTGCATAATGTACAGGTGTCTTATCACTATTTTGGGGAGTTATTCATTGAAAGTATCCATTGTGGAGTCCTGTAGGTCAGTGGTTAGAGCACTCGCCTTGCAAGCGAGACACTTGGGTTCAATTCCAACCAGGGCAAAACCTTGGGCAAGTTTCCTTACTCCATACGCCAAATAATAATCCCTCCAAAAAAAAATAATAATAAATTGGTCATTTTCAACCCGTGACTGTTTGTAGGACACTGCTGTGCGCAATTGGCTGCTGCGTTTCGTCCACAAATATACAGTCAATTCACTTTACAATCTATTCTGTGAAGTGCTTTAAGACGTCGAGAAGACATGAAAAGCTCTATATCAAATGCAAGGATTATTATTATTATAATATTTAGAGCGATTACCAGCAAATCTAACAAAATTCTGAGTTGCACATTGAGGGTATATGATTATGAGTTGTTAACCCTCTAAACTGATTTGTCGTAACTCTGAGCACAATATTCATAAAGAACATTAGTGCACTTCAATAGATTTCAGCGAAGAATAAAGGAGATAATTTCAGCACTTGAATTCTTAGGCTATGGATGAGACTCATAGGTGTGAACTTGTTTTTATTATAATAGCTGGCAAAAAAAATCCAATAAGAAGTGCCAAGTATAGTTTCACCTTTCCACTCAGCATTAATACGACGGCAGCTCCAAACTCACTGGTTAAGATCTATTTTGAGGCTGCTGAGAAACGTTTGTGTCTTATGGGTGGGCTCAATAGAAAATTGCGGAAATATTAGACAAAAATTGCAGTGAAATTTTGACAAAACTTGCAGGGAGTAGATTGGTGCGATTGAGAGGTACATTTTACTGCCAACCTACATTTTTTCACTTTATTGATAAAAACTAAACATGAAACTATAACCCATATTAGATTGTTTCAAAAACAAATATTAATGCTTTCTTTAACAATTCTGGTTGGTCCACGGATGGGGGGTGGGGGTAGGGGGCGGAATCAGTTTGACTGGAGGCCTCCAGGAGATCACCACCTCCTGCTTCTCAGGACTGCCACCACACACAGACACACACAGAGAGACACACACTCACACAGAGAGAGTCTCTCACACACACAGCCATATACTCACAGGAGGAGAGAGAAACACACACACTCACAGACACAGAAACACACACTCATAATAATAATCTTTGCATTTGATATAGGGCTTTTCACGTCTTCTAGAAGTCTCAAAGCGCTTCACAGAATAGCCTGTGAAGTGAATTGACTGTATATTTGTGGGTGAAACGCAGCAGCCAATTGCGCACAGCAGTGACCCACAAACATTCGTGGATTGAGTGACCAAATTATTTTTTTTTATTGAGGGATTATTATCATAGACACTCAAAGGCACACATTCACAGCCACATACCTGCATACATATAGAGGAGAGAGACGCACACTCACATACAGAGGAGAGAGAGACACACAGACAATCACAGCAGCGGGGCCTCAGAGTGAGTGAAGCCTGTTTCCTGCTCGCAGCGCGCATGGGCGTCCAGAGCCACCTAACCCACAGTAGCGACGTTGAGTAAACAGCTGACAGCAGCACAAGGGCCAGGGGCCCCGAGCTCATTGTGTTTGTACAGGTTTGTAACCGGGTGGTGGTGGGAGGGTGGGGGTCTGCATGCGTCTCTAGTGGATTCTGTGGAATAATTACGGCTGCACTTTTCTATTGGCCCAGTTTATGGCCCAAGCGCTCTGAGACGCTATCCTTAATGGAGGGCGCTGTATAAGTGCAAGTTGTTGTTGTACATCTACAATATCCCTTGCACTGCTGGAGGGGCTCCCACAGTTCCAAAAATTGTGCACTTTATAATCACTTTCAGAATCAAGAACTTAGCAGTTCATACATGGACAATGGAGGAGTTTCCTTCTGAAGAGGAGACAACGAAAGAGAGAGAGTGAGAGATAGACAGAGAGCATGAGAGGGTGTTTGCATCTTGCGCTACCATATTAGCATTCATATCAGGTGGTTATTGCATAACAGTTGGTTCCATCCAACTTCTCAAAAGGAAAGAGGTTCAATTTGGTGATTATCCCTTTCACACAGGCTAAATATCCTTGCAGTAGAACTGAAGGACACTTGTATCTTTAGACTTAAAGCCACAGACACAAAGGATGTTCAGTTTCTATATAATAGAAAGTGGAGTCCTGTAGCTCAGTGGTTAGAGCACTCGATTCCCGGCAGGGTGAAACCTTGGGCAAGTTTCCTTACTCCACATGCCTGATATTAATCGCTCAAAAAAATAATAAATCGGTCACTTCATCCGCGACTTTGTGGGACACTGCTGTGCACAATTGGCTGCTGTGTTTTGCCCACAAACATATGCAGTCAATTCACTTTACAGTCTATTCTGTGAAGCGCTTTGAGACGTCTAGAAGACGTGAAAAGCGCTATATCAAATGTAAGGATTATTATTAATATAATAATAATAATAATCCTCATGAATAGAAAAGGTTACTAATATTGAGTACTTCCCATTGTTCCACTGAACATTGAACTCGTGTGAGTTTCCAAGATCTTTACCTGCAGTTTTGGTTGGCGCCTAAGACCTCTTGTCTCTACACAGTGTGCTTGCTGGGTTGTCCAAATCGTATTTTACTTATTGGAGCAGGACATCACAATAAACAGGGAAATTCTTTAGAGATCCTTTGCAGGATGACTTTATAGGCACATTGTTCCAAAACGCACAGGAATAAGCCTAATTATCTTTAATAAAGCATATCAGTATTTCAGAAGGAGAGATCAGGCCTCTCATTTTGTCNAAAAAAACTCTGTTGAATAGATTGTGAGTTATTAAATTTATAATTCTGTACTTCGTGGCAGTTCCAGAGTGTCTGGTCTCCAACTGAACCTTCTTTTAGAATGATCCCAATTTGCAAGTATATTTTTCTTGCATATGGTGTGTCCTTGATTCTGGTGGTTCAGTTTTGTAGCACAATCCGCCCTGCAAGCAGTTGTCTCCTCCATCACTTACCCTCATGACATACATCTCCTTGTGGACGTGGGAAGAAAGCCACTTAGAAATAGATGGATCCTGAACTTAAAGCCTTCAAAATAGACAAATTACCTGTAGGTGGAAGCAGTTCTTCACCTCCAATTTCAAGCACTGGATTTTCACCAATTTGCCTGGTTATTGATTGGAAGAAAGTTGTTTTGTGATACTGAAGTTAATGTGATTGATTTCCATTTTGGCAACAGAAATTCTGAAAGGATTAGATTAAAAGTGCCGGAGGTCCTTTATCCATCCTGGCGATCTTGACTCAAGGCTTTGATTTTCTCTGTGATAAACAATGTAAAGGCAGCCTACTGGACTACTCAATTATTTAATCATAAATATGTTTAAGTATAAAACTTCATTTATAATTGACTGCAGTAAATCCAAAGTTAATGCAGCCATAGAAGCATGGTAAATAGGAGCATTGATGTGGTTGGAAAAACTATAATCTTAATTTTGCATTTGAACTACTTTTAGAAATATTTTAATTGAAAAAATATTTGAATTGGTTTCTGCTATTTAACCTTGATGTTTCTGTCAGTTTCTTTTATGTTCATATAATTGTACCTGGGGGTGAAAAAGTGAGTTACAGAGAAGTGACTTTTCTACTTTTGATATTTAATTTATGGGACACATTTTACAGTTGCAGAATGATGTGATTTATTTGCACCTACTACTCTCTATGGAATTTGGTATCAGTGGCTTCTGAAATTTTGTCTGACATGGACTTGTTTAAGTAACTACTTAATACCGTGATGGGAGTATGACAAGGTAGTATTCTGCGAGGATCAGATCTGTTGGGCTGAAGAGCCTTCTTTCTCTGGGCAAATCTTGTGATATCGTGATGTACTGTTGAGGATTGGTAATGATTTGAAGTTACACTGGTATTCTTCATTAGGTCTATGGTTCTTTCTTTTCTAATAAGATACTAGCTGGGCCATTGGTTTAGAGATTATGCTGATATTCACAGATTCAGTGTTAAATTCTCTTCTATTTTTGGTATTAAAGCTGATAATTCAATCCCAAGCCTGATTTCTCTATTATGTAGATTTTGTCCAAAGTTTTCATAAATTATTCTTTTGGAGTAATCTGGAAAATTGGGAAAAATTCTCCCAATCTATAAAATGCCAGATGGTGATGTCACACTACTTCCAATAGCACATGGAGAAACTATACATGTCCAATCTGCATTTTAAGTTAGCAGATTTTAGAAGAATATTTTTCACTATTGTTCAAATGGGCTTCAAGTCATATGTAATGGTATTCCTTTGAAAATATGTATTGCATATTTCAAGCAGGGAGCATCACAACACAGGTACTTATTTAGTTTGCAAATGTATCTTTTTAAAGATGACTGAAATTGATCCCAAAATTAAAACATTGATCTATTAAGATCTATTAAAGTCCAGCTCTTCATAATCAGAAAAAAAGGCTTTACACTTTGGACTTTGAATAGCCAAAATTATTTTTTGTTGAAATGTACATTTGTATTTATAAACCATCTTAGGAGGAAGGGTTATTTGATTATGCAATTTGTCCTTGCATCCCAAGCACTAAGCCCATAAAGCTCATTGCAATCTGTTAGATAAAGAATTTGTTCACCTTGTTTCCATGTGCTGCTGCTATCCACAATTACTACAATAATTTATTCCATACACTATGAATAATTTGGTGGTTTAGCTTCTACGCCTCCATAGCTTATCATTTTGTACCTCAACAGTAAATCGAACAGTTTTACATGTCATCTCCTTTGCTTTAGAGTCTGGTGGTGCAATATTGTATACTATAAGTTACTTGAAATCTTCTTTGTACTCCATTCCAAACTAAAATAAAACAAAACACTGTTAATAAGTCAGAATAACACACAATGCACTAACATCTGAACTAATTCACAGAAAGAGAAGAACTTTGGGTGGTGAGCAACTTTACAGATTTTTTTTCTCTCCATATGAATTGAGTGAATAATAGAACAGATAGACAATGAAACTGATAACTCACCCCTGGGATAAGCAGTCAACCCCAAATAACATGGCCTCACTCAATATCCCACTGTTTGCCATAAGAAATGTTAATATGATCCTCTGATAACTAGTCACCCTGGATATCTCATAAATAGTCAGAGTTTCACACCTTTAAGATGGTGTTTCCATTTCAAATACCTCTGATATCTTGTCATTTTATTTGGTCTTCAAATCGCTAAGCGATTCAGGATTTTTTAAAAGGTGCAAAAACAACATTTGTCTCTGGCTTGATTGATGTATATTGTACTTGCTCGGCTTCTGCCTTCTGCTGTTTCACCCATCCACACAGTGTGGTGCATAGTCAAAAGGTTCCCTTTCCTGTAACCTTGTTTGGGTTCTGCTTGAGTTTTGTATTTCTGATCAATTACACCATTCTGATCAGCTAGCATTTTTGTCATTTATGCCAAGTGTTCTGTTATCAGCTTGCTTACAGTTTGTGTGCATACAGTTAATGTATACAATTTAGTTTTTGCATTCATATTTGAGCCATTCTTAAATGTCTTAGGGACTTATGTGTGCATTTTGAATAAAAAAAACTTAAAGAAATTTAGAAACGTCTTTCCCCCACCAATTTGAGTATTTTGTACTTTCAAGATACTATACTTTGGATAACTAGTCAACTCTGCTAAGCAGTCATTTGGAGTCCTGTAGCTTAGTGCTTAGAGCATTCACCTCGCAACCGAGAGACCTGGGTTTGATTCCCAGCAGGGTGAAACCTTGAGCAAGATTCCTTACTCCACACGGCTGATAATAATCTCTCAAGAAAAAAAACAATAATAAATTGGTCACTTCAATCCACGACTGTTTGTGAGACACTGCTGGGTGCAATTGGCTGCCGAATTTTGCCCACAAATATAAAGTCAATTCACTTTACAGTATATTCTGTGAAGCGCTTTGAGACATCTAGCGCTTGGAGTTCTGTAGCTCAGTGGTTAGAGCACTCGCTTTGCAAGTGAGAGACCTGAGTTCAATTCCAGGCAGGACGAAACCTTGGGCAAGTTTCCTTACTCCACACGCCTAATAATAATCCCTCCAAAACAATAATAAAAATTGGTCATTTTCAATCTACGACTGTTTGTGGGACATTGCTGTGCGCCATTGGCTGCCGTGTTCGCCCACAAATATACAGTCAATTCACTTTACAGTGTGTTCTGTGAAGCGCTTTGGGACGTCCTCTCGACGTGAAAAGTGCTATATCAAATGCAAGGATTATTATTATTATTTGAGCTATTTTCCTTGGGGTGACGAGTTATCAGAGTTTTACTGTAGTCTTCAGAAGGAATGGTCCGCGTGACCTTTTCTCATTCTTTATTTTCTTCTGTTTTGGGCTTCCTTCAACGCATCTCCCAAATCTGTATAGCATGCACTGAAAGCATGGACAAATAACAGCATTAAAAACATAATAAGAATGAAATTATCTGGCACAATATCTCAGCAACTCCAAAGATAAGTTACCTGTGAAATTTATCAATTCCATTCCATTTGCAAATTACAATAAGCAAGATGGTTCTCTCAAGAGTACCTTTTGAAGAGGATGAGAGGAACTTTACACCACATTCATCCTGTGTCAGCTTGGCTCAGTGGTAGCACTCTTGCGTCTAAATCAGAAGGTTGTGGGTTCAAATCCCAAGTTGGAACTTGAACTCACATTGTCTAAGCTGACACTCCAGAACAGTGCTAGGAGGGTTTTGCATTGTCAAAGGTGCCGTCCTTCGGATGAGGTGTAAACCCGAGGTCTCGTCTGCCTGGTCAGGTGACAAAGATTCCATGCTACTATTCAAAAAGAGTAGAGAGTTTCTCCTGGTATCCTCGCCAACAATCCCCCTAAATAAAAATTGGTCACTTGTTTCATGGCTGTGGGTCACTACTATGTACAATTGAGTTGCCGCATTTGCCTACAAATACAGTCACTCCATTTGCCAATAATTCCTGTGAAGTCGTCCTTCCAATCTGATACGGCACTATACCAAATGCAAGGAATATTATTATTTCCATCTGTAGTGTTTTTCTTTTTGTTAACATTGGGTGAAAAAAAGGACAATATGTCCTTCTTCAAAATTGACATTCCTCACCTTGATTTAATATTGGAGTCCTGTAGCTCAGTGGTTAGAGCACTCGCCTCGCAAGCGAGAGACCTGGGTTCGATTTCCAGCAGGGCGATACCTTGGGAAAGTTTCCACACTCCACACGCCTAACAATAATCTCTCAAGAAAAAAAACAATAATAATTTGGTCACTCAATCCACGACTGTCTGTGGGACACTGCTGTGCGCAATTGGCTCCCGTGTTTTGCCCCAAAAATACAGTCAATTCACTTTGCAGTATATTCTGTGAAGCGCTTTGAGATGTCTTGAAGACGTGAAAAGCACTATATCAAATGCAAGGATTATTATTACCTTATTGAAATACATTGTGAAACGTACCCCAGAAACTACCAGAAAATATATGCACAAAAATTCCCTGAAAAAAAACTTTGAAAATAGATCAAACACCCCATGATTAAAACCAGTAATTATCAAGCAGTTTAACATGCAACCAGGCAATCAAGGGATTAACCTACATTTTTGGGGAATGAGATTATGTCATCAGCAGCGTATAAAAAGTGGCCAAAAAATCAGCACTTTGAACTTCACTGCAGTTTGTGAAAATTCAAGCTAGTGTATCATATTGTTCTGAAACAATTGCCCTTCAGTCAAATACTTGAGAAAAAGATAGGTATAGAGAATTATGTACTCACAGTAAACTTTATGACAGACATCATTATTTAAAGTTGATAAGTATTAACATAGTAAACTTAAAACTGTAGTAAACATAAAAAATGCAAGTTTTCACAAATCAACTTGGGTTTTGGAAGCAGTAGGTAAAATGGTTGTTAGGTAAAAAATCAGCCAATTTCAAAATATTGCAAGAAGTGCTCTTCATGGAGTCCTGTGGCTCAGTGGTTAGAGCACCCGCCTCGCAAGGTGTTCAACAAATCGGTCACCCAATCTGCATTTTGGGTGATTGGGCGACCGATTTGCTGAACACCTCCGTGCTGTCCGCAACCACAACCCTGAGCTTCCGGTTTCTTGCCACTTCAACTCTCCCTCCCACTCGCACTCCGACCTTTCCATCCACGGTCTCCTACGCTGTTCCAATGAGCCACAGCGCAAGCTCGAGGAAAGCACCTCATTTATCTGCTAGGGACCTTACAGCTCTCTGGCCTCAATGTTGATTTCAACAATTTCAGACCATAACAGTTCACCTTCCCCCTCCCCCTCTTCTGTGACCATTACCACATTATCTGGGTCCCAGGCACACCTTTTCTCTCTCTGGTCTGCCTATTTTGTTGCAATTTCCACCCCACCCCACCTTTGTTTTGCTTTATTAACACCTCAATTCCCCTGTTTTGTTGCAATCCTCCCCTTGTTTTGCATTGTTAACACCGCTTTAACCCATCATCCTCTATCCTTTACCCCATTTTCTCCTTTGTCTTCCTTGCACTGCCTCCGTCCTCTTTTTTAGCCCTTAAAAGACTCTCCCTCCCAACATGCCCCAATTCTGAGGAAGGGTCGTGGACCTGAAACATTGGCTCACTTTCCTTTCTCCATAGATGCTGCCTGACCTGCTGAGTGTTCCCAGCGACTTCTGTTTTTGTTTCAGATTTACAGGAGTCCTGTAGCTCAGTGGTTAGAGCACTTGCTTTGCAAGCAAGACACCTGGGTTCAATTCCAGGCAGGGCGAAACCTTGGGCAAGTTTCCTTACTCCACACGCCTAATAATAATCCCTCCAAAAAACCCAAAACAATAATAAATTGGTCATTTTCAATCTACGACTGTTTGTGGGACATTGCTGTGCGCAATTGGCTGCCGCGTTCGCCCACAAATATACAGTCAATTCACTTTACAGTATATTCTGTGAAGCGCTTTGGGACGTCCTCCCGACGTGAAAAGCGCTATATCAAATGCAAGGATTATTATTATTATTATTATTATTATTATTATAGATTTACAGCATCTGCAGTATTTTGTGATTTGTTTCACTTTACAGTCTATTCTGTGAAGCGCTTTGATACATCTAGAAGACAAGGAAAGCGCTATATCAAATGCAAGGATTATTATTATCATCTTCAAATCATTTGTAAATTCGCCTACAAAACAGTCACTACATTTTACAGTAATTCCTATGAAGTGCTTTGAGATGTCTTCCCCACATGAAAAGCACTATATATCAAATGCAAGGATTATCATTATAAATATCATTGAAGAGAATGAAAACTCATTCCCCCTCCTTCATAGTTTTTTCCATTTATCATCATCTGCTTCCTATTACTAAACTAGTTAATTTTCCAATAATTCCATGAGCTTTAACCTGCAAAGATCCCCCACTTGCAACTTTAGCAAATATGTGCAAATGTAGTGGTCAGAAATTTAGATCATTTGACCTAACCACTAGAATAGCAAAAGGAGCACATTTTCAGCTGATGCAATTGACAATAAACTCACTATTATGTTTTCTGTATCCAAAAGTCATGCCTTTGATTCCTTTAGTTGTTAGATGAATTGAAAACTACCCTGATGTTTATGCAGCTGTAAACACTGACTTATGACCTCGGTAAATTAAGGGTATACTCCAGGGAAAGCTTGTGCATGTTGTATTTGTGAGCTTTGCCTCGTATGCAAAGCTCCTAAGCAAATACTAACTGATCATTAATTTATGGTCATTCATCTCCTTGATGTTGGATGGACATTACTGAGACCAGTTAGCTGCCATGGTTGCTAACATATTGATGGTCGTTACACTTCAATATAATGTATCATGAAGTGCTTTCGATGTTTTAATGCGATGACGTGCTCTGAATCAAAGTATAAGTCTTATTATTTATGCTAATAGCTAAGTCACATATTGCAGCTTTCTGTGCAAATCTTCCTAGTGGGATAGGCAGGAGAAAGAGAATACTACCAGATATAAGTTTTAATTCAGGTTTTAATTGCAGAACTTTTAATTACCGGTTAAGCTTACATAATTGATTTATAGGAACTTTCCCTGGAGTATTCCTTCAAAGACTTCCTTTCATCAGACACAAAATTTGTTTTCTTTAAAACATTGGAATGTTTTTAGAGCTTTTAGTTTCGGTCATTGGCTGGATCATTTATGATCACTACAAATAGCAATCATTTTGCTCCACATGGTACAATGTAATATTTTATTTTGTTAACAATTTCCTTTTAGTCTGGCTTATTGTAAATATATATCTTGCTTGATAAATCCCACAAAGAAGATATTGTCTGCAATATTGTGTAAAATGGCNTTTTTTCTGATTTGTCTGGGATATGTCAGTAGGAACTAAAGTTTGTAATAGTGATTGCATACATCCCAACTACCATATGCTTTTAACAACTTGTCATGTAGTTGAAACTTAAGGATATTTGTACATGTTATCAGTATTGGCATGAGGCAAGCTTGGCATCAAGAGATTTTACTCTCCAAATTAAAAGTTGTACTGTATTATCCTGTAAACTAAATTATTAGTTGGTATTTTGAATCTATTACAAAAAATTAAGTGGAAATATGGTAAAGAGCTAATATTTCTAAGCTTAAACACATTGCACAAATACGAAAGTCAGTTTCAAAATCTGAAAACTCTGTCTGTACATGGGTGATGGAAACAGCTGGTGCTGGAGTATCAGTTGTGTTTGTTAATCCAGTTCTGTCCCACTTGTCAATCTCCCAGCCAGGTTCTGGTTGATATGAGCACTCATTGTTTAAGGAGAAAATATTCAGAAAGACAAGGAATAAAGAGGAATACTGATAATGAGTCTCAGTCCTTGGAGGTTTTTTTGAATGCATGAGATAATATTTGATTGAGCTTCGTTGAAAGAAAAAAACACTGAATGAGATTTGTTAAAGCTGATTTATCCTGCAATAACAAAACATCTGACACAAAATTAGTTTTAAAAAAAAGTCAGCAATTTCAGAGAATTACAGTAGATTGATTTCTAAATGTGACTTGGTAAGTATTTTACAATGTAATCTCATGCAGTCAGCTCCTTTTGGCTAACATAATATATATGAGAGCAGTAAACTTATGGAATAGGCTCCCTAGGGAGACAGTGGAAGCAGAAAATATCATTTGTTTCACGAACAAATTAGATAGATTTATGTTAGATAATAATACCTCGGGATACAGTGTATAGCTTGGGACACAACATGTCAACCGACTGCCAGGATGGTGGAAGGTGAATTAGATGGACCTTGGTCTTCTTTCGCCTAGCAAATTCTTATGTTCTTATATTTATAATATTTAGTAATAGTAATACTATTGTCCAAAATACTCTCTTCCTATCTCTCCTAATAACTTTGTGTAAAACACAATATAAAATGTTGTAAAAAAGGTGTTTATTACAAACGTCTCATTTTGCGATAGTGAAATGTTAGTGAAATGTACCCAGCCGATTCCACAGCTTAATGGGGTGGGAGGGGGGGCACAAAATTTAAAGGTAATATTGGCAAAAAATTCCTTATTGTCATTGTTAGTGCACATTCATCAAAGTTGAGCCACTTAGCAGACTTTCACACCCAACGTACTTGAAACGTTTATTGCAAATTTCAAGGAATTATATATTTTGAAAAAGTAAATAAGAGAATAGACATAATTTCTTCCATTTTATGAAGATAGATTATTTGCCACATATTTACAGATAATTTTCAAATTAGGCCTTCTCAAAGGAATGACGTATGAATTGTAATAATTGTCCCTGCAGTAGCATTTCAGTGGTTGGTCTGGTCTAAGAGGAATATAGAGCATAAAGCCCTCTGCTGACCTAAGTACGTACTTCATGTCAGCAGTTAGTGCAATGCTGCACTCTACGGGGGAGAAATTGCACCTGGGTCTTTTTAACACAGTATTTCATAGCATCCAGAATTTGGCAACTTGTTGAAGCCATTTTCAACTTCGAAGTCCGTTTTCTTAGTTCTTAAAATAACTTATAAAAAAAGTTTCAAAATTGAAACTGTATTTACTAATTTGCCGCATACATTTGCTGCATAGAGAAAATCTGCAGCCAGGTATACATTTACCCGTTTTGTGAATCGTTTTGAAGATGCTGTAAATGCATTTTTTTTTAGAAAAAGAGTTTCATAAAAACTAAGGCGATTGAAAGTTGCAGCAATTCGTACCTGATTCAACAGCAACAACAACAAGATTACATTTGTATAGTGCCTTTCACGTCAGGAGGATGTCCCAAGCCACTGGACAGCGTACAGCATTTCAGACCCGAACTGGGGTCAGGGGGGGAGAAGGGAGGGGAGGGGAAGGGTTTGACCAATGGCATGGTCAAAGAGGAGGGTTTTGAGGCGGGAATTGAAGGAGGCTAAGAAAGGAGCGAGGCGGTGTGATTGGGGATGGAATTCCAGAGGTTGGGGGCAGAGTGGCTGAAGGCTCTCCCGCCAATGGTGGGGCGGATGGGTCAGGGGACGTGGAGCAGGGCAGAGCTGGCTGAGAGGAGGGAGCGGGCGGGTTGGTGTGTGTTAGGAGGTCGCAGAGGTAGGGTGGGGCGAGGCCATGGAGGGCTTTGTAGGTGAGGACCAGGATCTTGAACTGGATCCTCTGAAGGACAGGGAGCCAGTGAATTGCTCAATGTGACAAAATTAATTTATATATTTCTTACCTTTAGTACAGCACCCACCTTTTCATATATTTTGTCTAATGTTGTCTCTGATGAGACATCTGAAATAAAACAGAATTATGTGCAAGGCTTTTGTTGGATAATGATTGAGAAGACAGGCTTTTGTTCATTATATGATTGTCAGATTATCTGCCTAAAGGTCACTTTCTGGTTAATTTCAATAGGTTTGTCAGTTCAAATGCGTAGCTAAGTGTCATAGAGCAGGAAATCCCAAGTTTGATCCTTGTCTTGGGTTGAGTTATCTGATCTCATCCAGGGCAATAGTTGAGGTGCTACAATTGTCCTCAACGCAAAGGGTTAGGGAGAAGGAAATCAGTCAGAGTTGCACTCCTGATTACTATCTTGCAGTCTCTGCTGGAAACGTTCTTGGGAAGATACCAGGGTGAGGATAAGGTCAGGCTGATTTCCCCACCCACGCAGTTCAATGGCTTGCCTACTCGCTTTCATAAATCAGAATTGAATAATAGCCATTTGGGCGAGGTACCGGAAGCTGCCCAGCTGTCATAGAGCCCAGAGCCCATGATAGAGGAAGGATGGGAGAAAATTGGCAAGAAAAAAAGCCACTTCCTGTAAGTGTGTCAAAAGTCAACTTTTGAAATGTCATTGTAAAGATAATAATCTAGTTATGGGTATATTGCAGTATTTCCTACGGCAAAATTAATCTTGGAAAAGGCTTTCATAAACAAGATTCATATCATCTTCATATAGAGGAAGTATTGTAAACAAAGATTCAAGAGTCCAGTTATTTCACTTAAACCCTTTATTATCCCTTTGATTCTGACTATAATCTCATTTCCTATAATCTGACCATGAATGCAGTTACCCAAATCTGTTAGTAGGTCTATAATACTGTTCATATCAAAATCTGCCTGCTGTCTTTGGGATGCTATTCCATCCTTATAAAAATCCTTTTTAAATGTTGAAACATAATTTAGTTCTTGTATAGTTTTTGATAAATCTCAATGAAATAAAGAATAAAAATGTTGATCTGGTGACATAATGCAGGAGTACCATTAGTTGAAACTTTTAACTTTTGCATTGGTTCATATTTTAGAGTAATCTGAATTGCCGTTTTACACAGAAAGCATTATGTAGCTGATAATAATAATCCTTAAATTTGCCTTTCATGTCACAAGGGTGTCTCAAAATGCTTTACCAGATGCACTGCAGAGTTTAGTGTGTATTTTGTCAATGAACACAATAATGACAACAAAAGACCAAATAATTATAACTTTTATCTTATAACCTCTTACAATCTCTCCCCCAAAACTGTTTAAGAAGTAAAGAGGAATTATGAGATGATTTCATTTTATTTCTCTTTCGAAGCTTGTCTTAGCTTTTAATTCTGCTCGTGACGCATGTTATTTGAGGTATTTTGAGGGAAAATATTCATATACTCTGACTTTTTTTGGTGGGTAAGGAAACCAGACATTTTAGACTCAACAATTTTAATTTATTATGATCAGCCTCCCAAACTCGCATTAGTTCATATCAGTATTAAAAAATAAAACATGTGACTTTATTTATGAGAATCCCAGCCAAAAGCAGATGTTGAATTCATTTCTAAGATTGTTTATTTCCCCCCTCCCTTCCGAAACCACAGTGAAAATATAGAGGAATCACAGTCCATGTTATCTTTATTTACAAGATCATTTAGAGGTTCAAGTGCAGGCTACATTTGAAACATGTAGTCATTGTGACCTCTTGGCCTTCTAGTTGTGTTGGAAACTATTCCCCGGTGGACTTCAAGTTAAATTTAACCTGTGAATGCATAGAGGCATCTTGACTTACAATAGGCATAATTCAGTCAATAAGAACTATTAGGGTAACAGTGGTAGTTCTCTTTTTAGCTATTTTCATCTTCTAGAAAAGCTACATGGGAAAGGGAACGTACACTCAATGGTCAATAGGTTGAAACGGGGGAACACTATTATCGTGCTCTTTGTGTAGTACTGACTTACTTGTCATATGAATCTTCTCTGAACCCATTGTAGATGGGAGCAAAGTGCATTCAGCTTCTGGCACTGACCAGCCAACTTTCCACACTACAAAATGACCAGCTTCCGGGTTCTCAGGTCCATGATGACATCACTTCCTGCACATTATGTGTATAAGTCATGTTTGTGGCGTGAACAGGTGAAGGAGGTGATGTCATTGGCAACCTGATGATCAGCTAATCTTTGGTGCTTTGCTTTTAACGTGACCCTGAGACAATGGAGCCAACTGATTGCGCGAAACAAAGTTGCCCGGTATACCGGGCTCCTACTGACTGGTAGGTAAACAGGCGTGTGGAGTAAGGAAACTTGCCTAAGGTTTCAGCTTGTTTGTAATGATGTTTCTATTCTACTTGTTCCGAAACAGAATTTACTGAATTTCAGCAATAATGATGCTGTATTCTGTTGTTCTTGTTTTTAAATATCTTTTTCTAGTGTAAGGATATGATTCTGAGGTGAATGTTGGGCAAATAAAATTACTCCTTCTCACTCACTCTTACTGCATGATTGCTTTTGTGAGATGACGTCAGTATTATTTTGTTCACACGTGGCTTGCATTAAAACAATGATGTCTCAAATAGTCACTAAATAGCTGATATAAAGCAAAATTCCATGGACCTCATTTTTGGCAGAGTTGCATTTTCTCTTTGCTGTAGTGAGCAAATGCGGTTTTTGAGGTTTAGAATAATGTTTCTTTAATTTATTACTGTTGAAAAGTCTTATTATTGGAGCTTGTGCATTTTATGTTTTACTTAAGCTATCTTATAGAATGTTTTGTAAACTGCAGATTGTTGGCATTTATTTATATTTCTTCCAACCCACAGCTTTTTTTAACTGTTTTCTTGTTTCTTCTGCTTCACACGCCCTCACATCACTACACTGGGAGCAAGAAACCTACTTCAAGCTTTTGCATGGGTCAGTGGGTCAAGTTCTCAAGTAATTCAGGTTGAATTAAGCTTCAATTTTGCCTCCACAAATCCTCTTGGCTCCAATCATCTGTTCTCCAGACAATTTCTCCTCAGAGTGGGAACTCACACTGTGGACAATCTTAGAGCTAAAACCCACAACCTTACCAAGCCAACCCAGAGCAAATTGTTCAGCCTTTTTATCTTGCATATTTTTTGGAAATCAGTTAGCTACGATTCCTGGAAGTAACATTTTAGTGCACTATTTCTGATGGATTATTGAAAATAATCTTAGCAATAAAATGTAAAAGACTTAATGTGTCCTGCTGTATAATGACTTGTTCTGTGCATACTTGTCATGTTAAATATTTGTCACAATTTCAATCCTCCTTTGATTCTTGATCTTTTAGTAATTCCTAATATGAAATCAAAGTGTGGTTGTCAAATGTCTATCCTTCAGAAGTTGTCAGATTCTTGATAGTTTAGTGAACCTGCTGTAAAAGGTTGACATCAGCAACTTCAAAGTAAAGGCTACATAACCTAGTATTTTCCTTCATATTGATTAACAATGTTGTACCTTCCTCTCTACTGATCTAAACAGAATATTTGGCTAGTTCCCCCTTATTTTCTTCAAAGTCTTTTGGAGTACAAACAGTTTTTAAAGAGGATTAAATGTTGAAGTGAAATATACGTGTCTTTGTGATAATTACAATACCAAATCCTCTAATTTAAATGGCTTCAGATATCTCCGTTCTGTGTTCAATATTCAGGAGGTGCTTAAGAATTCTTAAAATGGCAAATGGCAAATTCCTTTCATGCGCTCTATGATTAGTGAACTCAACCAGTAGCATGCAATTGTCAGGAATTATACTGTTCAGTCCAATAAATGTATAAAATTATATTCATTGGGAACCCATCATCTACTTACTTTTCATACACGTTTCTTTTTGGTTGCTACACTGATATGTTTAAATCTAAACCCCTGAGGTTTAGAAGGTGCATCAATGAAGTATTGCATATCAATCAGTCCAAAATCATGTGATCAGGTGTCTGAAGTGTGTGTGTATGAATGGACGATTATATAATTGAACCACTAGCATATTGGCTTGCCGGCCTTTGCCTAATGGAGTCCTATAGCTCAGTGGTTAGAGCACTCCCCTTGCAAGCGAGACACCTGGGTTCAATTCCAGGCAGGGCGAAACCTTGGGCAAGTTTCCTTACTCCACACACCTAATAATAATCCCTCCAAAACAAAAACAGTAATAAATTGGTTATTTTCAATCCACGACTGTTCATGGGACACTGCTGTACGCAATTGGCTGCTGCGTTTCGCCCACAAATATACATCAATTCACTTTACAACATATTCTGTGAAGCGCTTTGAGACGTCTAGAAGATGTGAAAAGTGCTATATCAACTGCAAGGATTATTATTATTGTAAAGGAGGATTTTCTAGCAGTTTTAATTCTTCGAACAGCTTGCTCTGAAAAAATCAATTTTATCAACTGCTGAGGAAAATGTACACTGTAACAAACATTGTGGTAACCCAATGGTATCAAAGGTATCATTGAATCAGTGCTTTAATCTCCCACCTTTTGATATACATATCTAGTAAAATGATTGGGCTCTCACATAAGAAAAAGAACACCACTCTAATGTTGTTATACATTAGCAGTTCATCAGGCTACGTAGAAACCAAATTTGATAGCTCAGTGGAAATATTTAAATGTGAGGAAATTCAGTTCTTTCATTTTTCGTGGTGGATGTATTGCTTAAATTAGCACTGATTGCCTGAAGATTAGAACTGTCACATATATCAGCACATTATTGAGTTTGAAAAAATCATTAACTAATTGAGTGAATTTTCTATATCGCAGTCAACTAACTTCCAAAGACAAACTTATATTTATGTAGCTTGAATAATCAGTTTGCTAGTAAGCATTTTGTATGACGGTCTATTTTTTGGGAACGAGGTCATAGGGTTTTCTGTGCAACAAATTAAGATTGTATTAGTCCAGAGAACAAGTTTATTGTAATGCCCAAGAAGATTCAGGAACGTTTAAAAACAAACTTTGCAAAATAGTGTGTGAGATTTGAGCCTTTCCCCATCCAAGCAAAGTAAAATCTCTGGCAAAATTATTCTATTGCAAATGACTCATTTACAGAGTCTCTTAACTGTTTTTAATAAGTCTTGTGCCCACATTGTGTGTTTCGTCCACAAAATATACAGTCAATTCACTTTACAGTATATTCTGTGAGACGTCTCGAAGATGTGATAAGGCCCTATATCAAATGCAAGCATTATTATTCTTATAGTATAATCCTGTTAAATGATCATATTCAACCGGTGTCATTCCAAGATTACAGAGATCAGAATCACAATGTAAAGATGAATCTGTGAGTGTAAAGTGCTGCTCATTTTGGCAAAGGAGAACAAAAGAGATTGGATTGCTAGATTCCGCGTAACCTTTTGCATTCGTCCTAAATTGTATGCCATTACAAAATGTGTAACAATCTGGAGGAAGTATACATTTGTTGCAATGAGGCCAAAAAAGTATGATCACGGAGCTTCGCTCTGTCAAACCAAATCTTACATTCCTAAAAGTTAATTTCTATGTGAAATTAAGTATTCCATATTAGTCATTTTCATGCTAATTTTAAAACAAAAAAGCTGTACTTAATATTTCTTGTGACCTTTTATTGCACACAATGTTTTATTATATAATAATCATTACATTTGATATAGTGCCGTGTCATGTCGATGAGACGTCTCAAAGCGCTTCACAGGATATCCAGCAAAGAGGATTGACGATGTATTTTGTGGGCTGTGTTTAATATGTTCTCAAATAGTATATTCACCTACAAATACACAGTGACTATACTTTACAGTGTGCAATCGACACTAAGCACTCCGAGACGTGAAGGACATTCTATAAATGCAACTTGTTGTTGCACAGTAATTGCTATAAGTACTTTGAGATGTCTTGACGATGTGATACGGCACTTTATCAAATGCAACGATTATTAAATAGAACTTATGTTCAGACTACAAGAGAGTACATTTTAAATGAGGCTGACCTGCCTCCTCATTATTTCTAAAGGGCCTAACATAGTGAAGCCATGAGAACTATTTTACAACACCAGTGTACAGAGGAATGTAAAGTAGTGTTACTGCTGACGTGATAGCATGACATCTGATCGCTAATTTGTAATGTGTTTTGAATAAACTGAACTAAAAATAGAACAAGGAACAGCATTGCAAACGTTTATTTATGATAGATCAGCAGGTGCTTTAGAAGGAACAACCTTTCCTCGTGAATGGCTTGAATGAAATTGGAAAAGGAACACTTCAATATATTATATTATTAGAATAGATTATTGTAACAAATTTTAAAAATCCCTGCACTTTGATATAGCTTTATTGTATTAAAACATCTCAAAATGCTTCACAGAGTGTAGTGTAGTGGAAGTATATTTGTAAGTTTTACACCAGCTTTTTCAGAAATGACCAGGGAAATTTGCCAGTATAATATGCTGTAAATCTCTGGTTTTAATGAAAACATTGCTTATATTTGAGGACTGCAAAGGTATTTCTCTGCTGAAGAATAGAGTTAATACAATACAAAATTACAAGGAAGGGAGCGAGGCAAAGGAAATGTGGGATGGAGTTCCATAGGTGAGGGCAGAAAGGCTGAAGGCTCGGCTGCCGATGGTGGGCCAGGCCGGGCAGGGGACGTGGAGCAGGCCAGAGGCTTCTGTGCGGAGGAAGCGGACAGGTTGATATGGGGTCAAGCAGGTCACAGAGGTAGAAAGAGGAGGGCTTTGAAGGTGAGGACGAGGATTTGGGGTGATGGGGTCCCGCAGTCTGGTAGATTATTTAATTCTGAAAATACTATAAATTTAAAAAATAACACATTTGATATTGACTGATTTCTTGATCTACTTCAGTATTTAGAAATTTACAAAACATCAATTTTAAAAAAGTTACACAAAAGAAAGTCCATATTTTGAAAGTTTAAAAAATCCAATAATTGAACGGTTAATAACCCGCTGGCATTTATTTTCCAATTTAATTGATCCCCATTTTATCAGGAAAAAGAAACAAAGGGCCCAAAAAGTAGATTATAAAATTGTCGGTGATCCTGATCAATTTAAGCGTTCTGGAATGCTACCCTGTGTGAGGGGCACTATATCAATGCAAGTCATTGTTGTTGATCGAGTGGTGAGCGAGTAGTATGGTACAGGCTCCCTAGGGAGACGGTGGAAGCAGGAAGTGTTCGTTCTTTCAAGAACAAATTAGATAGATTTGTGTTAGAAAATAATATCTCGGGATTCAATTTATAGTTTGGGACACGACATGCCAAGTGACTGGTAGAAAGCAAACTGGATTGCCCCCTCCTAACTCTCTGACCTGCTGACTCCCTACCAACCTGCCCACTCCTTCCGTTCATCGGGCTCTGGCCTGCTCCATGTCTCTCGCCCGACCCGCTCTACCATCGGTGGCCGGGCTTTCAGACTCTCAGCCCCCACACTCTGGAACTCCATCCCACGGTCCCTTTGCCTCGCTTCTTCCCTTGCCTCCTTCAAGGCCGGTCTCAAGACCCTGCTCTTCGATCGTGCCTTTGGTCTCCCTCCCACCTCTCTGCCTTCTCTCACCCCTACACCACCCCTCCCCCATGCTCAGGCCCTGACACCTGACTGTTCAGCGCTTTGGGATGTCCTCCCGACGTGAAAGGCGCTCTATAAATGTAATTTTGTTGTTGTTGTTGGATGGACTTTTGCCTAACAAATTCTTATATTCTTATCTAACTTTATTAATGGTTAAGAAATATAAAGCACATATCAGCAATCTAGTATAGTGCACAGGACTGTGATTTTCCTTCACTGTATAAATGCATTCATGCAATATGAATGGAAGTGGTGTACAGTATTTGCTCTAAGATAAGGATAGTAGCCAAACGGACAGACAGCAATCAAAGAAATAACTCTTTTAATTGCTTTGTTTACAGTGCTCCAATTTCTGTGGGAAGGGAAGTAAGTATCGCACTGTCTCCTGCATGACTAGAGATGGAAAGCAAGCGGAAGAGGAGAACTGTAAGAACCTCGCCAGACCCAAAACACACAAGCGATGCCGAGGAGGTCGATGTCCTAAGTGGAAAGCTGCCGACTGGGAACAGGTGAAGTATAAAGCTTTGTGCAAGTTATATACTTTTGCTTGCTTTTCCAAAGGTATTAAGCTCTGGTCCAAAGGAAGAGAAGAGAGATTTCAAAGGGGAAAAAAGTTTAGTGGGATTAATGAGAGCTGAATTGAAAGATAGATTTTTGTGAAGTCATTTTTTTTAGTTACATGCAAACAAACATTTTGCTATAAGTTTCATTATAGTCTGTAAAGGACCTCACAATTTGATGAGATGAAGCACAAAGTTGCACTGTAAGTTTGTCCACATTTTTCCAGTTCTAGTTTTCTTGTCTGGTTCTCTAGATTTTCACATTAGTTATCTCAAACTCATAGTCTAGTCATTTGTCGAAAGGTGATGTTAGAGCAAACTATAACCTACTTGTTATAACTAATTTTTTGTATCATATCTGCTCAGAACAATCTGTCATCAATTATATAGTTGCTTGCACAATAAAATATATTCAGCTTGTTAAAGCTACAACAACAACTTGCATTTATGTAGCGTTCTTCACATGGTGAAGCATCTAGGAGCATCTCAGAGATTATAGTGGGGAAGAATTGGGATGGGATGCTTCTGGATGTCTGTTGGGACCCTTTGTTTCTGATACACATAAACAAACTGAATTTTCAGAATCTGTACAAGGTTAGATTTGTAGATTGATTACATTTGTATATGGCATCAACCCATGGAACCAGAGGATACAGCCAAGATCTTACAAAGAGATCTGAAACAAGTTAACAGCTGGGATGATCACAGTAAATAAAATGCAATTCAAATAAATGCAAATTACTGTATATTAAAAGTAAGATTGGTCAAAATTATACTTCAGACTTTTTGTGATTTTCTTTCACTACAATTTTGATAATTTTAGAAAGCAGTTACAGTTATGGGAAATTGAAGATTTGTGTGATTTTCTCACCAAATAGTGATTGTGAATCTTTGAAACAATGAAGGTAGCATTTACACCGAATGGGTTACAGGGAATGCCCTGTCCTGGCCAGCAATCCCCCAAATAAAATGGGTTGGTCACTTCATGGCTGTTCAGGGGACATTACTGTGTGTAAATTTTTCCCACAAAATACAGTCACTGCACTTTACAATGTATTCTGTGAAGCACTTTGAGACGTCTCAATGATGTGATAAGGCGCTGTATCAAATGCAGGGATTATTATTAAATTGTCTACTGTGATGGCCTGCTAATCCACAGTCACATTTCACAATAAAATCTTTTAAAAGCGCGTTGATATGTCCCCACAACATGGTCAGACTCTATATCAAATTCAAGGATTATTTATTCAGCTGGCAGCTCCAGACTCAGTCATCACTTCCTTCTACTGTCAAATTCAGCTGTTAGTAAGGCTCTAATTCTCCATCTCCACAACATTGCTCCACTTGCTTTCTCAGTTTTTATCAAGAAAAAACTCAAATGATCCACCAAATCATGCTATCCATTTAATATCTATAAAACATTTGAAAGCTATTGTTATAATTATATTATAGAACTGAAATGATTGAAGTACCACATTTACCAATTTTCAGGAACTATTCTCTTTCACGGTAGTTTGTTCTTCCTGCTGAGAGTGATAAAGGAGTGCTCCAGAGAACTACCTACCTTGACCAAAAAATAAATAATTCACAGAGCAAAAACATAATTGCCATTTAGGTAAAACCACTTAACCATCTGGATTAAATCTATTTGTGTTTATATAGGTACAAGAACTATTGCATTTCTCCAAGTTAAAGGTCAAACGTGTATCACCAATATGGTAATTTTTTTAACAGAAAATTGGACTACGAGATAGTTAAGTTTGTAAATGTCACTTGTAATGACATGTTGCTGTTACACTAGCTATCCATACCAGAAAATTAAGGTTTAATGTTTTGGTTTGGCTGTGTCTTTGGCTTGGAGCAAGTTATGTTACCCTAGCCAAAACATGTTAATCTATCCTGAAGTTAATGTTGTTGAACAGAGGCAAACTGGCCAAATTATTATATCACTAGTTTGTTCATGTATATTCCATTAAAGCTGCACAAACTTTGCAGTTTTATCCACCTGTTATTGGTTCAAACTAGCTACATATCTCAAAAAGACAAATTTGCAGGGATCTGAGGAAAAGGCATGCAAATGGGATTGAATGGCTTGCTTTTTCAAAGAGCCATCATCGTCGACATGATGTGCTGAATTGCCTTCTTCTGTGCCTTAACTTTCTATGATTCTATGAAGAGACAATTTGAGCCTAACTAAGAATCCCGGCCTATATTTTACAAGTTCTTTATGTCTGCATAAAGTGCCAGGATTGATCATTTGAACCTGTGTAATACAATTGTAGGCTATGACTTAAAGAGTAAAATAGTAGAAGTGAGTCAGTAAGCACCAGTAGCCCAGAGATATTATAATGTGCTGTGCTGCTGGGACTGAGAAGAGGAAACGTCAAATGACAGAAGGAAGTCAGGCTGAGCTGACTTTTCTCATTCTGTACTTTCTTATGTTGAAAATTATTCCATACCAAACAAGTTACTATGCATGGGCAGAACAACAATTTAAAATGTTGTGATCCAGAGCATTTCCTTTGAGGCTGTTAAAATATAAGATAGACATTTCTGGGTCAGACCAGAGTTAGAGAATGCTTGAAATACTTTGGAGCTTTCTTTGATGTGTGATTCTCTCCAAAATGTACGAACTGTCCTAATCCCCGTTAAATTCACTTCACCCAATCTCTCAAATGATCATTTATTTAGACTCTTCTTGTTTTTGCTTGAGAAGTGTTAAGAGGGTGAAATCATTTCCTGGTCCAATTTAGATGCGTTTTAGTAACCTTGCTGCAAAGGTGTTACAATCTTGTGAAATAAGGTCTTTACAATGGCTGAACCTTTTCCACCACCTGAAGAAACAAAAATGTCCTTTAGATACGTTGTCCATTGGAGTCTGAGGCAAAAAGATTTTCCAGCATATCTTGCAGGAAGGTCTATTTTGGGAGTGATCTATGGTTTGTAGAAAATCCCTTGCAGAAGCAACTGAGATTGAAATGAAAATGTAGGTCTTTCAGAAAGTGTCACCCACATTTTAAACGAAAGGATTTTTCTGTGTGCTGACATTTTACTTTCCTCTCTCCCCTCTTTGGATCTTGCAGTTACATTCCTTTGTCCTGAATAATTTAAATTTACAAATGTCTGTGGGCTACACAGCTATGAGTGAAGGAGATGTTAGTTCAGATAATGAGGACTATGAATTTTTAAATGACTGATCTATTTTTCCTAGGAAATGAGAAAGAAATTTACTCTCAATTCTTTTAGGTTTGTACCTTTATTTCAGTTTAATTATTTAATAATGTGTTCATTATTAATATTCTTTCTGTAAATTGCTGGTCTGCTGTTACAAAAAACTGTCCAAGCTTCGGAGAGTTCTTTTGACTTGCATACTTCTGATTAGGTTTACATGTTAGTTATCCATTCGCCTGCACTTTAAGGGTAAAAATCTTGTGAAGTGCCTTGAGGGTTTTTGGCAATGTGATAAGGAACTGTATAAGATGCAAAGATCATTATTATATTTATCTACCTTTATGATGTTAAAACAAACATTATTCTCTATTTAATCGTATCTCTACCTCATCATCACTCATGGCCTAGACATCACTGATCTGTACATCACAGACAAGGCCACCTCAGACCACTCATCTCTCTCATTTCATCCTCCCCTCCTCCAAGGCCCCCACCATGTTTTTCCATCCATCAAAGAAGCTTCCCCCCAATTCCCTCGCAAACGCCCTCTTATCCTCAGACATTGTCTCCCTCTGGCCTTCCACCCGAAGTGATCGAGACGCAGCCATCAAGCTGCTAAACGTTCACCTCTCCTTCACCTTCAATTCCCTCGAACCCCTGAAAGCCAGGTCCATCTCCAAGCCGACCCACCTCCCCGGTACAATAGTCACCTCCGCTCCCTCAAATCCCAAACCCGGTTGCTCGAGCACAGGTGGCACCAAACCATCCTCATGCTCACCGCCAACTGTGGCTCAAGCATTTTCATACCTACCGCCACCCCCTCAGCTTGTTTGACATACATCAAGGCTTCGATGAGTGCAAATTTTCTGCAGCTGAATGTCAGCAAGACGGAAGCCATACTCTTTAGTCCCCATCAACATTTTCTCTCCTGTGGATCTGAAATCCTCAAACCCCCACCCACCCCCGGCTTCCCTCACACTCATCGAACCTGTGCGCAACTTAGGCGTCAGATTCGATCCCCAGTTTTCCTTTCTACCCCACATCTGTTCCCTAACAAGGACCACTTTTTTCCACCTCCATCACATTGTCTGCCTCCATCTGTACCTCACAACCAAAGCAGCCAAAATCCTCGTCCATGCCTTCGTCACTTCCTGGCTGAACTATTTCATTGCCCTCCTCGCTGATCTCCCACCTCCATCATACACAAAACTCAACTAATCCAAAACTCTGCCACCCGAATACCCACCCACAAAAAACTCCTTCCCGCATCACACCAGTCCTTGCCAGGCTCAACTGTCTCCCAATTATGAATGAATCGATTTCAAGATTGTCTCACTCGTTTTCAAATCCCTTCATGCCCTCATACATCCTTACCTATCCGACCTGCTTACCCCCCACTCCACCACTTGCTGCCTCCGCTTGGCTGGCTCCGGCCTCCTCTGTTTGTTCCTCGTCCCCTCTGCTCCACGATCGGTGACTGTTCCTTCAGCTATTATTCTCTGGAACTCTCTCCCTCAATCCCTCCGCCTTGACCCCTCGCTCCCTACTTTCAAATCCCACCTAAAGACCTTACTGTTTGATTGAGCTTACGGTCACCTCCCCCCTCCCTCTCACCCTGGCTGGGTGTCAGACTCCGCCACTGTCAAGTTATCCAGGACACTAACCCGGATGAAGGGCGCTATAGAATTGCAAATTGTTGTATCTGTGACTGTAAGACTTTGGTTTAATACGCCGCACTGCAGTAATCATTATAGCTCCCTTTACTTTATCGTGAGGGTAGGCTAGACTGAGCTGTTGATCTCTCCTTGGCTGCCATCTGTGGTGGCCCATGATCAGCATGTGCTGCTCTCGGGAATCTTCAGTCTAATCTTTGCAATCACAAGGCAGACATTCCATTGTATGCCCTACTCCATCTAGTGGTCCAGCCACATATGGCATTCTTGGCTGAGGTGTAATTTTGCAATCAATAATAAGAAGCCCCAAAAATTGTTTCCCTGCTAAGTGTTGTTACTTACAGGGTGTGCCTTTATGATGAGAAAATCCTATTAGAAGCACACATTGTCAAAGTCACCAATGTTAGCGACATCATTTATAATTTTAGGCCAAAAGCTCTTTGATTTGTTGGTTAGGTTGATCCTGACAGAATAGCCCAATGAAGGCTTGGGGTTTGTACCCACTGTTGGTGAAAATTGAAACAACTTAGGAGCTACGAGTTCCTCCTATCTTTCAAAGTATTTCAACATAATTAAGAATATTTGTTGCTTTCGTTTTACTCCAATTTTGCTGTAATTCTGAAGAGGCAATACTATTTATTAAACTAACTAAAAAGTTGTCAGCCTTGATACCAGTTTTATTTGTTTTCATTCATGTTGTGTGGCATGTTTTTCAAGCATGACCTATGGTGATATTGCTTATTTCCTCAGATGTAGTGAAACAATCATGAGCAATAGCAATCCCAAAATATGATTTAGGAACTGTTGGTACAACGCACCTGAAATCAAAGCTGATGTGTCTCAACCTTAGTGCCTCTAACATTAAATAATCTATGTGTGCAACTAGACACCACAGCTATTATTATTACATTTTCTATATAGTAACTAATAAGAGCTTTCCAAAGTTCAAACATAGCTAATGGAACTGGTGCTTTCAGACCACTGCTTGAATGCCAAGTTGCTACAATATTGAGATACAATTTCTCATAAAGCTGATCAATTATNAAAAAAAAGTATGGAGCAGTAATCGATCATGCCATATATTGTTTGCCAAACCGGATAAAGCATAATGTACCCTAATTGTATCTCATAGGATAAATTATTCAGTTTTGCAACAGTTTTTAGTTCAATAAGCTTCAAAAGAATTTTGCTTCACTGCCACAGGAAAAAAACAAGAAATGTTTATTTTTACCCTCCCCCATGCATTGGGCGGTGTTCCTAAATTCTTCACTGATATAAATTACAGCAGTGATTTTAACTCACTGACGTAATTTAAGTAAGTGATTTTGAACTACTGGTGTAAATGAAGGCAGTGCTTGTCAGTTTAATTCATTTCAAAGTATACAATTGATGTCACAGAAGTTCCCTACAAAGTTTGCTTATTTTAATGATTTTAACCCTTGCACAAAAGCTAGGTTCTCTCAATCCGAACAAAAAGCTAACTGAATTTAACAACCAGGTTTCCATTGTTATTCCATTGAATAACAATGCAAAGTTTCACATATAATAGTTGTAAAGTTGATCAGATGCTACCTTAGTAAGATTTAAAAAATCACTATGATCAGGTCTTATAACAGTGACTTTACATTTGTAAATGCTCCATGAATTGTCAGTTTTAAAAATTCTTTCTTCCAAAATTCTGCCTATGTAATTGCGTTCCAGACTATGTTGCAGTATGCTAGTACAGATCATATACTTTAATTGCTCAGATGTAGTACATTAACAGAGTTAAGAATCAAGCAAAAAGAATATACAGCATAATGTTTTGATCAATTCAATAAAAGCTTAACTTGGCAAGCATTAAAGTACTGCAATTTGCAACACTGAAACCTACCTTTTCCAAACTCTGCAGTGCTCAGTCTCATGTGGAAGTGGAACTCAGCAACGAAAAGTCTTCTGCCAGATCTCAAACCGAACAATTGAAGACACCCAGTGCAATCGTTCCACACAACCTGCTTCAGTTCAACGCTGTCAGGCTGGAGAATGTCCATTTTACAGCTGGCATGTGGAAGAATGGCAAAAAGTAAGTATAGCTGCAACAGGCAGCACAAGCCCCATTCAGAATAAACAAGAGAAAGGCACTCTTCCTGACATGCACCAGTCTAACTTTGCTCATGAGGTGTGAGTTGTAAACTTGGATCAGATGGCTGGCTTCATGTGGTTAGAAAGATGTTTGACATATCGCCAAGGAGCAGAATAGTTGGAAGGACAAAATCTCAGCTGGGTAGAAATTAAATGATAAATGAAACTTGATATTGCTTTAGAGATCATTTAACTAAAGGAACAAAGAATTACAGATACTTGCCTGCATAAAAGACAAATCCAGCTGAAATATCTACTTACTGCAATAACTAGTCTTCAAATGTAAAACCTTAAAAAAATCCTAGGTTTTTCTGTGCAGTGCACACATTTATTTTAAATGCTTACAAATCTTGCATTTTGCTTGTATACAAGTTCTGGTTGATGGAACATTTAAAGTACTGTAGTCCAATATAAATTAGTTACAATCTGCAATATAAAGGGAAAATATGGGAGATTACAGTGCAAAGGTTGTTTGGAATGTTTGTATGATTCTTAACTTTTTATTTTTAGTTATACATGAAAAAGTTTCATTTGAGCTGAAAATAGATTGTTAAACAGCCGAAATTCCTTTGCATGTCTGCAGGCTAATTTTTCTTTATTTTTTAAATGAGTTCTCCCTCTCCACCTCTTCCCCCTGGAGCTCCTTTTCACTTCCACCAGCTGGAATCAATTAGAGAGCCCCATTGTGGTAGGTGAACATTAGTTGTGCCACATTACTTTTTAAAGGATTTCAGGACTGCATGCAGAATCGTGCATGCTTTGAAAATTTATAACATGTCACAGGCATATTTCCAAGAAAAGTCTTTAAAAACAACCATAGCTGCAAATTAATCTCTTCTTTGGTGGAAATTTGTTCTAATGTAGTGCAGATGTGCATATGGCAGCTTTTTAAGCAGCATTATTTTATTTATTGGAAGTACTGTTTTGTATCTGAGAATTGTTAACTATAAAGGGGTTTGCTAACAAAGGATAGTGAAATGAACATTTTTTGCACGCAGCCAGTGGAACAAATTCATAGGGGGTATCTCTAGTTTAACCAGTAGATGTTTTGAGAAAATGACAGCCGAATGGGAAGCCATATGGCACTGTAGTGTACATAGACTTCCAAAAGGCCTTTGATAAAGTACCACATAAGAGTTTTCTTTATAAGCTAATGTCATTCGGTATCGGGAGCAAATTAGTAACTGCCTAGAGGACAAGAAGCAGAAGGTAGCCATTAGGACAGAACATAAGAACATAAGAAATAGGAGCAGGAGTAGGCCATTCAGCCCCTCGAGCCTTCCCCACCATTTAATAAGATCATGGCTGATCTTCTAACCTAATTTCATTTACCTGCCCTATCCCCATATCCCTTAATTCCTTTTTTTAAAAATCTATCGACCTAGGTCTTGAATATGTTCAATGACTGAGCATCCACAGCCTTCTGGGATAGAGAATTCCTTAATTTCACTACTCTCCGAGTGAAGAAATGTTTTCTCAACTCAGTTCTAAATGGCTGACCTTTAATCCTGAGACTATGACCCCGAGTTTTAGATACTCCAGCCACAGGAAACAGTCTCATACTATCTACCTTGTCAAGGCCCTTAAGAATCTTATAGGTTTCTATAAGATCACCTCTAATTCTTCTATATTCTAGAGAATATAGCCCTAGTCTACTCAACCTCTCCTCGTAGGTCAACCCACTCATCCCAGGAACCAACCTAGTGAACCTACGTTGCACCCCCTCTAAGGCGAGTATATCCTTTCTTAGATAAGGAGACCAAAACTGCACACAATATTCCAGGTGCGATCTCACCAAGGCCCTATGCAATTGCAGTAAGACTTCCCTACTCTTGTACTCTAACCCCTTTGCAATAAACGCCTTCGTAATTGCTTGCTGTACCTGCATACTAACCCTTCTGTGATTGGTATACAAGGACACCTAAATCCCTCTGAATACTAACACTAACTAGTCTCTCCCCCTCTAAAAAATAATCTGCTTTTCTACTTTTTCTACCTAGGTGAATAACTTCACACTTCCCCACATTATTCTCCATCTGCCACCTTCTTGTCCACTCACTTAACCTGTGTATATCCTTTTGCATCCTCCTTGTATCCTCCTCAGAGCTTACTTTCCCACCTAGCTTTGTATTGTCCATGAATTTAGATACATTAAGCTCTATTTCCTCATCTAAGTCATTGATGTAGACTGTAAACAATTGAGACCCAAGCACTGATCCTTGTGGCACTCCAATAGTCACAACCTACCAATCTGAAAAGGACCCATTTATCTCTACTCTCAGTTTTCTGCCTGTTAACCATTCTTTGATCCATGCTAATGTATTACCCTTAATTCCATGTACCCTAATCTTATGTAACAACCTTTTGTGTGGCACCTTGTCAAATGCCTTCTGAAAATCTAAGTACACTATATCCACTGGTTCGCCCCTATCTAAACTGCTAGTTACATCTTCAAAGAACTCTAAAAGATTTGTTAAACATGATTTCCCTTGCATAAAACTGTGTTGACCCTGCCTAATCATATTATGACTTTCTAAGTGCCCCACGACAACATCGCTAATCATAGACTCTAGAATTTTCCTTATTACTGATGTCAGGGTAATTGCTCCCACCCTTCTTAAATACCAGTGTTATATTTGTGATCTTCCAAGCTTGGTTGAATAGAGGAAGGTATTGAATGGGATACATCAGGTGTCTGTGTTTGGACTCCTCTTGTGCCTATATGACCTGGATTTAGAGACTGAATGCAAAATATGTAAATTTGCAAATGGCACAAAGCTCGGGGCAATGATGGTATTGAGGAATGCAACCAAGATCTTACAGTAATTAACGGATGGAATGAACTACCAAAGAGGGTGAAAAGAGTGAAGAGCAGTGAATGTGTTTAAAAATGCTGAGGATTGCTTCATGTTGTAACAAGGAAAAGAATAGGATGAATATTCTGGAAGTAAAATTAAATGGATTGATGTAGCTTCTTCAACTATACATCTCTTGTCATGTGTTTGGAAGTAAGAATGGCACCAAATTCAATTAGACAATGGTACATTTGATCCACTAGAGTCTCGTGCCTCATGCCTGTAAGTACATTATAAGTGGTGCATCGCTTGCTTAACTTAAAATTCTTCAAAAATGGCAAGGTCAGAATGGTCTGACAAGCAGTTTGGACATCAGCCTGTTTTCAATTTTAATGTACTTACACTTTCTTCAAAACAATTACATCAGAGAAAATCCTTGTGTTTTCAAGGAATAAGGAAAATAATTAGAAGCCGTAGAATTTCAGAATTTAAGCAAGAACAAATAGAAACAGTTAGTCAGGCAGCAAACTATTAACTTTGAGGTTATAGAAATATAAAAATCGGTTCCTCGATGAATGATGATGTGTTCAAGTACCTTTTCTTTTCAAATGTCACTACCACAACAAGAATTACCACAAATAAGAAAATTCCATAACACAATTCAAACATGCACACAAAATCCCTCAATTACCCAAATCTTGGCTTCATATAGCTATCTTTTTGGGTGAAATAATTCCCAAGAGAAGAAAAAGTTCAAAGACAAATGCTGTTTTTTTCAAGTAGTTGTTGATTCTGTCAGCTCACAAAATACCCCGAAGGGCCAGTTTCATTTTCTGCCTTACTTCTGTTTAATTGGTTTAGATTTGCCAGCCACGGATTCTGATTGTGTAATTCATGTGATCTCTGTACACTACATATTTATAGGGAAAGGTAAACAATGCTGTGAAGCCTTTATTAGAACCCTTTATCAGTAACTACGTGGTAATACCTCTCGTAAACACATCATACTATTACAATAAATGCAACAAATAAAATAGTAGCTCGCACGATGAAGTATTTTGCACTTTTAATGAACAGTGACAATTCATGAAATTTCAAATTTCATTCTATGTATTGATTTATACAGACATTATACAAGTAACATAATACTTTTGACTGTAATATTGACTATTTCCTTTTTGAACTGTTCCATTCATTGTCAAAATTCCTTTAAAAAATTGGTCACTCAATCCACGACTGTTTGTGGAACACTGCTGTGCACAATTGGCTTCCGCGTTTCGCCCACAAATATACAGTCAATTAACTTTACAGTCTATTCTGTGAAGCGCTTTGAGACGTCTCGAAGACATGATAAGGCACTATATCAAATCCAAGGATTCTTATTATTTATTATTATTTTTGACAATTTATTAAAACCGTTCCTTTGTTTCTAATTGATAGCAAATTGGCATGTTTGAATTTCATATTCATAGCAATATTTATGGTTTCACCTATTTGGTAACAATTTGTGATATGTTGGTTTTGTTTTCCTGGTGTAGAATTAACTTAGCATTTGCAGAACAGTTTACATCATATGGTTCAAAATGTTCGGTTGTTGGTACGGTTTTCTCAATTCAATAACTTGTTGCTAGAAGTTAAAATGTTTCTGATGCCACATTTCTTAATTGGAGACTTAGGCTCCCAACCCCAGGGTATCAGGAGAGGCTGGACAGAGCAGGCAGACACACAATGGCTGTAGAAGGACATGCCATTTTGTTTAAAACGTATTGTGTGAATCGACAGATTTGTATTCAACTGCTTTAAGACTACAGATCTTAGATTAAAGGGGCCATAGTCCCCTTTTGTATCCTACTGACTGCACAACAATCACTCCAGATTAGTTCCAAACTGGTTTAACCTTTAAAAAAATGTTGCACCACAGAGAGCTGTCCTAAAGAAGTAGTTTAGCAGCACAGCATGCTCATTAATAGAATTCTACATGGATGATTTAACTTTCCTGTGATGAAATTTTCTTGCACTTCACAGAACACAAATCCATTTATACTTACAAGAATTTAATACATTGTGCCGGTGAACATTGAGGGAAAATGTACCACACAAACACTGTTAATAATACATTAAATCGTGCACGTTATTCATAACGAAGGGGATGCTGCTGTTGAATTTGAAAGGTCATTAATGAATAAAACATTAGCATGATTTATGTCTTTGTGGAACACCTGAATTTCTGCCATGAATGTACATTCTAGTAAAGGTAGAATTCATAGATACTTTATATGCAGAATTAGCTCCAAAAGCATACAGTCGTGAGATCTAATTCAAAGCGACCAATAGAATACTGTGCTAAAATGTATTTTTTCCCCAATAAATGTTAGGGTTAAAACTTGTGATCTCCTTTTTTGCCTCCCTTCCCCTCCCAAACACAGAAAAGTTGAGAATAATAAACTTAAAATACTGACCTTTCAAGATAACAAATGGATTTCTGTTTAATCAAGTCAACAGCTGAAAATTCTGTCTTCTACCTTGTTTGGCTCTGCCGAGTTTAAAAGAGTTTCTGAGAAATATAATTCGTTTTTGTTATGCTTATATTTACAATTCTTTAAACCATAGGTAATTTTTGTGTATCTTTTAAATGTTTCAGTGACAGATGTGTTTTTCCTATGACAAAGTATCTCTCGGTAAACCTACTTTTAAAGTGCATTTTAAATCAAACATATTATCCTGTAACATTGTTTTGGTTAATGCTACTATTTTCTGAGACTGGGTGTAACACAGGATATTCAAATTACAGTGCATGTGTGTTGTCAGGGTTAATGCACATCTGCTAACTGAGTGATTGTTTTTCAATAACAAGCTGTTATGAAGGACATCTCAATGTTGGGCAGTGGTGAAACAAAGCAGACCATACATCTACCTAGTACACTATTGACAGAACCAGACTGGGAATAAAAATTGCAAAGGGATTTGTCAGCTATTCTGCCTCAAGAAAGCATGAGGGTAGCTGAACAGATTTTAGGTACTAAATAGGAAATGATAAATCAGTTCTTTGTCTTTACTGTCTTGGAAGATAAATAGAGAGACCAGTGTTGATATGTGACCTTTAAAAGGTAAATAGCCTCAATTGACAGAGGCACTTGTGTTTCCTTTGAAACACCAAATGAAATAAGTTTTGATGTTTCATGCAGCACGACTAGGTAAGTACACATCCAGAATGGGTGATAACATCAGTACTTAATGATGGCATAGCCACTGTTGCCTACTCTCAGGCTGCCATCAATATAACTGAGGCATAATATCGATGGTATGATCACAAAAAATGTTGTACCATTAGTTGCACACTTGAAGTTTGAGTAATGGAGAAACACTAGTTTTCCTCCATGCTTCCAATTTCATTTACTATGGTAGTTAATTCTTGACTGCCTGTAAATGATAAATGTGAGAGTAGAAAAAATAGATATCAATTTGTTAGTGGTGTGATTAGGTATTAGTAATATATGTAGATATTGATTAAGAGGTACTTGTAGATAGTACTAACATATATTTCTATATTCTTTACCATTTAGATTTGTTTGCTATCATTTTTCACCAATGGTATTTGTGGCTTTGAAACACTGAATAATCGATATTGTACAGTGATCACTGTAAGGGATGTGGTAATACAGAGGCATTCAAAATACTATCCATGGGCCCGAATATTTATTTCTCCTTTAAGCACATTATAGTGAGTGAAAACAAACAACTGCTCAATACTTTTTGCCTCTAATTAGCATTTTTTGCTTTGTTTGTAAGCTTTATTTTAGAGAATAATTATACCATTTTAATAATTTTATTTTCTTGTGCCTCCATTTACAGTGCAGTTCGACCTGTGGTACTGGAACAAGGTACCGTAAAGTAACCTGCATTAACCAGAATAATGAAGAGACGCAGAGTAATAACTGTGAAGTAAAAATGAAAAGACCGTCCAGTGTGGAGAAGTGCAATACTCAACCTTGTGAATACATATGGATTACCGGAGAATGGTCTGAGGTAAAAAAAAAATCTGAATAAAATCAGTTTTGTTGAACTGGTAAAAAGCCTGAATCCAAATGTCTTTCAATATGTTATACATCAGAATCAAAGTTCTCAAAAAATCTAATAGCTTTTTAATAGTTAAGTGAAAGAAAGATCTTGTATTTTTCACATTGAAAGGTTTCAAAATGCTTGAAGTAATCACTATCAAGTGGATTGATTATTTTTGTCGGCAAATGTGCCAGCAAGGTGCTAAAAATGATCATTAATTTGGAGGATTATTGGTCTGTATCAATGTATGAAACCTGTAACATTTTCAGATTTGTGTAAGCCGTAAACCTTGTTTGATGTTGTTTCATCTGATTGTCCAATTCTCTTTTTAACAAATTCTAGAAAATGTTATTTCTTCACTCAGGGATGCATGACAAGGTGCTGAGGATGATTCCTCTGACAATAACCATTTTGGTTGTGGATATAAAATAAGTTATCTTCAAATGATGATTTCTAAGTACAGTAGCGATTTTTGCTACATTACTGCCAAACTATATTTTTCAGTTTTCTTTTTAAACACGAATTCTGTCTTATTTGAGCACAAGAAAGACATTTAATGAGATTGTTATCTCATTTTTGTGCTTGGCTATGCAATATTGTGGTTACCAGAAATTGAGCCATAATCCATCGTTTTTGTGAGGACAAAGAAAGATCTTCAGATGTTGTGGACAGAAAGTCTTGTTGCACTTCAAAGCATTCTTTTATCATTTTTCCTGGCTAGACCCAGATAAAGATGTGCATGCAAGACAATTTTTCTATTCATGCATCGAATAAAGAAATTTAATATAGATAGATAAATTGAGGATGGCATATGAAGTGGGCTGATCAGATTGATCATGAATTATGAAGTTCTGTCTGATCTATAGAGATATACAAGATTTTAAATCCAGAACAATAAGCTTTGGATTCACTGAGACAGCAGAACAAGAGGAATCATGTTTAGTCTTGCGAAGGATAATTTCAGGACAGACACCAGGAAATGTATTTTTACCCAGAGGGTAATTCACAACTGGAACAGGGTTACCATAAAGGGTGGTTCAAGTCAGAACACTGAATTCATTTTTTTTTTAAAATGCTAGATGCTGCGATGGGAGAATGGTAGTGGGGGGCAGGGTATTCAGGAAAGATGGGATCAAATGGGCCAATGAACCTTCTTGACCCAAACTGATCTTGTGATCAATTCTAATAGTAAATCATTGCAATACAAAGGTATTATTAATACTAAGCCAATACACTCTTTAATTTTAATCTCTATAAAATTATGATTTTAGAGCTTCACTAATCCACTGTTCAAGTAGAAATCGATCATAATGGCCCTGTCAAAAGTAAATGGCTTGCTGTATGCAATTTCCTGATTTGAAAGCTGCAATATCAATGTAAATTATAATGCAATTTTGCCTCCAAAAAATGTTGACAATGTGCCTTTATCCGCAGTGCTCAGTTACTTGTGGAAGTGGCTATCAACAAAGGCTCGTTTCCTGCAGTGAAGTTTATAACGGCAAAGACCTCTATGAATACAGCTATCATCATCAGACAACAACAAACTGTCCAGGGGTGCAACCACCGAACATCCGTGCCTGCTCCATTGGTGAATGCCCTATTTCTGCCTCGTGGAGAGTTGGAAACTGGGGAAGAGTAAGTTCAATCTGAAATGTGTTTAAAATTACAAACTCTGTGTCTTGATGCTTTTCTTTAAATCTCAGTAATTAACACTGGATTTAATTTGACACAATCTACTGCAATCCTGTTGATGCTTTATAGCAAGATTGTAGAACAATTATTATTTTGAATCACAATAGAAACCATAGTTTTAACTCACTGAACAATGCGTCAATATAATAAATTTTACTGCTTTATATAACTGCTAAGCTAAAACTTTTGAAACATTTTGATGTTTCAAAACACGAGCCATTTCTCATTTACTCCCTTATTAATCTTGCAAGAAAACATAAATAATACTAATTGTTGCATTTGATAGAATGCCTTATCATGTCGCGAAGATTCAAAGGGCTACACAGGATATACTGTAAAGTGGTTTTGACTGTGTGTGGACAAAAATGCTTTGTTTTTGTTCATTTGATTTCCAAAATTTGCAACTAAATGTTAGCACTTTAGTACATATTTCCTCACCCCTCCGCAAAGTAATGCCTGTTTAATAATAATAATCCTTGCATTTGATATAGTGCTTTTCACATCTTCTCGACGTCTCAAAGTGCTTCACAGAATAGACTGTAAAGTGAATTGACCGTATATTTGTGGGCGAAACGCGGCAGCCAATTGCACACAGCAGTGTCCCACAAACAGTCGTGGATTGAAAATGACCAATTTATTGTTTTGTTTTGGAGGGATTATTATTAGGCGTTCACACCAATTGGTGAGTTTATTGAGGTCTAGACCTGGCTCCACTCTACATTTTAGCAGAATTCAGACTGAAAGGTCCATTCCATGCACACATCAGTGTCAGAAGTTTGGAACCATTTGTCACTATGATATTAGGATTGTACGTGATAAAAAGGTAATACTAATAGTGTGTGTGGGTGGAAGGGGGGATGAAGTGACTTCAAATCAGTCCAATATCAACTGAGAATTTTTATAATAATAATATAATATTATCTTGGTGCTGCACAGTTAAATTAATTAGCAGTGTGCTAGCCGCTATTTGATACCAAATAATAATAATACTTGCATTTGCAAGTAATTGTCATGCAGATGCCTAACAAGTGGAATATGTATCTATAGTTTTTAAGTCTTTAAGTTTATTTCCTGCCACTTGTCAGCCAGCTCAACATTATTCCTGAGCCAAGAGAGTGAGCAACTGAACCTACTATGTCTATAAAATTGTGACTTTAGCACTACACCAAGCTACTGTTCAAGGTGCATAGTAGAAAGAGATCATAATGGTCCTATCAAGCGTAAATGGATTGCTGTGTGAAATTTACTGACTTGAAAGGTGCAATATCAATGTAAATTATATTGCAATTTTGCAATTGTGTCATTGTCAGGCTGCAAAAGGTACAAAAGAGCAGCCCAAGATGACTTTACCTCCAATTACCAGCCCCTCCTATCTGGGAAATGGCTCCCTCCACTCAGCACCGTTTCATGAGTCCATCACTGTGACCAGAATATCACAAATGCATATATTCAGATAACCAGTGTGTGGCTTAGCTCTCTTAATTAGTGCCACCTCACTGTGCTATATTCTGTTCTGACCTTTATGGTTTGTTTTAAAGTACAGGACACAAATGATAAATTGCTGCCTAAATAAATGGAAAAAATTTTGATTGTTGGACACTTTTCCCAAATTCCAATTTCTAATTTTTTATACTTTTTTTTCTATGAATTGCAAAGGAGTCATGCCCATCCAACATGAGATGATATTTTTCTTCTCAATCATTCAAATGCAATGTTATCAGGTTGTTTCCATGCTACTAGAGCAAATTATTTTGACAGACAATTGAATTCCAATTTTTAATTTTCTACCTTTGAATCATCCTCCTGCCCTTTTGTTAATTCTGCAGATTCTGTAATTGAAACAACTTTACATTAATTAGAACTTGGAATTTGCTAATAATAATGCAGTGAATAAAATTTATTTTCTATACATTTTTGTTTTGATATCCAATTTTTCTGGTTGTTAGTTAGAAATCAAATTATTTCATGGGAACAAACAATAAACAACTATTCTATGAAAAATATAATTAATGGCTTCAATAACATTTACATCAGATTAATGTATCCATTTATCTCAACACAATATTGTACTAGATTATTATTGGTGGTGCTTTTCATTTGTGGACATTTTACCATTAAAGCTGCTTAATTTTCTCTTTTTTTCATCCACTTTAAAGTGTTCAGTGACTTGTGGAATGGGAGTAATGCAACGCTCAGTACAGTGTTTAACAAATGGTGGACAGTTAAGTAATTTGTGCAGTTTGGACATTAAACCAGAAGAGAGGAGAACCTGCCAGAGTGGAAAATGTAAGATGTGGATTATTATACCCTTACCCACGTCACTGTAAAATACTCCCATCTGTTTTCTGTTCATGCTAAGCAAATTAGCAAGTATACAGTCTGTTTCTGATTTTTTTTAGAACTGTTTTCTATCCTCTAATGAAAACCATATTTGTTATGTAGGTGAGTTTCCAAAGAGCTGTAATGAGATACAAAGATTCAAAGGCTTCATGGAAGATGGTGATCACACTCTTAATATTCAAGGAAAGCAAGTGAAGGTAAAATCGTGGACATGTTTAAATATGACAGAAAGAGCAGTCATAAAAATATAATTTTGGTTGCTTCATTTGTTCTATTTTTTGGATCAATTTTTTTTTGATGTTGTTGCAGATCTTTTGTGCTGGCATGCTGTCAGATAACCCCAGAGAGTATGTTACACTGGCAAGTGGTGATGCAGAAAATTTCTCAGAAGTTTACGGCTACAGGTACAAAAGGATAGAAGATTATTAGTTCAGATAGTGTTCGCTTTATAAATGAGTTTATAATTTTGCAAATGTGTCATTGTTGACATACGTTTCAAAGATTCTGTTTTGATTTAGACTGAACAATCCTGCAGAGTGTCCATATAATGGAAGTCGAAGGCATGACTGCCAGTGCAGAAGAGATTACCTGGCAGCTGGCTTTTCCAGCTTCAGCAAAGTAAGACTGGACATCAGCACTATGCAAATAATAAGTGAGTACAACAGAAGCGATCTTGCATGTTCCATTGCCACTTATGCATCCAGCCAAATTAATTATAATGATTTGTGATTCACCAAAATGTAAATAAAGTACATTTATATGATAAACTGGAAAAAAAACATGCACATGATTGATTTTGCAAATTTACCCAACATAGCAAAACACAGAAGTATTTGTTTAAACAAACTATATCCAACTATATCGCACTGTTTATGACTCTTAAATCTGCTCAATAATCCTATCTCTTATGTCACTACTCCTTAGTTCTTGTACATTTGATGTTAAAGCAGCAGTGGGAAACAAAATAGATTGTTGATTTGCAGTATTCCAACAAATTGCACTGTAGTGAATTTAATGTCATCTTATACATGTACCATGTTTAGGTCTGGTCTTTTCACTTGATCAAAAACAGATTTAACCAGTGGCATCAGAATCAGTCATATTTTAATCTACTACTGCTGTTATTGTTATCAGTGGAGTCCTGTAGTTTAGTAGTTAGAGCACTCGCCTCACAAGTATTATTTTTACCATTTGCGGCCCATCGTGTCTGTGTTGGTTCTTTGAAAAGAGCTAACCAATTCAATCCCACTCCCCCGCTCTCTCCCTATAGTCCTGCAAACTTGTCCTCCCCAAATACTTATCTACTTCTCTCTTAAAAGCTGTTATCGAATCGGCTTTCACCACCCTTTCAGGCAATGCATTCCAGATCTGAATGACTCGCTGTGTGAAAAATGTTTTCCTCACCTCCCCTCTGTTTCTTTTAACAACTATCTTAAATCGGTGTTCTCGGGTTACTGACCCACCCGCCAGTGGAAATAGTTTCTCCTTGTTCACCCTATCAGATCCCCTCATAATTTTGAAAATGTCTATTAAGTCTCCCCTTAACCTTCACTGCACCAAGGAGAATAATCCTAATAGCTTCTCTCGCCTCTCCTGATAACTGAAGTCCCTAATTCCTGGTACCATCCTGGTAAATCTCCTTTGCACCCTCTCCAATGGCTTGACATCCTTCCTAAAGTGTGGTGCCCAGAACTGAACAATCCAGCTGAGGCCTAACCAATGTTTTATAAAGGTTCATCATAACTTCCTGACTTTTGTATTCTATGCCCCTAATTATAAAGCCAAGCATCCCATATGCTTTTTTAACAGCTTTATCTACCTGTCCTACCACCTTCAAAGATTTCCTTATATGAACACCCAGGTCTCTCTGTTCCTTCACCCCCTTTAAGATTATACCATCAGCTTATATTGCCCCTCCTCATTCTTCCTCCCAAAATGCAGCACTTTGCATTTCTCCACATTAAACTGCATCTGCCACGTGTCTGCCCATTTTATCAGTCTGTCTATATCCATTTGCAGTCTGCCACTAACTTTCTCACTGTTTACTACTTGCCTAGCTTAGTATCATCTGCAAACTTGGAAATTGCACTCTATACCCAAGTCCAAGTCTTTTATTAAAATCAAAAACAGCAGTGGTCCCAATACTGACCCCTGGCGGACACCACTGCACACTTCCTTCCAGTCAGAAAAACCACCATTCACCAACTGTATCCATGCAGCCACTGTCCCTTTAATACCGTGGGCTTCTATTTTGCTTCCAAGTCTCTTATGTGGCACTTTATCAAACACCTTTTGAAAATCCATATAAACTTCATCAACTGCACTACCTTCACCCTGTTACTTCACTCTGTTACTTCATCAAAAAACTCTAAAAATCAGGTTTTGCCCACAAAATATCCAGTCAATTCACTTTAAAGTATATTCTGTGAAGCACTTTAAGACATTTCAAAGATGTGATAAGGCACTATATCAACTGCAACGATGATTATTATTATTATTATCACATTTAATTCAGGCATTTTTCTTGTTTTAAATAAAAATAAAGCTCAGCACAGTTTCAGAATCTTGTGACCACTTATTGTTGCAGTTGGTTCTAGGTCTTTTTCCTCCGCTGCTTTTCCTGTGTTGTGACTGCAGTGAGTACACTTCTTTGGGTAGTCTATCGCTGAACATCTGGTCATGATCAAATCATTTATACTGCAATTGTTTGAGTATTTCACTGAGCCAAGGTAGTTAGGTGTATTGTCTCAATTTAGCTCATGACAGATCCAGTGGGGTTCAGAAAGGCATGTACCACAAAATATTTTTATATCAAATAAGAAATATTTGCATCTTCCCTACGCAGATATTAGTTACACTGCTGTGTTTGGTTGGATTCACATTGAGTTATACATTTTCCAAGTGAAATTTCATTAAATTTGTGTTTATGCATTTGGTTCATTTTTGGCTCTTTGTTTATTTGAATTAGATATACTATATCAACTAAAATGCCTGAGTAACAGTCAGGTATTGATCTTTAAGGAAATTTTTACTGGCAAATGTGCACAAAGAATTGGTGCTGCTTCCATATCCATTTATTAATGACAGTCCTTCCATTAATTAAATGTATTTCAAACAAGACTACTATCCCAAAAGAGAAGACTATTCTACAACAACTTGCATGTATATAGCGCCCTTCACGCAAGGCAGCATCCCGGAGTGCTTACGTTTACTTGAGTCATTATTAAGCATCATCCTCAAATCATACGTTTCAGTGAGTTGAGTTTTCAAGGATTCTGTTCAGAATATGTCTTCATATTCAGAATATTAATTTAGTCATTCTGAGTAGCATGTAGATGATCTTGTTTGGAACAATTTATTTTTGGAAGAATAAGGTTATCCATCTGTTGCTCTGCAGATGAAGCTTTTTGATTTGTGGTAGAAATGTTCAGAGTTGAGATAAACCAAGAGGTGCAGAGGATCAACTTTGAAATGGCTTTGTTGTCTCTTACCAGCTTTTTGAGCTACATTGACTTTCATGTTAAAATTAAGATAAGGGCACACATGCAACTCTCAAAAGGATTAAAGTTTTAACATGAAGCAGCACTGAGCATCTGATCTGACCCATGTTCCACTGAGGGAAATTAGATGTTTTAGCCAAATAATCTATTCCAGGCCTTTATCAATGAAAGCCAGGCTTTGTAAACATGAATATCTGCAACTCAGAGGAAAGTCTGAAGTGCTAAACAAAATCACTTCAAGTACATCAGCAATGGAAATTTCTCCCTTGTTACAAACCAGAGGAAGTTTCCAAAGGAATGAGAGACACATATGTCAAAGTTTACACTCTGTAACATAATAACTTGGCGGTAGGAAAGCAGCAGTTTGGATTTGAAAAGAACAAGTTAGCTGAACTTTTGCATTTGACTGAATATTCAACTGAGCAGTATGCTTTCCAGTCAGATAGTTAAAGAGCTGCAGTTTGGCTACGTTTTTGCAGGGAATAATGGGAAATTAGTTATGGAGCAATAAGTTACTGTGATGTGATTTTAACATTAACTTTTGAGGAGAATACTTAGAACAGTCTCACCTGATACATTTGCTGTAGATTTCACATTGTGTGTACCTGTACTGTACTTCGTTTGTTGCTTAAATTGCCAGTTACTCAGTGCATAAAGACCATACCTTAGTACAGCTAAATTAGAGCTGATGTCATGAGTTTTGAGAGTTCTGAACCAGAACAGGCCTTGCCTTTCCGAAGTAAAATTGTACATGTTATGATAAAATAAACATAGTTGAATCTTAGATTTCTAAATAGAAAAGATTGTGATATCGTTGCACGTATAGAAAGCTACCAAATAACATTATCTATTACCATTTCAACAAAACAAATTACATTACATTTATACAGCGCCTTTTACCTCAGCAGAACGTCCCAAGGCACTGGATAGTCAGGGATTTGGACCCGATCAGGAGGGGTGGAGGACAGGGAGGGTAGAGGTAAAAGGGTGGCCAAAGGCACGGTCAAAGAGGGAGCAAGGCAAAGGGACTGTGGGATGGAGTTCCAAAGGGCAGAAAGGCTGAAGGACTGACCGCCGATGGTGGTGCGGGCCAAGCAGAGTATGTGGAGCAAGCTGGAGCTTGCTGAGCGGAGGGACCGGACAGGTTGATATGGCATTAGCAGGTCAGAGAGGAAGAAAGGAGCAAGGCCGTGGAGGGCTTTGAAGGTGAGGATGAGGATTTTGAGCTCTATGGGGAGCCAGTAGAACCGGGCGAGGGTGGGGATGATAGGATCACAGAGAACACGTGCTGCAGAGTTCTGGATGATCTGCAGCTTGTGGAGGGAAGAGTTGGAAAGGCTGACAAGCAAGGAGTCAGCACAGTCGAGCCTATATGTAGTAAATGCGTGAATGAGGGTCTCGGTGGCTTGAGGAGAGAGGCAGTGGCGGAGCAGGGTGATGTAGCGGAGGTGGGGGAGGGCAGAGTGGGTCATGGCAAGGATGTGGGGTAGAAAGGACAGTTGAGGGTCAAACAAGATGCCAAGGTTCCGGACTGGCTCGGGGAAACCGAGTGTGGAACCATGGACGGTGATGCTGCCGGTGCCTGAGATGTGGAGGTGCTGACAGGAGCCAATCAGGAGGGCCTCGGTCTTCGTGAGGTTCAAGTCTCAAGCAAGCGGTGAGATCGCAGTTGCTAGAGCAGAAGACTCGGGTCAGCCAACAGGCAGTGACGGGCGTAGGGGCTGAGGTTTCGGTGTTCCAAGTGCGGTGATAACATTTAAAAATCTCTCGCCTGGACCAACGGCCGAACACTTCCGCACAGCGTATTCTTCTGTAATTTCTATTCCTCACCTCTTCCCTGACCTCCTCCTCTGCCACCCTGTCTTTCTCTCTCTGGCTTTTGTCCAAATAAAGCCATGAGTGCCATTCCTCCTCTCTCCCCTCTGTGCTGCCTCCCGCAGCCCCTATCGTGCCCGCAAGCCAACCATGTCCCGCTGAACACTTTGCTTTAGCCCCGCACCCCCACTCGAGACCTAATGACCCTGACTGTTCAGCGCCCTGGGACGTCCTCTCAACGTGAAAGGTGCTTGACAACTGTAATTTTGCATTGTATTTGTATTGCTTCCGGTCTCTGCGTATGTGTTTTGGCTGCCAACCAGAGCCATCCACTGCCCCACTCCCCAGAAAATGCTCCCCCTTCTACTCCGCTACTCCGAATCAGTCCTTCTCTCCCACTGCCCTCCTGGTCTTCTTTCTCTCCTGGACCCCATTCCAAAGCAGCCCCCCAACTGCCCCATTGCCCACTCTCCCCAACACAGCTGCCTCCCCAATCTCCGAAAGCCAAACACCTCTTCCCTCATCCACATCCTTACCTTTCCCAACTATTCCCCCCACGCTCCATGGTCAATTCTCCCCCAAAGCCTAAAACCCTCCCTCCGAAACCCTCCTCTTACCAGTTCACCCACTCACATTTCTCTCCAAAATGTCCACTCCCTTTCAAATAAAGCCATCACGATCTATGACCTCATCCTAAAGGAGAACATCGACATTCTTGGGATCACAGAAGCCTGGCAGTCGCCCAATGACCCTGTCCCTCTGATCAAAGCCTCTCCCTCTGGCTACACCTTTCACCAAACCTTTCACCAAACTGACGCAGCGGCAGGATGGCACTCAAATTTCTCTCTCTATCCCCCTATCCCTCCGGCTCTTTCCCTTAGTTGGAACACCTAGCCCTGTACGATCCCTCCCTCTCCTTCAAAACCTCCTTATTAGCATCCTCCCAAACTGCCTGGCTCCTTCCTTTTTTCAACCCTCTGCCTCTGCACTGAACACCTGATCATAATGGGTGATTTCAACCGGCACCTAAACTCCACTTTCCCGTCTCCTCCGTCTTCACTGCCCTCTTCTCCACACTAGACTTCACCCTCCACATTTACTTCCCGACCCACAATCCCTCCACCATCTTTTTCCGACCTTGGAAAAAGCTTCCACCTGAGTCCCTCTTCACCCGAGTCCCTCTTCCTTGGATCTCTTCTCTCTCTGGATTTTCATCCACAGTGATCCTAATGCAGCCATCAAGCTGCTAAACAATTACCTCTCTGCAACCCTCAACTCCCTTGCCCCCTGAAATCCAGGTCTGTCTCCAAATCTACCTGCCACCCCTGGACCCCGCTCCCACGCTGACCTCGCTGATCCCGTGCCGGAACAACGCGCTCATATTTGCCCGGCCGCTCCTGTTTCCTTCTCACTCGCTAGCCTCGAATCGGCTCTGGAACGTGCTCACCCTGGTCCTGCTCCTCTTCTACGAAGCCTGCTCTGCTCACGTTTCACATGTTGAAGTGTTTATAAAGTTTACTATTACAACTTGGGTTTAAATTACTCAAACTATTTCCAACACAAAGTGCAAAAACATTTTTTAAATAAGTTTGTGTGAGCCCATGAGAGCTGTAAACCACCATTATAGCTAATTGTTTCAACGTGTAGATTCCAATTATGTGGTAGTGAGGCAGTTCCCTCCCTGAGCTGAATTTATAATTGTTTCAATTAAATGAAGGGCTAGAAAAAAACATTTAATGTGCTTCGGAATTTTAAATTGACAAAATACTTCCTTGGTTGATCAAATGAGTGTAGGCACACCTCTTTTAATTGCTGTAGTTATAAATAGACTGAAAATTAGCGGTTTAGTTAATTATCAAAGGAAAGCTCCAAAATATTTTGATTTATATGGTGTTAACATGGCTATAAAAGCTGTAACAGTAAAATCTGGGAGTAGCATGACAAAGTGCATCAGTTTTTTTTGGAGCAAACTTAAATTACTATAATAGGAGATTTTAAGAGTCTGCTAATCAATACTTTTTGGAAAGTGATGTTGTTTCAATGTTGCTCAATGTTCAATTTCAAATATTCTGCATTTGACTCAATTTCAATGTAAAATTATGGACGTAATGCACAGAAACAGACCATTCTTTCCACGAAGCTGTGCAAAATCTACTCTTTCATAGCCTTTACCTTTGCCACATTTCACTAGAGAAAGTTCTGAATAGATGATTTTGATCGTCATATGTAATCAAGCAAAACTCTAAAATATTAATCCATCCCCATTCCACACATCTCTACTATTAAACCTGATCAATTGCCTTTCCCTTTTGAGAATGTCATCCCACTCTCAACTTTAGCTAATAACTTGCATTTATTAACTAAATCAATTTGCAAAGGGTAGTTTCAGGGCAGACACCAGGAAGTATTTCTTTTCCCAGGGATCCATTCATGACAGAAAAGTGTTAACTGTGTGATTGAGGTCAGATCACTGGATTAATTTAACAAACAGCTTGATGCTGTAATGGGAGGACGGTAAGGTGTTTTTTTTTCTGGAAGGATGAGATCAAGTGGGCTGAAGGGTCCTGTTCATCTACATCAATCTTATGATCTTTTGAAATGTATATCTGATTACATCTATCTTACCTACATCTCTCTTGATTTAACAAGCTTGTTAATGTAGTCCCTCCATCCTTTATTCCATTAAGTTCAGCTCTTCTCATGACTTTGAGCTCTAAATCGTATTTAATGTTTTGAAAGTAAAATGCCCAAACTGCACACAGTCCTCAAATGTCATCTAGCCAATGACTTATCTAATGTGAGAATAACCTATTTTGAGTTTTTGTCGGTTGTTGAAAGGATATTAATGTGCAAATAGGTTTTGCTGAATCAGTTTCATTTTTTGAAGGTCAGAGTGTTATGAGACATTGATGGCACCTATAATTTAACAAAAAAATATTTTGATCCAAATATTACAACAGAATGAAATGTTTACAAAGCACAATTGATTGACTAAACTAAAATATTTTTCAGTGCTCTTTAGAAGTGCGTATCTGCATTCGCTGCAGGAGGTAATTAATCTTTATCTGACTGATTGCTTTGCTTTATCAATTATACCTACGATCATGAGCTGAATTGTAAATGCAGGAAGCAAGCATCAGATTGTCTCTCAAATGAATGCTAAGATTTGCTTATCTCCAAGATCACAAACATGTATTCTATAATGTCAAAGATTTACTAAAGTCATGTGAGATATCGGGTCACGTTTTTCAACTTCACATTAGTTACTATCTCTAGGTGAGCATTGTTTTTTATCCTTTTAACCCTCCAGAGAGATACTTATGATTTGCATCTGAAAAATATTTTACTTGAATCTGACAAATTTCCTGTAAATCTTTCTGTTAAATTCATTTATAGTCCTTGGTGTCTAATCCAAAGAGTGAGATCTAAATCAAATCTTACTTTTCATCCAGTTGGTGTCTGGACTCAAGCAATGTATACCAAATCTCAAATGTTTAATTTATCTGAAGACCCTTTAAAACCCTTTAAAAGTATTTGAAAAGTCACGTGCAAGAATTTGGTCAATGTTTATTTCAACTTTAATTTAAAAGAGACATAAATTATTTATCCACAATAAATAAATTATGTAATTATGCAACCGTGATATCAGTAAAGCATAAGCACATTCAGGTGGTTGTGCTATTTTGATGTTTCTGCTCCCACTTTAAACAAAAAGGTGAAAAATGATGAATGCTGGAATCTGAACATCAAGGAGCAGAAATTATCTGTGTATGTTGCAATAAGCAGAATGATGGAGTTATTGATCTTGTAATATCTAGCCATCAAAAGTCAATAAAAACTGCCAATGCTCTACAAAAGGTGATGATCGTATCTATATATATATATACCACTGATTTTTGTTAGGGTAAGATTTCCTTCTTAGGCATTCATATTTTATCTCCTTCCCCATCCATCCCTATCCTTATTTACTTATTGGAGCAACTTTCTATCTTCCTGTTCATTTTAAGATCCTTGTTGTTAGCGGTTACTATTTTTTTCTCTCCATATATGCTTCTGCAATCACCCCTTCTGCTCTCCATTTGAGTTCAACATTTTGAAATATTGATGCAACCAGTGTTAAATCTGGTTAAACAGTGGTTAAAATAAATGCAAGGAGTTTTTTTATATCAGGATCAGGAGTAAAAAAATAGGTTGTTGCAAAAGACAACAACAATGAAATACAATATTGTGATACTTAAACTTTGAGTAGAAGCATTTTTCACAATTGTAGGAACGTCAGAATAAGCCAATAAACACAAGATTGCTGCACTCCTAATACTGGAAAACAAATTTTGGAAGTTTCACATATCACTGATAGAATCTCAGGACTTCAGATCATCTATAAAGCAGAGTCTCTCTCCCTCACTTCCTGTTTAATGAATGCTTCCAAATAAATGAAGGCACAGGAAATAGAGGAGGCATAATTGAAGAGAGGTTTTCATAAAACCACTTAGCTTGCCATTCTGAAAACTGTCTGGCAAGTTGCCCACTGTTTGTCCAGCAAGGATCACGCTAAATGTTAGGGCTTTGGCTTGCCCTATGGCTTTCAGACATTTTATTTATATTATTATTTATATTATTTCTGGATTGTAGGATTCATGGCAAGGGGCCTTTTATTTTTGGGACTTGCTTCTTCAAAAGCCTGACTATTATTTCTTAAATGTGGACAGGGGAAGTTGAAATTCAGAGGTATCAATAGGTCAGTTAACTTGAAAATCAGTCATCTGGATTATTTATATTAGTTGAAAGGTTTGAATCAAAGGAGCTGTTCGCAGGAATCTGGCTTCCGAACAATGAATGGTGCTGGAATCCCTGCACCTGCTGTAGTTGTAAACATAAAAGTGCTCTTGAATATCTTAAAAGGTGCAGCCTTCAGCGGTGTGGTGGCAACGTGTGTTGATATTCAGCACTGTTGGACAGGTCTTTGTATTTTACTAATTGACACCAGAGGAGGTGCGGAGCAAAGGCAGTGTGTGATCCCCCCACCCCCCTCCCCGCGCCCCCCACTGCCCCACCCACAACTGTCAAGGAGGAGAATCAGAGGGCAGGTCACCTTGTTTCACAAACATGAGGGCAGTTGACTAAAGTGTGCATTGGTGGTGCCCTAACTGTCCATATCTCACGTTTGAGAATGGCACACAGTTAGGAGGGGAATCTAAAGATGCAAGGGTTGGAGAGTTGGAAGATTTTTAAAATAAACGCTAAAAAAGTAGTCTTAGCGTAAAAACTGTGCTTTTTTTCTTCCCCCTCCAATTTCCCCCCCCTCCAATTTCCCCCCTTATCCCTCCCTTCCTGAAGGAAGTGATTCATGCTGCGATACAGTTCCACAGGCAGCAACAGCCCTCTGGTTCCTCACTCAAGTGACCATTCTTCATGTGTGAATCTGGACGGTAAGTGTTGGCAGGCTACTTGATCATGGGGGACCCCACAGCTGAGCCCATTCCTGTCCTCACTCAACGTCCACACACATGCACATCAGCAAGGGTCACTGGATAACAATCAAGAGAGGAAATGTCAACTGAGTTTCTCCCTTCCCTCCCTCCCCCCTCCACCCAACCCCCAATGTAGAGATGCAAGGTCAATTCTAACAACTCCATCATCATCCCAACTGAGATCGGAAAATTCAACACAAGACAAGGGATTGAACCTGGGACTTTCTTGCCTTGTAGTCTCAGTGTCACACCCTGTAGTGATAAATGATTTCCAGAGGGTTGCACCACTCAAAACTGCTGAAAAGCACATCAATGTTGACAAGACAGACCACTTTGACTAAGCTCTGACTATTTGCGCTGAGAGGCTGACACTATATGAATTAGGTAGTTTCAGTTGTTGTGACTCTGGCTGGGCTTGCTTCCCCATGGTCTGTTAAAAGCTGTCAGGAGGTGGACACCCTGGAATAGATTCTTCAGTAGATCATTTTTTTAACTTTATTAAAGGGTTGTGCCTACACAGAATCCCCAAACTCAGGGGTTTTATGCTCCCAATTCTAACTTATGAGATATAAAGCAGTAAGTATAAAGTGGGCTTCATGCTCCACAACACAGTATACAATGGCTTCACTCTGAGCAATACAACCACAATACAATTGACTTTCAGGCTCAAAGAATATCAAAATTATTAGCATCTGGTCTCAAAAATGATTTCTTATCACCTAATACTGATCTAAGCTACAAAATATAACTATTAGGTTTTGAAACTTGAAAACTATATTTTTGATTTGTGCATTGAAAGTATTATTTATAAAAAAGCTTCAGTATTACCTAGTCTTATTTTATTTTTGTCGATGTTGCATATTTTCATTGACGCATTCATTGCTGTCTTTATAGCAACGGACTTGTACTTCGCACACACACTTGAAGGACGATCTGTTCCATTTGCCACAGCTGGAGACTGTTACAGTGCTGCCAGATGCCCCCAGGTGACGTAGTTACTTATTCACTACATATGGTAATATTGTGAAAGCTCACAATTTGCATGCCAAAAGGACAGGAACAAAACCAGAAAAGAAAATCCGTAGAATAAATATTGGTCAAGGATGAATTACAGTGGTGTTTGTGGTCATTTTGTACATATGATAGCCTTAACGCCCTTGCCCATGGAAATCCAAAGCCAAATGAGGGCTCTTGTATTAATTATTAACATTCGCCTTATTATTTTGGATACATCCTTTCTTTTTGTGGTCCGTTTGAGTTCTGGAAAAAAGGCTCCCGTCACCTTGTAATCATGTGGCTTAAGAGCCCTTGGTTAGGGAGGGAAAAATCAGAAATGTTCCCGTTTCAGAGAGGTGGTGGATGTGTGAATGCAATTAAATTACAGAGTAAGGCTCCGCTCCAGTGGCCCCGATTGTCAAAGAATCTGCCTACATTCAATGTTAAGGCTTGCACGTGAAAAATAACCCCTCAGGCATTGACTGTGTTTGAGGGGTGGACAACAACAACAAACAACAAAATTACATTTAGAGAGCGCCTTTCACGTCGGGAGGACGTCCCAAAGCGCTGAACAGTCAGGTGTCGGGGCCCGAGCATGGGGGAGGGGTGGTGTAGGGGTGAGAGAAGGCAGAGAGGTGGAAGGGAGACCAAAAGCACTGTCAAAGACAAGGTTCTTGACACCAGCCTTGAAGGAGGCAAGGGAAGAAGCGAGGCAAAGGGACTGTGGGATGGGGTTCCAGAGTGTGGGCACAGAGAGGCTGAAGGCCTGGCCACCGACGGTAGGGTGGGTTGGGCGTGAGACATGGAGCAGGCTGGAGCCCGCTGAACGGAGGGAGCAGGCAGATTGGTTGGGAGTCAGCAAGTCAGAGAGATAGGAATGGCCAAGGCCATGGATGTCCTTAAAGATGAGGACAAGGATCTTGAACTCGATCCTCTGGGGAATGGGGAGCCAGCGGAGTCGGGCGAGAGTGGGAGTGATGGGGTTGCGAGCCTGGTCCGCGAGAGCACACGAGCTGCAGAGTTTTGGATGATCTGCAGCTTGTGAAGGGAAAAGTTGGGAAGGCCGATGAGGAGGGAGTTTCCGTAATCGAACCTTGATGTGACAAATGCGTGGGTGAGGGTTTCGGTAGCCTGAGGGGTCAGGCAGTGACGGAGTCTGGCAATGTTGCGGAGGTGATGGTAGGCAGTGCCGGTCATGGTGCGGATGAGGGGGAGAAAGGACAGTTCAGGATCAAACAAGACACCCAGGCTCCTGACTGGCTTAGTGAGGTTGAGTGTGCAGCCATGGAGGCTGATGCTGCCAGCGTCTGAGGTGCGGAGCCAAGTGCGAGCCAATCAGGAAGGCCTCGGTCTTGCTGACGTTGAGTTGGAGAAAGTTGTCCCTCATCCAGAACTTGATGTCGTTCAGGCAGTCGGTCAGGACGCCAGTAGTCCTGGAGTTGAGGGTGGAGGCAGAGAGATAGAGTTGGGTGTCATCCGCATACATGTGGAAATTTACCCCATGTCTGCGGATGATGTCACCAAGTGGGAGTATGTAGAGGGTGAAGAGGAGGGGACCGAGGTCAGAGCCCTGAGGAACACCGCACGAGACGATGCGGGGGCTGGAGGAGAAGTCGTTTGCTGCGACGAAGTGGAGGCGGTGTGAAAGTTAGGACCTGAACCAGTCAAGGACAGAATCTTAAAGGTTGAGGTGAGAGGAGAGGCAGTGGAGGAGGATTGAGTAGTCCACGGTGTCAAAGGCGCCAGAGAGGTCGAGGAAGATGAGGAGGCAGAGGGAGCCCTGATCACACATAGTCAGGATGTCATTTGTGACCTGGTCAAGCCAGATGTGGCAGTGGATGTTAGGCCGGATTTGAGCCAAGTGCATTCGGCAGACCTTAGGGAAAACAAAGGGAACTAAAGTGCTTACTTGTAGTCTATAAAAATGAATTTTGAAATAAATATTATAAACTTAAAGAAAACCTGGAGCTGGTTGTAGATTAATCTTTTTGACGCTTTCTAAAGATAATTGGTTCATTTGTTAAACTGTTGGCATTTTGCTGAAACTTACAGAAATAATATTCGTTCCCTACAGCATTTTACAGCTGTACAACACATGTTAGACTGGAAAGAGCACCTCATTATCCAAATACTTATTATCATTGCTTTAAGGATTTAAATTAATTTTTGAAGCATCAGCTGTACAGTAACAACAATTTGGATTTATATAGTGCCCTCCACGCCGGACGGCGTCTCAGAGCACTTTACAATAATGGATCCCGGGGCCGAGCCAGGGGGAGGGGAAGGAAGGTGACGAAAGGCGCAATCAAAAAGGAAGGTCTTCAGCAGAGACCTGAAAATGGGAAGAGAGGGAGCGAGACAAAGGGAGTGAGGAAGGCAGTTCCAGAGCCTCGGGGCATACAGTATTTGTAATAGGACGCATAGATTAGGTGTCTCACTTTTCTGTTGTAGTACATTAATTCCGTTGTAAAGTTATATAAATTTTCTTTTTGATAGAATTTGACATCAGTGCAGTTCTTTCGTGTGCTTTTATTATACAGTTTGTTTTCTTTCATTACTGGCACAAATTATCTGTGTTTAGACAAGTAATTGTTCTTATACACCCACCCAGTTATAAAACAGCTCACACTGATATTTATAAGTAAATGGCTGCATCTGGTGAAAAGGATCTGTTCATATCCTTCCCTAGGAAACATATGCTGATATAGAAAGACATCAGAAGATGATTACAAATGAAGCAGCCTATTACCCCTCACAGATAATATTCCACTCTGGGCACAGCAGCATACAAATATTTTGTTATCTCAGTCTGTAATTACCTATCATATTCAAAACTATTTCCACCAGTTATTTATTCAGGTCCTTATTAAAATATTTAAAGCAATATCAACTATCTTTAGAGTCAGTTCCACTGATTTACTATTCTGTGCTAAATGTTTCCTTCTGATCTAACTGAGTCTTTTCGATACTAAACCTCTGCACTCGAGTTCTGCTTTTACAGTTTAAATCAAATAACATGCTTACATATTCGCTTCTCATCATTTTAATGTTCTTCAGTCTTTCCACCATAATCAAGGCTGTATCACTCTCTCCTGAATGTAATACTACTAATCGTAATCCTTGCAACTCATAACACCTTTCATGTCACGAGTATGTCTCCAAGCACTTCACAGAATTTACTGTAAAGCTTTCTCTTGCTAAGTATTGTATCATACTTGTTGATAATTGCTTCACTTTGTCAGCTGATATCCTTGCATTGTGTTTGCTGTTCCATAACCTGGGTCCTTAGATTTATATACGGTAAAGTCCATCTGCCATTCCTTAATATATCTTAATATATCTTCTGAGTCCAGATTGGAACAATGGTCTCTTAGGTATCAGTAGATGGCAGACACATGTGGATCTGTACTGATGATTCAGCAGCATCCGGAGAGGTAGGAAGAAATACTGGATTTTTAAAATTGTTGCCACAAGTCCACAAAGCAACCTGATGACATCCCAATTTCTGTAATAAAACAGTGTTCAATCTTGTTTATAACACATGAAAAATCAAGGCTAAATGTTCTTATCTATACTAATAAAGACAAAATGTCTGTGTGTCTGTCTGTGTCTCAGTGTATCTGTCAATCACGCAATAATCAGTTTGACATAGAGACATGATTTATATCTCATCGGAAAGGTCTTGCAAATGACAATGTGATGAGCATATTTATTTTTGGGGGATTTCCTATCGTTGATGAGCTATATTAGAAAATGCTTTAATTAAGCCCCCAAAATACGAGGTATGCATCGTATTGTGCAACTACGCAGCAACAGAGGAAAGCACGGGTGCAACGGGTACAGCTAGTTAATAGTAATTATGCTTACATTTGTTATAGCCTCTCTCACTTGAGTGTTCATTCAGAGAGATATGTCTATATTCTGCAACAAATGTATGGCATTTTTTTCTGGTTGTCCTGAGAGCTAGAATCCTCCAATATAGGACAGACAGAGAGACTGTGAGAGAGAGAGAGAGAGAGAGAGACTGAGATAGTGAGAGAGACTGAGAAAAGAGACTGAGAGAGAGAAAAAGACTGAGAGAGAATATATTATAAAGTGTAGTGACTGTGTGTTTTGTGGAAGAGAGAGAAAAACAGAGAGAGACTGAGAGTAAGTGTTGGATACTCATTAAGACAACAAGGACCAATTGACTAGGACCAATGGAAGGGGATCAAGAGGTAGAAAGGCAGCAAGCAGGGAGAACTGAGTAGAGGGTTGGTGGTGGTTGTTTGGTTGTACTGTTTTGGATTTGTAAATAGTGAGCTGAAATAAAGGAGTGTTCTACACATTGTTTGTTGAGAGCATAACAGTGAGAGAGAGTGAGATACTGAGAGAGACTAAGAGAGAGACTGAGAGAAAATATAGACCTCCCACAGGAGTCCTCCCAGCTGAGTATAGATAAAGACAAAATGTCTGTCTGTCAATCTAGATTCCATATTGGATCCTTTGTTTGCAAGCAAAGCTGCAATGGGTACAGTTAGTTAATAATAATAATAATTATGCTTGTGTTTGTTAGAGCCCCTCTCACTTTGGGAGGATGTCTCAAAGTACTTCATGGGATACTGTAAACTAGTGACTGTGTATTTTGTAGGCAGACATATGTTCGGATTAAACTTTGTTTAATACTGTTGGAGTCCTGTAGCTTAGTGGTTAGAGCGCTTGCCTCGCAAGCGAGAGGACCTGGGTTTGATTCCCAGGCAGGGCAAAACGTTGGCCAGTTTTCTTTACTCCACACACCCCTGTTTACCCAGCAGTAAGTAGGAACTTGTTAGTTGATTGGCGGATCGCTTTCGGGGGTAATACTCCCTTCAAAAAAAAAAAAAAATTTGGTCACTCAATCCACGACTGTCTGTATGCAATTGGCTGCTGTGTTTCACCCACAAAATATACAGTCAATTCTTATTACAGTATATTTTGTGAAGCGCTTTGAGACGTCTAGAAGACATGATGAGGTGCTATGTCAAATGCAAGGATTATTATTATTAGGTTTGTATTAAAATCACAATACATTGCCAAAAATAGTCTTTATCCACCTGTTTAGACTGCACCACATTAATCATTTTGCTTCATGCTCTGAGCTCACAATCAATATACTTCAATGTTTTCTAAATCAGATGAGGAAGGTCTAGATAATCATCCTTCATAATATAATAAAAGTATCCCAGTTAATGTGTTTACAGTAGAATATCTTTTTAACATAATTGCCAAAATGCTTCAAGCTCTGTGAATTTCACTGGCACTGTGCTAATATAAATTCAAATAATTAAATTGATTAAAATTTAGCTTGAAAATAAATTTGCTGTGATTAATTTTGTATAATCTCTTCTGGCTATATGTGTTCTTATTAATTCCTTTTGGGGAGAAAGATGCTCAGCTTGCCTTGTTAGGTATTCAAAATGAAAAGTTTGGATAGCACTGCATTTATTTAAGTTGGGAATAATTTCAAGGACTTGAAGCATGCTGGATCATTAATTTGTCAGCACTGTTGCAGTAGAACACCATCAGTGCCCCCTACAGATTGTTTTGAACCAATGCTGTTTTTACCATCTGCATGGTAGTTTCAAATTCGAAATGTAAGCAGCTGAATTTTTGATCCTCTTACCCTGTTGCCATGCAATACATCATATTAATTATAATTAAACTGTGACAAAGACACAAAATTGTCGCATTCAATCCAAATAATTACCAGTACCATTGTTTAAAAGTGTGGATGTATTACAATGGTTTAAGGTAAATTGAGATATATTTAACCTCAGGGTTTTTTCTTCCTCTTTGTTATTACAGCTTGTATTAATTTAATCAGCCTGAATTGCAAGCACAGTAGAGGTTGCAAGTATCCTCTCTCTAACCCTGTACTTACTGAGATTCATAAAAATGAAGAAATCAGGAAAAGCCAGTTGACTGACCTCATAATTAACAGTTAATTAATTTGTCCATATAATAAACCAATTGTGCCCAGAAACGAGAGTTTGAATTTCTGTTTTTTTTGTACAATGCCTACTCCATTGGTGACAATTATAACTTAGAACTTGCGGAAGGAAATAAACTCCTTTTTATTTAATTCCTTGAAAAATTAACATTCCCTGAGATAATATTCTCAAACCAGAGTTCATTGCTAACATTCTTGTAGCCTGATTTAGTCCACAGTATATTTTGCCAGTGGTTACTCTGTTAGCTTTTCACTGCAGTAATGTGGTAATATGGCAACAGTATTCGTGACAATCTGTTGGGTCAGTGCCAGATTGAGGGATGTTTGGAACTGAGGTGATTCAAATAGGACAAGCTGGACTACAAGATGTCCACATTCAGGCTAAATTAAATAATATTCCTCACTTCTTACATTTTAAGACCAAATTTCCTGCAGGCTAACAAGAATGATTTATGGTCATAGAGTGCCAGTTACATTTCGATGTGGTTAAAAAATAACTGGAAATTTCAACCTATAGAATATAGAATGAAAAAAATTATTTGAATCCATCATACAATTTTGCAGAATGTATTACAAAGTGAAACCATTTACAATGTGCTTCTTGTAAGTGACTGGTTATACATCAGTATCGTACAGTACATTTTAAATCACTGTTTATTCTGGTTAATTTTATCACTGTTTTCTGATAAGATGAATTTTTTTAATGTTATCAGAGTATAAACAGATGAGATTACCTTGAATTGGTCTAAAACACATGTTCCACTTTATAGCACTCGCTGGATACAAAAGAGCTCCAAATAAAGATGGGCAACATGCCTACAATCATAGCTGAAATGTACATGCTGTTCACAGAAATATCTATAAAACGCAAATCTAATTAGCACACATGATTTTAGCAAATACTCAATAATAAATCTGGAGCACTGGATTAAGTCGTTACTTTGTAGTGTATGATTTTGATTTTACGCTTCATCAAGTTTGTACCCCGTTAAGAAAAATAATGGTCTTTTCATATAATAATGGACTAACCTCAAAGTTCAAATTCAAAAACAGAGAAGCAAAGATCTGGTACTTTAATATATGTTTGTATTATTCTTATCAGAGTAAACTTAAATAACCCCACACATTTCCAACCCTCTCCCACATTCTAAATCCTAGAGAGAATTAATAAAGAGTGAAGTTAGGCCAGAATCAGTACAATGCTTTTGGGAACCATTTTGGAAAAAAATCCTGCTCATTTGAAATCTGAATAGCAGCTTTAACTCCACATTGGTTACAATAAAGTCTTTTTTCCCAAGATCCAGCAGACTTGATGGCTATCTTTGTTTCTTTAGCTAACCCCACGTTAAATACTTAGTTTTAGTCTTACTCATCAAAGTTGAATCAGCAAAAAAGGAGTTAAATTTCTCAGGGAAATAGCAAAATCTGCAACAGGTGATTACAGCAACATAACCACAATAGTGAAGTTCTGTAGCTCAGTGGTTAGAGCAATTGCCTCGCAAGCCAGTGACTTGGGTTCGATTCCCAGCAGGGCAAGTTTCCTTACTCCACACACCTGTTTACCTAGCAGTAAATAGGAACCTGATTGTTACACTTAAAAAAAAACTAATAATAAATTGGTCACTTCAATTCATGACTATTTGTGGGACACTGCTGTGCACTATTGGATGCCACGTTTCGCCCACAAAATATACAATCAATGCACTTTACAGTATATTCTGTGAAGCGCTTCGAGATGTCTCGAAAACGTGATAAGGCGCTAGATCAAATGCAAGGATTTACATTTATATAGTGCCTTTCATGGACATGTATGTTTCCATAGATAATGAGTCTTAATGGGGAACTTCAAAAATAAAAGTGTGAAGACTTTGATACAGCCAGAAGAGCTCAATAAATCACATCAATCTCTGCTCTGCATGTTTCCTGCTCTGTTATATTTTGTTGATACACATCGGGATCAGATCTCCCACTCAGTGGTAGCTTCAACCAAACCTACAGAAGCCCAGTTGTTCTGGTCAAGAGATTGAAATTCATAGGAACTCTGTTTCAAACTTCATTGGGATGGCAATTCTGTTTGCCAAGAATGGAAAAGTTGCATGGGAAATGTCCAGGTCCAAGATAAATAACCCCTCTTAACGTTTAAATGGGTCATAATTCTGAATGATTTGCTTATACGTATATGGCCTGTTGTCAATTAAATATAGACCAAGGAGCAAATAACATGGTTCTCTGTATAGGGACGTCATTCAGAATTGGTATTGAATTGACAAGGGAATGCACTCGAGAAACTACAGCACAGAATGAGGTCACTTGGCCTATCAGGCTTGTGATGTAATAATTTCTTCTCGAGCTTTCCACTTTTATTTCCATTTGATTGCTCTTTCCCCATGCTTTTTTATATCTAAATTTGCATGTTTATCTAATTTCCTATCAATTATATTGCAGATATACTCAATAGATGTTTTGGGGAGCCACAGGACATAAGCAAACCTTGCCAGGCTATCTGCACATGTTAATATAATTATTCCTGACATGCAAATATTTTCCTATTACAGTATCAGACTACAAGTAGGTGTTTTTGGTAAATTAGAAACAGATGTTCCATTTTGAAACGTTTAACAGACATGTTCACTCTCAGAAAATCATCAATAACGAAATAGGCACATTATAATTTGGAAAATAGTTTAACATTGGAGAAATGGTTTGGTGAAGTTAGTGCAATGCTCTAACAGTATACCTTGAAGATATTTAGTTTGTCAGTTTGATTCAGTGGGTAGGACTCTAGATCAAATGGTTATGGTTTGACCCCATCCAAATATTGAAGATTTTTATCTGGGATTTGACATTGTACTGAAGTATTAGAACATAAGAATTAGGAGCAGGAGTAGGCCATTCGACCCCTCGAGCCTGCCCCGCCATTCGATAAGATCATGGCTGATCTTCAGACCTAACTCTAATTACCTGCCCTATCCCCATATCCCCTAATCCCTCTGATTTTTAAAAAAATCTATCAGTCTCAGCCTTGAGAGAGGCTGAAGGATAACCCTTCAGATACAGGAATTTAGGAGCTGGAGAAAGCCATTTCGCCCAATAAACCCACTCTGCCACAGATCATTTCAGAGCACAGTCTCCCCAATCCCTTGTCTCTTTCCATACCTTTGAATATTGTTTCCATTTCCCAAGTATGTATTCTTAACCCATCGATAGATTTCTCATCTATAGCTTTTTGGGTATGTGCATGTCATCATTCTCTTTCCTTAAGAAACATATCCTTTCCTTAACCAGGCAGCCTGTTCCAGAGGTTCAGGTAAATGTTTAAGATTTCATTCCACTATTTTGAAATGGGGCAGACATTATTTTTTCACTCGTGTCCTGACCTATAATCCTCCCTTATTAAATTCACAATGAAATTGAGTAATTGGTCAAAAATCACATTACTGTTTGGGGGACTTTCCTGGCACAGATTTGTGTTTGTCTATAATAAGAAAAGTCACTGCACTTTGAATTATGTGATGAGGCACTAAGTCAAATTAAAAAAAATAAGCAAACTGAAAACTCTGATGCCTTACTGAAAGAATGAGTTTTCTGTAAAAGTTATAATAAATGTAGGCATTTTTTCTTCCAGGGCCAATTTAGCATCAACCTTTCTGGAACAGGGCTCCGAGTGTCTGAATCAACAAGATGGATTTCACAGGGAAATTATGCAGTAGTAGAAATACAACGATCGCTGGTAAGGAAATACACAAAAAGTAAGTGGAATTATATAGAACATTATTGCATGGAAACAGCCATTCGGGCAACTAGTCCATGCCACGAGCCTCCATCTATCTAATTCCCCTCTCCCACACCCTTCTATACCCTTTGCTCTCATGTATGCACCAAGCTTCCTCTTGCATGTTGTTACAAAAGTAATTGTACATATTCAACATATATATGGGAAGTTTATTTAAAAGTCGGAAAATGATTCATCGCCTGATTTCGCCCAATATCATCCATTGAGACAATAATTGAGTTGAGGCAAGGTACCTCTTCAGTGGGAGGAAAAGAAAATTGGAGAATGAGTCACCATAGTTACTGTCGTATGCAACTCTGTCAGGCTGAAGAAACATTGGCAGAATTCTTAAGAGCAGGTTGCGTGTTTTCAGCTCTGCAGGCATGAATGATGCATTGCAGTGGAGGTCTCAGAAGGGGTAGAAAATTTAATTTAATACAGTTGGGCAATTATTTCCTTTCATTAGCTATTGTAGAAAGCATTTATATCAGTAGGTAGAACCAATATGTGTGAGTAAAATACTACACTTATAAATAGCTACCAAATCAAATGTAAAACCAGGGCATGATTTTTGAAATGAAAAGCAGTTTATAGAAATAATTCTTACATTTTGATATAGCGCATTCATGTTGGGAGGACATCTCAAAGCCATTAGCAGGATATATACTGCAATGTGTGGTGACTGTGAATTTTGCAGACCAACCAATTTGCACACAGTTATGTCCCACAAACAGCCATGAAGGGAATGGCCAATTTTATAGTGAGGATTGTTGGCCCTTCTCTTTTCGAATAGTGCCTTGGGATCTTTAACTTCCACTGAACAGGCAGATTGGACATTGAATTAACATCTCATCTGAAGGATGGCATCTCCATAATAATGATAATACTTCTTGCATTTGATATAGCATTTTTCACGTCTTCGAGACGTCTCAAAGTGTTTCACAGAATATACTGTAAAATGAATTGACTGTATAGTTGTGAGTGAAATGCGGCAGCCAATTGTGCATAGCAATAACAACAACAATTTGGATTTATATAGCGCCCTCCACACCAGACGGCGTCTCAGAGCGCTTCACAGTAACACATCCCGGGAGCGACCCGGGGGAGGGGAAGGAAGGTGACCAAAGGCACGGTCGAAAAGAAAGGTCTCAGAAGAGACCTGAAAATGGGAAGGGAGGGAGTGAGACGAAGGGAGTGAGGAAGGGAGTAAGGAAGGGAGTTCCAGAGCTTCGGGGCATAGTGGCTGAAGGCATGGCCGCCGAGGGTGGAGCAGAGGACTCGGGGGACGAGGAAGAGGCCAGACCCGGAAGAACAAAGGCAACGGGTACTGTTTTGAGGAGAGAGGAAGTCAGAGAGGTAGGGAAGTGCAGAGGAGCGCAGGGACTTGACTACAAGGGTGAGGATCTTGAAATCGATCCTCTCTGGGATAAGCAGCCAATGCAGTCTGGCAAGGACTGGGGTAATCGGGGAGCGGAGTTTTGTGCGGGTGAGAATGCGGGCGGCAGAGTTTTGAATGATTTGGATTTTATGGATGGTAGTGGATGGAAGACCGGCGAGGAATAGTCCAGCCGAGAGGTGCCAAAGCATGGACCAGGGTTTCAGCGGCTTTCGGAGAGAGGTATTGGTGGAGACGGGCGATGCATCGGAGGTGGAAGAAAGCAGTACTGCTGAGGGACCGGATGTGGGGGAGGAAGGATAATTGGCGGTTGAACCTGATGCCTAGGTTGCGTACGGGTTCAGAGAGTTTTACGGGGAGGTCGGGTAGGTGGAGGAGGTGAGAGCCATGAGATTTTAGACGTTGACAAGAGCCAAAGAGTATGGCTTCCGTCTTGTCAACGTTCAGCTGAAGGAAATTTGCACTCATCCAACCCCTGAGGTCTGACAGGCAGGCTGACAGAACATCAGGGGACTGGGGTTCGCAAAGAGAGGTGAAAGAATAGAGTTTGGTGTCGTCTGCATACATGTAGAAGTGTACCCCATGTCTGCGGATGACATCCCCAAGAGGGAGCATATAGATCAGAACGAGGAGGGGGCCAAGGATGGATCTTTGGGGTACCCGCAGGTGACCGGGTGAGAGCGGGAGGAGAAGCCGGTGTACTGCTGCCGGTTTGTGAGGTAGGACTCGAACCAGGTGAGTGCGGACCCACTGAGGTGGATGATGGAGGAAAGACAGTGGAGGAGGATGGCGTGATCAACTGTGTCGAACGCAGCGGAGAGGTCCAGGAGGACAAGGAGGCAGAGGGAGACCTGGTCACAGAGAGGATGTCGTTTGTGACTTTCACAAGCGCAGTCTCTGTACTGTGGGCGGAAACCGGACTGGAGAGGTGTGCATGAAGTTGATTAGCAACAACGCATTCTAGAACCTTTGCGAGGAAGGGCAGGTTAGAAATAGAGCGGTAGTGGCTGGTGTTTGAGGGATCTAGGGAGGGTTTTTTCAGGAGAGGGGTGATGACAGCAATTTTGAGGGAGGCAGGGACTGATCCGGAGGAGAGGGACTGATTGATGATGTCAGCCAGTAGTGGGCAGAGGAGGGGGAGCTGGGTGACGTAAGTTGGTGGGGTGGGGGTCGAGGCAGCAGGTGGTGGGTTTCATGGAGGTGATGGTGGGTGAGAGGGAAGAAGGAATGTAGAATGGGGGTGGTGGTAGGAGCAGATGATGAGGAAGGTGAGGGGGACAGAGAGGGTGTGGTGGTGGGTGACAAGGGGCAGGTGGATGAGGCTGCCTGGCAGATGTTAAGTATTTTAGATGAAAAGAAGTCCATGACCTCCTTGCACTTGGCATTTGTTACAAAGATTGAGAAAGCCTGAGGGGGGGACACGGAGGAGGTAGTGGGTGGTGGAAAAAAGGATTTTAGGGTTGTGTTTAGCCTCCAAGATGATGTTGGAATAGAAGGCCATTTTTTGCGTGTGTCAAAGAACGACAATAGCTGTGGAGATGCTCGAGCCACAGTTGGCGGTGAACTGTCAGGCTAGTTTTCCCCCATCTGCGCTCGAGCAGACAGGTTTGGGTCTTTAGGCGGCGGAGATGGTTGTTGTACCGGGGAATCGGGTGGGTTTGGAGATGGTCCTGGATTTTATGGGGCCAAGGGAATTGAAGGTGGAGGAGAGGCGATCATGGAGCAGCTGGACGGCTGTTTGATGTTTGATAGGATGTTTGATGATGAGAGGGCCTTTGTGAGGGTCTCAGGGGGTAGCCTTTTCCAAGGGCGATAGAGGATGGTTGAGGGCTTGGTGGAGGAGAGAGGGTTGTGAGAAGAGAAGGAGATGAAAAAGTTGTCTAAGATGGCCTTGTCCACTATGCTGAGGTCGGAAATGTCAAGGCCGTGTGTGATGACGAGGTCAAGTGCATGACCACAGTTGTGGGTGGGTGAGTTTATATGAAAGGTAAGGTTTAGGGGGGAGAGGAGGGCAGTAGAATTGGCAGAAGTGGTGCAAAGGGAGCTAAGGTGGAGGTTGAAATCGCCCATTATGAGCAGGCGTTCGGAGCAGAGGGTCAGGGAAGAGAGGAGAGTAGAGATGTCTGTGTGGAAGGAGCCAGGGGGCTTCGGGGGGCGATAGACAAGGAGGATTTTCAATGGGTGAGAGGGGTGGGAGAGGGTGAGGAGGGGAAGCAGCCAGAGGAGTAAGGGGTGAGACCAAGGGAGGTTTTGGAAATGAAGGCCACCCCGCCACCACATTGGTTTGGACGGGGGGTGTGGTGGAAGGTGTAGCCTAGAGGGGAGGCTTCCACTAGGGGTACGGGGTTATTGGGGGAGAGCCAGGTTTCAGTGAGCCCAAGAATTCAAGGTGCTCGTCCAGGATGAGGTCGTGGATGGTGAGGGCTTTGTTTGAGAGGAAACGGACATTTTGGAGAGAAATGCGGGTGGGTTTGTTGGAGGGGGGCGAGGGAGGAGAGAGTGATGCGGAGAGGATTTTGGATTGTACAGGAGAGATGGTTTTGGAGAGTGGTGTGAGTGGAGAGTTGGGGAGGGTACATATGAGGGAGGGGGAAGTTGGGTTTGCCTTAAGGAGGCGGTTTGAGTGGAGGGAGTGAGTGATGGGACACGTGGGGTTGCTGCTCTGGGACAGTGGGACGGCATCAGCCCTCAGGTTCAGCCTCCCAGGTCATGGCCAGGATGGCAGTGCCAGGGGCTGCCAGGCCGTTGTTGTTGTTGTTGCTTTTTTAAAAAATTTTTAACTGTGACAACACTTTGTGAATCGCGCCGAACCCCCACCCCACACTCTCTACCTCCACTCCCGATTGAATGACTCCTCACCTGGATGTGCTTTTATACACAGCCAGGCCTCGGCTCCGCCCCGCGCTCTCCTACCTCGGCTCCCGGTGTTCCACAGCAGTGTTCCACAAACAGTCGTGGAATGAGTGACCAAACTATTTTTGTTTTTTTTCTTGAGGGATTATTATCAGGCGTGTGGCATAAGGAAACTTGCCCAGGTCTCTCTTGCAAGGCGGGTGCTCTAACCAATGAGCTACAGGACTTCCATCAATAATGAAGAGTGATGGGGATACTCAGAAAAGTGGAAAAAAATTCCAAGGGATTTTAGAGGGAACCACAAAAGGATTTTTCGGTACAGCTAAAGATTTAAAAGCCCAAATCTAATCTTTTGACGATGATAGGTGGAGCTAAAATAGTAGAAAAAGTTTTCAATGTACAGAATGTTCTCAGAATTGGAGAGGGGGAGAGAATCTATTAAAGCTTAGAATCATAGAATATTACAGCACAGAAGGAGCCCATTCAGCCCATTGTGCCTGTGCTGCTTATGGAGAGAATAAAGGTTAGTAAAGAAATTTTCCCCAAAAAAAACAGAATGTTTTTCTTGGAATATTTATTAGGGCCAGATGGAATGTATCGAATAACAATTAAGAATATGAAAGATAGAAATGTAGAGTTATGGTGAAATTAGTTCAGGCTCACTGAACACAAAAGTATGGCTAGAAAATGGGAAAATAATGACCATTGTTTAAAATTTTGTAAAGGAAATTGTCAAAGGAAATTTCTCCCGGTATCCTAGCCAACAATCCTCCAGATTAATTGGTCATTCACTTCATGCCATTAAATGTATATTATTTAAAGCCAGAACATCAGACCATTTAGAAAAGTAGAGGCAATCATTCCAAAACAACGCTGGTTTATAAAAGGAATGGATCCTTATCCTGTGATCAAGATTTAGGGGGAATAAGGGGAGTGTTTGTACAATAGGTTTGTGTTCTTTCTTATAAAATTGTAACAATGGTTAATAAAATTAACTATTAGACACTTTGATTTTTAGAACGTACTGATAAAGCCTCTTAAAAGAATATTAAAGCTTTTCATCCAACGGGGAAATTAGTACATTGGATAATAACTTGGGTAGATACTGGAGTAGAAAATAAAGTGACAATAGAGGAATTCTAATTCAACAGTCATGACCAGTGGAATTCCCTATGGCTCAGGCTCAGTAACCAGCTGTTCATATTTACAAATGATATTAGTGAGTAGAATTAGAACTTAATATTAACAGATTTTCAGATTAAAAAACATTTATGCTAAAATTGCAAGCATGATTATCAAATTAAGGCTGTATAATCAAAACAGTGGAGTGTGATATGATGTAGTGACTGTGAGAGGTGCCCAAAAATTGCAACATTTAATTTTTTTCTAAGTCTTCCCATCACCACTCCCATATTTCAGGATTTAAAGATGTTCTGTTACATCAATAATAATAATACTTGCATTTGATATAACACCTTATTATGTTGTTGAGATGTCTCAAAACGCTTCACAGAATATACTGAAAGTGTATATTTTACATATTTTGTATACTGTGTAGTTGGTGGACAAAACACGGCAGCCAATTGCGCACAGCAGTGACCCGCAAACATTTGCGGATTGAGTGGCAAATTACCAAATTATTATTATTTAGTTACTTTTGCACTGTTAGATATAAGTTGATGTTTGGCAGCAGTTTGAAAAGCAAATAGAAATTTGGAATGCTGAGCTACATTCACAGAATATAATTATGCCAACCGTTTAGGAGGTTCTTGGTGAGACTCTGTACAGTTCAGTACTTTGTGTAGACTCGGGACATAACTTAAAAAGTAGCAATACGCTAAATGTAAATCAGGCAAACTTCTTAAGACTAAGAATTGTTAACTTGAGGAATAGGACTGCCTGGCACTGAAAAAGGCTCATTTCAACTGAAACTTTCAGAATGGAATTGGACACATTCTTTATTCTGAGGAGAGATTGAAATGGTAGAGAGAAGCTACAATGAATCAGTTTGGGTCCTGAAAGAGAGAACTTTAATATCTGATAGAGTGGTAGAGATTGGAATATCTTTCCTTGTTATAATAATAATAATCCTTGCATTTGATATAGCGCTTTTCACGTCGGGAGGACGTCCCAAAGCGCTTCACAGAACACACTGGAAAGTGAATTGACTGTATATTTGCGGGAGAAAGCGGCAGCCAATTGCGCACAGCAATGTCCCACAAACAGTCGTAGATTGAAAATAACAAATTTGTTATTGTTTTTGGTTTTTTGGAGGGATTATTATTAGGAGTGTGGAGGAAGGAAACTTGCCCAAGGTTTCGCCCTCTGCCTGGAATTGAACTCAGATCTCTCACTTGCAAAGCGAGTGCTCTAACCACTGAGCTACAGGACTCCACAAATTGTTCCCAAATTCTTAAGATCAGGAGAAGTCTATTTATTATTCAAATGAATTTTACTGCTGCCTTTGTGAAAGAACGTTGTGCAAAAATTCCTAGGTGGCAGAGTTGTTGGAATCATTTAATGAAAATTGATATTAGTAGAGGAAGGGATGTTGGCTACAGCATTAACTCCCTGGACAATATGAGTTTGATGAGCTAATGGCTTATTGCTTATTTCTAAGATTGATGTGTTCTTGTAAGAATGAACGCTTGGTGTGGCCAACGTGAGCTAGATTATATGAAGCCGATCATTATAAACCTGGATTGAGTACCATTATTATGGTGGCAAGAACTAATGTATTGTGTAGGTAAACATTGGTTCCTTTAAACTAGGGGTTCTCAAACTTTGTCATAATGAGCCTCCCTAAGTTAAGGAAAAGGTAATTTCACCTCCCATAGTTTACTAAGACAACACATTTGCCATAACTTCACATTCAATACACTGAGGTCATGGCGTGTTACTGGACCTGCTCCTTGTAAATCCCAGTTTTAAATAAACTCCATCATATTTTTATCTTCTGCATTTTGCTGGAAACTCCACAGTTGTCATCTTATCGTCTTGTGGTACATTTTAAATAATAAAAATAATCCTTGCATTTGATATAAGGCCTATGAAACCAATCGAAGTGCTTCACAGAATATACTGTAAAGTAAATTGACTGTATATTTGGTGGGCGATACACAGCAGCCAATGGCACACAGAAGTGTCCCTTTGTCACAAAACGATCCATTTTTCTAACAGGTTTGCTTGCATATAATAATCCTTGCATATCTCTCCAGGGCCCTTTTTTTAAAAAAAAACTCTTACCTGTGAGCATGGGAATTGGCTGGCTCTTCACGCGCATGGGTCAGCCTCGTGAGAACAGTTTCCACATTAACCTTGAGAGAAGCCAGGACCTGCGCACTCACAGCCCAGCCGATTCCCACCCTCACAGGTAAGGATTTGTTTCTGAATAGGATGTTGGGAGGTGTGCAACTGGAGTATCCCTAGTGCAGTCCTGCACCTCCCCAGGGAGGCACGCCCCATACATTGAGAATCTCTGCTTTAGACGTTAGAGAAACGTTTATTCATTGGATGCAAATCCTATTCCATCTACAGAATGGTGCCAAAGTGACTGGGAAATGTGGAGGTTATTGTGGCAAGTGCATTCCATATTCCGGAACGGGGCTGCAGATACAAGTGGCTTAGCTCAGGTATTCATCTCTCTTTCTTTTCATCAGACTGTAATCTGTTATAAACATCCTGCAGCTATTTCTGCTGTCAAAACTTTAAAAACAAAAGTTCAAGATTATAGACTTATGAAATTGTGCAGTCAAGAAATATTGAATCTGTCCTGTGAATAAAATATTCACCCAATAGCACCTGGAAGAATTCATTTTTGCACCATTATAATTACCGCATCTATTAGCCAACTTGAAACAAAATCTGCCATAATTACAATAAAATTATTTCGATTCCTAACTTCCTCCCTGTAACCTCTGGCCTCATCACCTCCTTCAGTTAAGAAGGGGAGACACCTTAAGAACCAAACTTCCAACAAAAGTGCCATCCACTCTTTAATTAGCTCATTGTTGAAGGAGTCTTGCTGGATTGTTTTGTTCCTCTGAAGGCACATCTAGTTGCTAAGTAATTCTCTATTCTAACCATCAAGCAATCCAGTGGCATAAAGTTTAAAACCAGGGTTGTTACAATGGAGAAAAGTGAACTAGCACATTGTGGGTAAGATGATTCAAAAAGGAGCTATACCTTAAGTAGTGAAGTTTTCAATGAACTGAAGAACTGAGAGATCTTCATGGATCTTTAAAAGTGCTGTGTCGGTAGAGAAGGCCACAAGAAAGACAGATGGTATTCTTAATTTTATATGTAGAGACACTGCATTACAGATGCATGCAAAGGAATTTACATTTATAATAATAATAATAATAATCCTTGCATTTGATATAGCGCTTTTCACGTCGGGAGGACGTCCCAAAGCGCTTCACAGAACACACTGTAAAGTGAATTGACTGTATATTTGTGGGCGAACGCGGCAGCCAATTGCGCACAGCAATCTCCCACAAACAGTCGTAGATTGAAAATGACCAATTTATTATTGTTTTGGGTTTTTGGAGGGATTATTATTAGGCTCTGTGTGGAGTAAGGAAACTTGCCCAAGGTTTCGCCCTGCCTGGAATTGAACTCAGGTCTCTCGCTTGCAAAGCGAGTGCTCTAACCACTGAGCTGCAGGACTCCACAAATTTATATACAATGTTGGGATTTACAGTTACACAGTTGAATTTTTGCGTTCCCAATTACATAAAGGACATCAGATTCAGGTTCACGTGAATGGTACTAGGTATGAAGGGTTGTACTTATGAGGACAGGTATAAAAAATTGGACTAGTGGTAACCAAATAAATAGTGAGAGATTATTCCCATGACTTTATGTGGTTAATCAGTAACACAGGGGAATAAACTCAGGTTACTGAAAGAGTTAAGAAGAAGGCAAGATTAAAAAAAATTATTCAGAGGATTATTTGACAAAGAAATGCTTTGCTACAAGTGGCTATTGAGTTTGAGTCCATGACATTTAAAAGGCTGTTGTATAAACATTTGAAGAGGACTAACATAAAAAAGGAAGAGGGAGAATAAACAGGCAATTAATCAGAAATGTATAATTCTTCTTACATTTGTAATTCTTATAATTCTTAACAAATTTATATTCTTGTTCTGGATTTCAGAACGTAATCTTGACTCTCAAGTCAAAATGGAATTGAGGATAGGCCACAAGGGGGCAATATAAAGAGCTGCAGAAGGGGAAGTTATATTGTACAAGAATATTTCCTTAAAAGCTGGAGTCAAACCTCGCATGAATTTGGTTTTGACTTAGAGGCTAGTATTTTTTAAATTGTGCTTTTCTGATCACATATCTTGTTTTATTAGGTGCTCTTAATTTATGCATTATTGAGGAGGTGCAACCTAACATGAGGCGAGCTGGGACAAGATGAAGGACAAACTCATACATACCTCTCTGCGTTCTCTGTCTGTAGATAAATCTAGACATTGTGATGTAAAATGTATTTATGATTCATGTTTATATTTATTATCTCCTTTAAATTTTATTTGACAAATAGTTTTGTGAAAGGAGTTTTCATGCTTTATCTTAAAGTATAAGACCAACAGTGAAAAGCACTGTTTGTACGGTATGCAATATGTAGCCTCATAAGACAATTATGTTTTATTGACACTGTTTTTAAATTGTTTACTTATCACAACGCAACATCTGGTAAACCAAAAACAGGCTGAGAAGCCTTTTCAATAGTGGTGCTATTTGAAAAATATGTACTATATATTTGGTGTTTTTTGGCTTGGAATTTACCTCTGCACTTTTAATCAGGAAAATAAGGTGAATATGTGCTGTAATCACAATACAAGTAATTTTGGTAAGGGTTGTGTAAATATATGGGTATTTGTAGCGGTATGTTATTGCACTGATTAACTTCCATTATCAGCCAAAGTGAATACACAAGTAGCAGAGTTTTGAGGAAGAAAGATAGAACAGAATCTGCAAGGTCAGAAAGACATAAAAGGGAACAAAAATTACCTATACTCCATGTTAATGGTTACTTGTTTTGTACTTTCCATCCTATGTCAGAAATAACTGCATGTCATACCATCTTAATGCGCCTTACTTTACAAACCATCTGTGATTAATAGTCTTGTCCACAAATATTGAGAATTTTTTTTAAAGAAACCACAACAGAATTCACCTGTTAATTAAAATTGGTGTTAAAAATACCCTATTGAGTAAATGAGAACAATTTGAGATGGTTGTTTGTATATTGTTTCTGTAAGATATTTTGCATTTGATAAGGTTTTGGAGATAAAAGGGAATTTAGGAAATTGCACTTATATTTTCTGGTGCTGTCCATTGTGCAAACAAATGCATGTTTATCAGGGGTATAACCATCCTACATTATTTTTTTATAAATGTGCTGTTTCATTTGTTCAGTTCCCTTGTGTATTCTGAGCTATTACTGTTTAATAGGTGCTTACAGTATTTATGACCTGTATGTTGTTGCAAAGTAAAAAGCAGCATTATAACATAAGTAGAGCAAACAATTGACATAAATCAAGCACACATGATTTTGATTTTCAGATAATGTTAAACTAGTTATAGTTTACTACGTTGGTGCTGTAGGAAGAAGAAAAATATACAGGTCATTATTCTTTGAAGCTCAACTCTTAAAATAGTCCCTTTAAGTCTGTAAAATTGACATTTTGCTGGTTTGATAGGGTATTCAAAATACATTAACAGTTACGTTTTTTTTCTACGCATTGTAGCTTTGTGTTTTTCTTAAAACTGCAACAAACCTTGTTACAAATATCAATGTACAGAATCAGTCAACAGACTATAGGACAACATTGCTGTGCAATGACAAATAAAACATCAATAAAGAACATAAATTAAATTGAATGACTTACATGCAGACTTACCTGGAATTATTGGTTGAGCAGATATGTTTTTCTAAATTAATACAACACTAGCTTCATTTTTTTTGTAGTTTTGCAATCCAAATTGTTTAGTTAGTATGTGTCATATGAAAAAATAGATTAAAGGACAAGTTTACTATTGCAATTTATGCATAATTGTTCATTTGTAATCCCACAGAAATGTACTTTTAATTGCTGTATGAGTGAAATCTTCTTGTCAGTGTATTTTTAAGTTCAAATCTATCTGCCTTATCACAATTATAAACTGTTGCATTTTATGAAAGGGAATTTCTGAAGTTTTTGCATCAGATTCAGGGCAAACCTTGCACTATTATGTGCCTAAACTTCATTGCACAGGCATATTTTAACTTTATGGTACTCAATAAATGTTGGATATTTAGCACCTGTATGAATATGTAAGGGGTATACAATTCAACCATTTAGTTCAGGTGTGTCTGTCAATGAACTTTAATTGTAAGGGCTATAAATTCTTGTAGGAATTCCAGGGGATGTACTCATTATTATTGCAAAAAAGAAATTGATTTCATTATATTTAGTAGTGTTACGCAATGCATTACAATATAGTAGACCATTGTTACATTATTAAAAATGTTATTCATAGTTGAAATGTATTTATAACGAGTATTAAATATGCACTGGTAACTTTCAAAAATTGTTCACTCTTTAACAAATAAATTATTTTGCTATATGTTATGAAGTGTAGCTTTTTTGGCAAGCCCAGCGTTTATCTAGTTACACCCAAAGGGGATGGTGGTATTATCTCAACAGCTGCCAGAAACGTATGTTAATCCTGGAAGCTCACAATCCATATTTATTTTGCAGTAATTTAGAGCACTTCTTGATAATGACTCTCCCTTGTTCTGCTAATTCCCTCTGAAGCCGCTGCCACTTATTTGACAAAATACCACAAAGTTGCTATCCATGTGGAATGCATATAGTATAATAATATGGCCATGTCTGTAACCATAGCAGGCCAACTCTTCTGAGGCCTCTCTGTACCTCAAGCTGAATTAGTCAATACTGCATATTAGGTATCTTAAAGCAATTTTTGCTCCACACCATATCCATTCCGTTTGAATATATCAGTCCAGATCCTTGAAAGCTCCACCCCCCACCCCTGCAATCATGAATTGCGAAATGATGAATGTTAGACCATTTGACTTTGTTAGACAACATTCTCAGCTAATACAAAAAGATTTATCCATCATGAATCTTTTTCTGTAGATTTTGTCTTTGGGTTGCTCCAAATGCTCATCCTTTAGGTGTCTGATGTTTTTATGCTTCTTTATATCTGGATTTCTTCTTGTAAAAATATTTCCCTGAAATACATATCCATGTACTGACTGAGAAATTTGAATTGTCTTAATAATAGTGGTTGGTTCTGCCTCATCCTGTCTGGCATTTGCTTAAGGCTCTCTAGACAAAATATGTTTCTTTCAAATGTAATTAATTACTTGCAATGCTTAAAAAGACTATATTAAGAATATTATCCTGATTGAAATATATTTGGCAAACTCTTTCTCATGACGATGGTGCCCTTTTTAAAGATAATAGTGAAAAAGCAGTTAGTGTGTTGCTCAGTTAGATCAAAGTAAATGTTATTAATCGGACATAACCGACCCCCATTTAGCTGTTAAACCTAAGTAATGTTCCATTGTGTTAGTATAACTGAACAAACAATTATTTGCTTTGACATTTTTCTGTTTATATTGTTACCTATTTATTGCAAGTCTGAACATGTTTCCTTATCTAAGCATGAAACAACCATTTAACTCCCAGGTTAAACAGTAACAATATGGCATACAATTGAGGCAACATGCTAAATGTTTCAAGTTATGAAATGAGAGATAATGAAAGGTATGGAATTTTGAGACAGTATTGCATTTTTGAAGACTATTATTCAACCTTGCTTTTAATCTGTGATTGATTATGAAATGTAATAAAAGTGAACAAGTTCTTGAAACATTTGGTAAGTTCCTGATCGGGTTTGTTATTTCAAAACGTCTGTATTTTATCTCTTAGTAGGTTTGTTTTCTTTGTTATGATTATAATTAATTTAGTTTTGTTACAATGTCATTGAATGAAAGAAATCATCTTCTGTTCTACAATAGCTCAAAAGAAAATGGTAAATCAAAATGTTTTATTTAAGAAAATTACTTCAGCAGATGGTGAATAATCATTTCACAGTACTTGAAACTATTCTTTTATGCTTTAATTGTTTTTCATATATTCTTTCATTTACGTGCCTTTTCAAAGATCATGTTCAAAAGTTTATTTGTAGTGTTTGGACTTGCTCTGGATCTAAGTCGAGTATGAAACCATGAGCTGTTCTTTTGTTGAGTAAATGAAGAATTCTAACAGAATTAAGACAAATAGACAGCCATAGAGATACCAAAGGAAACTTCTGCTATTCCACGTTTTCTGTAATTTGCTGGTATAAGGCCTATATATAAGTTATATTATACAAGTTATATATAAGTTATATTAAAATGATATAAAACATGTCTGGGAATATGGCAGAGCATCTGAGACCGGTTGCATGCACAACACGTCCTATGTAGGAACTCGAGAATGCTTTGTGTGCCCTAGACAGATACATATGTAGGAAGTGCCTCGACTCCTTGAGCTTGAGCTCAGAGTTTCTGAGCTCGAGGAGAGGATGGTGTCACTACATAGCATATGGGAGGCTGAAGAGTTCATGGATCGAACGTTTCAGGAGGTGGTCACCGCACAGCCACAGAGGGTTCAGAGGAGAGTAAGTGGGTGACCACCCAGCATGGTAGGAAGAGGGGAGTGCAGAAATCCCCTGAGAGTGTGGCACTCACAAACCGGTTCTCTGTACTAAATACTGGTCAGGGAGATGACACCTCTGGGTCAAAAGTAAATGGATGCACAGGGGGACGCAGGGAAGGGTGTCAATTGGGGACACAATGGTGAAAAGAGTAGACAGGCGTTTCTGCAAACAAAGACGTAATTCCCACATGGTATGTTGCCTCTCTGGTGCCAGGGTTGAAGACATCATGGAACGGATGCAAAATATTCTACAGGGGGAAGGGGAACATCCAGAATTCGTGGTCCATGTTGGGATCCATGATGTAGGGAAGAAAAGGGCTGAGATCCTACAGGGAGAGTATCAGAAGCTAGGGAAAAAGGTAACAAATGGAACCTCAACAACAACAAAACAACAAAATTATATTTGTAAAGCGTCTTTCATGTCTGGAGGACATCCCAAGGCACTGGACAGACAAGAGTTACAAACCCGAGCTGGGGGTCAGGGGGTGGAGGGTGGAGGACAGGAGGGGAAGCAGGGAGATCGAAGGCACGGTCAAAGAGGAGGGTCTTAAGGTGGGTCTTGAAGGTGGCGAGGGAGGGGGTGAGACAGAGGGACTGTGGGATGGAGTTCCAGAGCATGGGTGCAGAATGGCAAAAGGCCTGCCCGCCAATAGTGGGGGAATAAGGCGGGGGACGTGAAGCAGGTCGGAGCCCGCTAAGCAGAGGGAGCGAACAGGGTGTTAAGGGGTTAGAAGGTCTAAGAGGTGGGGGGGAGCAGGATCTTGAACTGTATCCTCTGTGTGATGGGAAGCCAGTAGAATTTGGCAAGGATGGGGGTGATAGGGTTGCGGAGCCTGGTGCAGGGGAGGACATAGGTTGCAGAGTTCTGGATGATCTGCAGCCTATGGAGGGAGGAGTTGGGGAGGCCGACAAACAGTGAGTTTGCATAATCGAGCCTTGATGTAATGAAGGCATGTATGAGGGTTTTGATGGCCTGTGAGACAGTGTCGGAGCCATGTGATGTTATGGAGGTGGGGGAAGGCAGAGCAGGTCATGGCGCAGATGTGGGGTAGAAAGGATAGTTGAGGGTCAAACAAGACCCCAAGTTTCCGGACTGGCTTAGCAAGGTGGAGTGTGCAACCATAGATGGAGATGCTGTCAGCGCCTGAGGTGAGGAGGCACTAATGGGAGCCAATCAGGAGGTACATTCTATCAGGACAGCAGTTGTACTGGAGTCAAGGGTGGAGGCAGAGAGGTAGAGTTGGGTGTCATCCGCATATATGTGGAAGTTGACCCCATGTCTGCGGATGATATCACCAAGAGGGAGCATATAGATATTGAAGAGGAGGGGACCAAGGACAGAGCCCTGAGGAACACCACATGAGACAGTGCGGGGGCTAGAGGAAAAGCCATTTGAGGAGATGAAGTGCAGGCGGTGTGAGAGGTATGATCTGAACCAATCAAGGACATTGCTATGGAATTATAATAACAATAATAATCCTTGCATTTGATATAGCGCTTTTCACGTCTTCTCGACGTTTCAAAGCACTTCACAGAATATGCTGTAAAGTGAATTGACTATATATTTGTGGACAAAATGCGGCAGCCAATTGCGCACAGCAGTATCCCACAAACAGTCGTGGATTGAAAATGATCAATTTATTATTGTTTTGTTTTGGAGGGGTTACTATTAGGCGTGTGGAGTAAGGAAACTTGCTCAACGTTTCGCCCTGCCTGGAATTGAACCCAAGTGTCTCGCTTGCAATGCGAGTGCTCTAACCACTGAGCTGCAGGTTGAGGTGAGAGGAGAGGAGATGGATGAGGATAGAGTGGTCGACGGTGTCGAAAGCAGCAGAGAGGTCAAAGAGGATGCAGAGGCAGAAGGAGCCCTGGTCACAGATGGACAGAATGTCATTTGTCACATTGATGAGGGCAGTTTCTGTGCTGTGGGTGGTACGGAAGCCCGATTGGAGGGGTTCGAGATGGGATTGGCAGGAGAGGAAGGAGCAAAGCTGAGAAGCAACAACTTGTTCCAGGACTTTGGAGAGGAAGGAGAGGTTGGAGATGGGGCGGTAGTTAAGGAATAGAGAAGGGTCCAGGGAAGGATTTTTAAGGATAGGAGTGATGACAGCCTCAAAGGTTGTAATCTCTGGATTATACCCAGTACCTCGTGCAAGTGAGTATCAAAACAGCAGGATGAAACACATGAATACATGGCTGGAGAAATGGTGCAGAAAGGAGGACTTCTGATTCCTGGATCGTTGAGACCAGTTCTGTGGCAGGTGGGACCTGTACAAGGTGGATGGGTTACACCTGAACAGAGCTGGGACCAATGTCCTCGCAGGGAGGTTAACTAGTGCTGTGGGGAAGGGTTTAAACTAATTTTGAGGGGGGAAGTGAATCAGGATGTAGTATTAGAGAGGACAAACAAGTTACATAGAGGGCTGGGAGAGATGAATCGCAATATATTAAGGAATAATACAGAAAAAGAGATTAGACGGGGGAGAAATGCACAACAGACTCAGTTGGTCTTGGAGTGCATGTGTGTAAATGCACAGAGTGTGACAAATAAGATTGGTGATCTGCGGCTCAAGTTGCCAAATGGGGTTATGATGCAATGGCAGTAACGGAGACCTGGCTCAAACAACAACAACAACAACAAGATTCCATTTATAAAGCGCCTTTCACGTCAGGAGGACGTCCCAAGGCGCTGCACAGTTGGGTCATGACCCGAGCAGGGGGGAAATGGTCAGGTGAGGGGAGGGGAGGGAGCGAGGAGGGGGGAAATGGTCAGGGTGAGGGGAGGGATGGGAGGGAGCGAGAAGGGGGAAGAGAGTCGAGAGGGGAGCTGAAGGCAGGAATGGGAGCATTTCCACAAAGGGGAAAGGTAGGGCATCCAAACCTCCCTGGATGAGTAAGGAAATCGGGATTAAACTAAAACAGAAAAAGGTATTTTATCAGCATGTAAAGAATAAAAGGTTAGTCAAAGGTAGGGTGGGTCCATTAGGGACCAAAGAGGAAATCTTCTTGTGGATGCAGAAGGCATGGTCAACGTACTGAATAAGTACTTTGCATCTGTCTCCACAAAAGAAGAGGATGCAGCCAATGTCACTGTATCAGAGAGGGTAGAGTAATTGGATATGAAAAGAATAAACGGAGAGGAGGTACCAAAAAGATTGTCAGTGCTCAAGGTAGATAAGTCACCTGGTCCAGACAGGATGCATCCTAAGTTACTGAGGGAAGTAAGGATGGAAATAACGGAGGTTCGGGCCACAATCTTTCAATTCTCCTTGGACACCGATGTGGTGCCAGAGAACTGGAGGGTTGCAAATGTTAGTCACCTGTACAAAAAGGGCAGAAGGATAAACCCGGGAACTATAAGCCAATCAGCTTAATGTCGGTTGAGGGGAAAGTTCTGGAGACTATAATCTGGGACAAAATAAATTTTCATTTAGAAAAATATGGGTTAATAAAGGACAGCTAACACGGATTTGTTAAAGGCAAATCATGTCTAACAATCCTGATAAAGTTTTTTGATGAAGTAACCCGAGAGAATGTATGAATAGTGCAGTTGATGTAGTATATAATACTACATAATATAAAATTATATCAAACAACAACAACAACAAGATTCCATTTATAAAGCGCCTTTCACGTCAAGAGGACGTCCCAAAATAAAACAATAATAAATTGGTCATTTTCAATCTACGACTGTTTGTGGGACATTGCTGTGCGCAATTGGCTGCCGCGTTCGCCCACAAATATACAGTCAATTCACTTTACAGTCTATTCTGTGAAGCGCTTTGGGACGTCCTCCCGACGTGAAAAGCGCTATATCAAATGCAAGGATTATTATTATTATTATTATATATGGATTTTCAAAAAGCATTTGATAAAGTGCCACATAAGAGACTTGTAAGCAAAATAGAAGCCCACGGTATTAAAGGGACAATGGCAGCGGATACAGAACTGTCTGAGAGACAGAAAGCAGAGAGTGGTGGTGAACGGTTGTTTTTCTGACTGGAGGGAAATGTGCAGTGGTGTCCCCGAGGGGTCAGTATTGGGACACTGCTCTTTTTGATCTATATAAATGACCTGGACTTGGGTATAGGGAGTACAATTTCCAAGTTTGCAGATGATACTAAGCTAGGAAAAGTAGAAAATAGTGAGGAGGATAGTAGCAGACTGCAAGAGGACATAGACAGACTGGTAAAATGGGCAGACACGTGGCAGATGAAGTTTAATGTGGAGAAATGCAAAGTGCTGCATTTTGGGAGGAAGAATGAGGATTGGCAATATAAGCTGATGGTATAATCTTAAAGGGGGTGAAGGAACAAAGAGATCTGGGGTTCATATAAGTAATTCTTTAAAGGCGGCAGAACAGGTAGATAAAGCTGTTAAAAAACAAACACGACACTAGGCTTTATAAATAGGGGCATAGAATACAAAAGTATTCTAGTTATGATGAACGTTTATAATACATTGGTTAGGCCTCAGCTAGAGACTGTGTTCAGTTCTGGTCATCACACTTTACGAAGGATGTCAAGGCATTGGAGAGGGTGCAAACGAGATTTACCAAGCTGGTTCCAGGAATGAGGGATGTCAGTTATCAGGAGAGGTTAGAGAACCTAGGATTATTCTCCTTGGAGCAGAGAAGATTGCTTAATAGAATTCAATAGGGTGAAAAAGGGGAAATTATTTCCACTGGCGAGTGGGTCGGTAAATAGTTGTTAAAAGAAACAGAGGGGAGGTGAGGCGAATTTTTTTCACACAGCGAGTTGTTCAGATCTGGAATGCATTGCCTGAAAGGTTGGTTCGATAACAACTTTTAAGAGAGTCGATAATTATTTGGGGAGGACAAGTTTGCAGGGCTATGGGGAGAAAGTGGGGGAGTGGGATTGATTTGGATAGCTCTTTTCAAAGAGCTGCCACAGACACGATGGGCCAAATGGCCTCCTTCTGTGCTGTATGATTCTATAATATGAGGCATTGTGGCAGTTAAGCAAATATTTACAAGCGTTTACTTCTGCTTATGAGCTCCTCATCCTTCTCTTCCTAAATTGTTTGAAAATTTGCTGAGTCAGAAGGCCATCCTGTTGAATATCACTGATGAGGTGGAATACTGTCATGGTGACTGAAATTACCTGAAGCCATAGTAGCTGCTAGAGCCAGAAGATATTTGAAAATATTATTCAAGGTGTTTATACCAAAATTTCTGCTCCTTTTGAAATCCAAACACATAGAGATTAGTCCATCTGCTGCTGTTTTCTAAATCATTTTGATTTATCTGCTTCACAGATTCCCAACTGTAGAAAGTGCAACCCTCACCATCCCCACCCCGCCCCCCCCACCACCCCCGGTTCCATTATTCATGTACCATTTCAGAGATTGTTTGCTGCATGCGAATGGTCTGTTCAACTTGACCCAGCGTTATTTTGTCTCCCTGTGTGAAGATTCTGACCATTGATAAATCTCTAATGTTTTCATCTTTGAAAAGACTCATGCATGGTGCAGGAAGATTTCAGTTAGAGGAGGGAATAAAATGGAATTACAATACTGACTGTGCTTATCAGGAGGTTGTTTTGTGGTTCCTTTTCCATTCCAGGTTTCTTCTCAAATCCAATTTGTTACATAAAAACAGGCATAAAAATATGATATTTGATAGAACCTCACTCCATCATGTACTCACTACACTTCACAACTGCAGTTATTCAAAGCTGCTAAATCTAAGCTACTAAATATCATTATTATTGTGTGATTGCCTAAAGGATAGCCTCCCCGTGCTAAGTGATCTGCATTCTGCGCATTTGATGGACCAAGCTATCCAATTATTGCAACTGCATACCGATTGCAAAAGTATAATCAATCAAAGGTACAGAAATTAAATTTAGAGAAGGCAATTTTTTGATTTATGAATACCTTTCAAGTCTAGGAGATAGATTCCGTCTTAAATCAGCAACTCTACAGAAACCTGCCTGTGGGAAACATCTGCAAAGTCTATGTTTGGACTTGTTGCAGAAGAATTATCTGATTAACTGTTAATGATTGCTGGAAAAAGTAATACAATGTACATAAATCAGGCTTGAATAACTATGAATTTGGTTTTGAAGGGAGATCTACTATTTGAATGTACTACACTACGTAACTAATATTTGCATCAGTTTGTGAAGGGAATTTAGGACAGACATGGGAAGTATTTATTTATATAAAAAAACACCTTTAACCAAGTTTAGATTAAAAGATTAGATTTTAGCCACAAGCCTCTTATGTGATACATTCTTAAAATCCAATAGGAAAAAATGTAGAATGGGTATTCAGGGAAGGATGTGATCTAATTGACTGAAAGCTGCCTCTCTTGTGATGGACTCGGGAAGGGAAGTCATTTGGTGACTTGAGGAAGAGGAACAATGGCAAAGCTCAAGCCTGCGAGAGTATTATTGTACCTGCTTATTCAGAACACAGGAAATGAAGGAAACCAAATTATCCACCACATTAGACAAGATCGCTCATGTTACTGATGCATATATCCAACAAGTAGTACAATGTTATGATCGGGTTGCAGTGATAATTAATGTGTATTGATATAACTATTGCCCATTCACTATTGATTGCACTTTGAAATTTACATTCACTGTTGCCTGATCAGGATGATAATTTATCTCTTTCTAAAAGCCAATGAGGTTTAGTTTTCTAGATAACTATCAATTACAGTTCACTTGTTCTGATTTTACTTGCATGAAAAAGATTTGTCAAACCTTTAAGTAGTAAATTCTACTTGGAAATGATGATCAGCGGTGGTAATGAATGTTGCGTTTACTTCCCCTGTTTTGCTACTGATGGCTGCTGTACCACTCGTGGCAAAATGCCAATGTAAACAAAGACAACATTGCTGTTGCAGAGAGAGTGTGCACCTCCAAAAGTGTTCTTATTCCAATATCTTCAATGTCTCTGACAACAACCAAAATGCACAAAGTATGCTTACCATATAATGTCGAGGAAGTCTTATTTGGCCATTGGCACTGGAAAGCTCACACCTAACCCATAAAGACCAGCTAAGTTATTTTTCCACAATACACTGTACCATCTCAGTTTAATAGGCACAAATAGCAACTTGAAATCAACAGTACATTATAGCAATGATGGCAGGTGAAGAGAATATATTTATACCACTTACGTATGGATACAGACCTTCCATTAGATTATTGTTATTCAATTCTTGTATTTGCATAATTTATTCAGCTGTGAAGTTCCTTCAGCTAATGCTAACACTTTGCAGGTAACAGAATTATATAATTTAGAATACAGACTGGACGGTGTTTCAAGGATGCATTTTAGGTTTCAGATGATGTTGATGAACCACATGCTGTCACAATTCATAATGTAAAACAGCAGTAGCACGGAATGAGAAAAAGCCATTCAATCCACTCCATCCACAAATCTGTAATATCTAACCCAGAATAGACTCTAGCCCTGACGAAATGTTCTGCTTAGGTACTTCCTAACTCAAAAGGTAATCAAGCAAAACTGAAGAACATTCATCCACAGCCACATTTTCATTATTCAATCCTGGTCTAGCAATCTAATCACTTTGAAAAAGTCTCTTACATGGAACTTTACAAATACCGTACAGTGAAAACCCAAGAAAATGCTATCCTCTTTACAAATGTCAACCATTAGTTACAGAGATCTGTGAGGCTTTGATTTTTGCTTCTAAATCAATGTTGACTGCTCGGTTATAGACTTCCAGCTCTTCAGATGAGCATTGACAATCTTCTTCAATCTTCTATCTTCTTCTATTATATATCTTCTATCTTATATTATATACTTATAAAACAACAATGTCTCTCTGCAATTCAAGAAGGATCTCAATAATCAATTGACATAGAGACATGATGTCTACCTCATTGGAAAGGTCTTGCATCTCGGAGTGACATGGGCATATTTGTTTTTGGATATCTCCTATTGTTCACAAGTTATTTTTAGGTTTACATTTTTTGCTGCAGTTACACCTGGTGATGCCAAGTCAAAGTGGCACTGTAGCATTATACGTCACAGAGCACCTATGTATGTACGCATACACTGCAGTTACACTTGTAACTTGTAAATGCTGTGGCATCATATAACATAGAACATGCACGTAGCCAAGTGGCAGGAACAAAATAAAGAACACAGACAAAGCTAAGCCATGGCAACAACAACAAAATTACATTTTTAAAGCGCCAAGTCCTCCCAAAAGGAGTCCTTCCACATGAGTCCTACCACAGGAGTCCTCCCAGATGATTATAGATAAAGGTGAAATGTGTGTCTCTCTGTGTGTCAATCTACATTCTATATTGGATCCTTTGGTTGCAAGCGAAGCTGCAACGAGTACAGCTAATATCCTATAAAAGGCTTTGCCACATCTTCTCATCACTGAGGTTAGGCTACTGGCCTATAATTTCCACCCCTATTATGTCTCACCCATTTTTTGGAATAACAATAACATTCACAACCTTCGAGTCATCAGGTACAGCTCAAGTGAATTATTAGAACTCCTAAAAATATCAATTATACTTTCATTTATTTATTTTCTCATTTCCTAAATCAAATATAGGGTACATCTCATTTGGTCCTAGTCATAACTTGTAAGGTCATTTTGCCTTAAAACTTAAAAATGTTCAAAATTCTGGAAGATTCTTCTATTCAGTTTTAATTTTGGAGCCATTTCTTTTTAAGAATTTTGAAGAACCTGCTTCCTCTACCTTACTCCCTCCTTTCTGCTTTCAAAACCCATCTGAAAAACCTATTACTTTGACTGCACATTTGCCACATCCTAGTACCCAATCTCTCACCCAGCTCAGGCAAAGAATAAGGACATTTGACCCACCACGTCAATGTCGGCTCCCTGAAGAGCAATCCTTTCAGACCCATTTCCCTGCCCTTTCCCCATGGTCCTGTATGTATATTTCTGGTTCATTCTAGTACATGCCATCTGTGTAAAGTGTTTTGAGACATTCTCCTAAGTGTTATGTATGTGCAAATTATAATTCCACATTAAGACTGAATTTAAGAGTTTTTTACTTAAGATTCTGCACAATCTTAAATTTTAAAGCAAAATGGCCTTACAGGGTAGCGTTAGCTGGAATTTTAGGTCTCTGGTGTTTTGTAGTTAATTAACTCTATGCACTTCATCATAACACATTCCTTACTGATTTCTATCTGTGTGAATGATTCCTGCGCCAAAATGGCAAGATGTGGAATTTAGCTGTCGTCTTAGTTTGTGAAGACTGTACTCAAAAGTCTGGTTAACACATCTGTCATTTCCTTTCCTGTATAATATCTAACCTATACCTTAAAAGATCTATCTGATTGTTAACTTTGCCGTCTACTCAAACATAGCTAAAAAATGTC